>NW_023458568.1:12060113-12154677 GCF_013731165.1 Rhagoletis pomonella | reverse complement strand
GTGGTGATCTCCGAAATAGTGCTATAACTTCTACCGCTTAGACTTTGTTGCTTTTTCAATTTTTCCTAATAAACAATCGTGGTACAAAGCTCAATAAAAAATATTAAATATAAAATTTTAATAAGCCACAATAACATTGACAAGATTATTTATAAAATTGAAAAGGCCATACAGGGCCTGTTCGAGGCACGTAATAAAAGCGGCATTACTGCCGTACTGATGAAAAATGGCAACATTGTTGCAACTGCCCAACTGATAATACATTGCTAGAAATTCACACAGAACGTGATACTTTAATAATTCGCGCAACACTGCGGTTGTGATTGCAACTCGAACAAGCCCACAGACACAATGCACTGCAATTTTGACCTGAATAAATTTTTGGCCTTAGGCCCTTATTATGAGTTGCATTCGATCTTCGACTGTGGTCGAAAGTGCTAATCGAACGAATTTTGGTATTATGGCGCTCATTCGATGAAGAATAGCGCTATTGTGAATTTCGCTCGTTTAGGTTGTTCACAATAGTATATTTTTCACCGCTCAGAAGCTTTGTTTACAAATAGAGCAAAGTAAATAGTGTGCTTATACATATGTACATAAATATGTAAATTTGAGAAAATTTAAATGAAATAAAAAAGAAAGCGAGTTTATAAAAACGTGGTAAAAAATGTTAATTAGTACAACGGAGTTCTGGTTGTACGATTCATCAGAGGATGAGAGCTTAGAAAACTCGCCAGGACCAGAAAACAGCGTATTAGGATTTTCTTTCATAAGTAAAACCAGACTTTCGAGCTTGCGTTTAGTATTCACAACGTTAACTGCATGAAATTAATAAAAATTGTTTAAAATTAGTGTCTAGCCGCCAAAAAGTAAGAAAACAAAGACAAAATCATAAATTTTTCACAATTTTCTAACACTTCGCTAGACCAACGAAAGCAAAATTCTGTTCGACAGAAAATTTGATACTCA
Organism: Rhagoletis pomonella; assembly: GCF_013731165.1. Classification (NCBI taxonomy): domain Eukaryota; kingdom Metazoa; phylum Arthropoda; class Insecta; order Diptera; family Tephritidae; genus Rhagoletis; species Rhagoletis pomonella. The sequence goes on along the minus strand of NW_023458568.1, from coordinate 12,153,708 downwards.
ACAGGGATAATAGCCTTAGAGAAAAAACAACAGTTAAGCTCTACCCAGAATTGCAGCGGATGACGGTTAATTGCTGTAAAAATTAAAATTCCCAAAGGTATATGGAATGGCTCATAATTGCGGCGAAAGCGTTTTTACCGCCGACGTTTTTCGGTTGATTCAAATTTATTTCTATTTTTACCGCCCAGCGGGAACGACAGTGTTTATTGAATGTTGATTGTAGTAATTTCTATTATTTTTACAAGTTTTCCAATGTTTTCGTCCATTTTTATTTCCAGCAAATCTTCATTCACACACGTACCGAAAAAATATTTAGTTTTAATAATAATTTTCAAATAGTAAAGTTTTTCTATCGCCAACTAAGTGAAACTTCATAGATGAGTGCGCTTTTAATTTAAGTATCTTTTTATTAACCTCTAACTTCTAACAATCAGATCTTTTCTACACGTGTCGTTGTACTCACATCTCCGCTGTCAGTAGTAGTTCCAAGTCGTATTTTCGTCAAACAGTGCAGACGTGTTTTTCTCAAGCTCGCGGTTATCTTATAACGTAAATTTTTACATTGTGCGATAGTGACACGATTAGCTCTGATCGTCTTGCTTGGGCACTTTTAATACTTTATTTTTATCATGCCGTGTGGATGTGGTCAAAAAGTTGACCGGAACCATCAACAAAAAATTCAAATGTGTCAAGTGCAGTGTAATTTTTCATCTAAAATGTGAAAATCTCCGGCCGGAAAAACCGGCTGATATTGAATACATGCAAAAGTCTAACAAGCAATATTGTTGTAAAAAATGCACACAAGCGCGCCGAAATTCTATTCCCGCATCTCCCCTCGGTCAACTACTCCGTCCAAAGATGTTGTCTCGGCTACCAACAACTCCGCTAGTTCAGCGACCGCAAATAACTCTCCGCTGCCAGCTACTTCGGTCGCCGAGGGAGCCCATATTTTAACCGATTGCAACAAAGAAATAATTTTGCAGGCTGTTCTCAACGAACTTCGATCTCTTAGATCTGACCTTGAAAAAACTAGCTCAATAATTAGCTCTTTGCAAAGCGAAAAGAAATTTTTGATAAAAACAGTTGAAGATCTGCAGATATAAGTGCAAGCTGTTCGCCGCAAACTTTGTGATTTTGATGTCGCTGCCACAATCCCCTCTATTGCTAATGACATAAAAGATATCCGCAACGATTTCAATAAAATGCACAAAGTTATTACTACAGCCTCTGGAAACGGGCAGACACATGATATACACTCAACGCCGCCACTTTTATCCCCTGCTCCACCTACTTCCTATGCTTCTGCTGCTGCTCATTCTGCTACTGCCATTCGTGCCGTTGATACTCTCTCTGCATCTAACTCACGTAATGATACCAACTCCAACAACCTCTCCCTTGCTGCTTTGCGGAATCCCAATGTCTACAATAAAGCGAAAAAGCAAATTTCTTCTGCTCCGTGGCCCCCTCCGCCTTCGTTGTCTGTATCTTCTAACAACCAGCCAGGGCAGTCGGACAACGATGACAATTTCATACCTGTTGGCGCTAGGAATAGAAGAGCAAAACGGAATGCGAACACTGTTGTTGGACGCAATGAAGGTCGCGCATTGGATGTAATTGTCAATTTAAAGTGGGTACATTTGTCATATTTCAATACTACTGTGACCGCTGAAAACATTATGAGCTACGTACATGATCACGCTGCCATTGATAAGAGCGATCTGAGATGCTATGCCTTAGTATAGAAAGATGCCGAAATTGAAGGACTCAAGAGAGTATCGTTCAAACTTGGTGTAGCAAACAAATATTACGATAAACTTTTCGACCCATCGCTTTGGCAAGAGAACATAAGAGTACGGCCGTTCTTAAATTTTCCAAGAGAAGAAGATAAACCGCAGCAGGCCTAGCGAACGCCAACGCTGTTAGTAATTCATCGGATACTATAGAATTCCTATCAAAATGCTGGTGGTATAAGAACAAAAATACTGCCATTGTTGTTTTTTTCATCGTCGGCTCTCTATGACATCATAGTCTTAACAGAAACTTGGCTTTCTGAATCATCATACTGCAGAAATGTTCGATTGCGAAGTGTATAACGTATATCGCAAAGACAGATGTCCCCGCACAACTGGTCTCTCTAAAGGCGGCGGTGTACTTGTTGCCGTTCGTTCGAGGCAAATAACCCTGTCCTCTGAAATGAGTTCAGACCAGAGGCGATTCGATGTTGATCTAATGATTGTGAAAATCGTTATAGATAAATTGCATGAATTATTCATTGCAGTAAGTTACATACCGCCATTAAGTCCAATTGAATTGTATAAAATACATACAAGTAATTGTTGCCCGATATTGAATAGTCTAAATGATAATCAAAACATTATAATATTGGGTGACTTCAATTTACCAAATGTTAAATTGTGGTTTGATGATGACGGTAAGCAATTTTTGCCATATGATGTAACAAGCGAGAGTGAATGTGAGGTACTCGAGACCTTTGCTGAGTTTAACCTCTCTCAAATTAATAGAGTTCATAATAACAAAAATCGTATTCTTGATTTAGTATTTACTAATAATGATCTTAAATCTGACGTCGAATCCCTCTCTTCACTCCCTCTTTCAAATTCTATGCATCATAAAGCACTTTGTATACGCTTTGAATTTATAAATGATTTAAAATCAGTTATTTATTATTGTAAGAACTATAATTTCACTACAGCCAAATTCATTGAGATATCACGCTCCCTGAATTCTGTTGATTGGGAATCTGCCTTAGACAAAGCTCTATTGTCACAGGCCTACGATGTATTTCGAGACAACCTGGAAGCGGCAATTGAAAAGTTCGTACCAATGAAGCCAGTAAAAAATTTGTCCAAACCAGCCTGGTATAACTCTAAGCTTATTAATGTAAACAACAAGAAAACTAAGGCGTACAAGCTGTATTGCAAATCGAAAGACAATTTTGAACTTTTTGAAGCCTACAGTAGTTTACAAAAATAGTTTGACGCTCTGAATAAATTTGTATACCATTTCAGTATAACATTGAGAGCGAAATAAGATTAAATAGTAAACGGTTTTGGCAGTTTATAAACAGCAAAAAGAAACCACCGGAATTCCTGATCTGATGCATTATTTGGGTGAATCCTCGACGGACGTTCAAACTATTTGTAACCTGTTTGCCTCCTTCTTCCGATCTGTTTATGTTCCTCAGTCTGAAACCTGAACAGTCAATAAAGGCTTACAGCTTTCAGCTGAAAAAGTTCTAGCTGGCCTTTTGGATTTGCCAAATGACCCAAATCCTGGAGAAGACGGTTTCCCTCCTACTTTAATAAAGAACTGCGTTTCGGCGTTAGCTCTGCCTCTATCAATTATTTTTAACAAATCCCTGTCATTAGGGGAATTCCTAAATAATTGGAAAAAGTCCTTCATTATACCGATTCATAAGTCTGGGAGCAAGTCGGACATACAAAATTATCGTCCAATCTGTAAAATTTCAAGTATACCAAAACTTTTCGAAAAACTTGTCCTGTAGCGCCAGCTGTTTGCCAGATACGCCTAATGTGCGACTGTGCGTGCGTGGGAAGTAGACTAAACATAAGTGGTCAGACGTCAATGTTAACTAAGTATGTTGTAGGTGTGTAATTGTGGAATCGAACATAGGTAGTCCAAACATCTATGTTAACCGAGTGTAACTGTGTGAGTGCATGAGTGTCCCATCGAACATAGCTGATCAAACCACAACTTCAATTACATAATGCCCAGTGAAAGTTCGATCGGCACAGTCAAATAAAGTTAAGGGAGTGTGGGTGTGTGATTGTTCCAAACAGCGGTTTTTCTTTTTAGTTTTCTTTATACATATGTAAGAACATAAGTACATAACACGGATCGAGTCAGTTAGCCTGGCATAAAGGTATAAAAAGACCCGGTTGGTAACGAACGAGTCAGACACAAAAGTTACGGTGCTAGCGTGGTGATAATCAGGGATTTTGCAGTGCGAACGTTTTAGTACTTATCAAAAAAATAAAAAAATAAAAATAAAGGAAAAGGAAAAGCGTCTTAAAGTGTGTATATTTTATACAGAATTCCCAGTTAATGGTGATAACTGTGTCGTTTTACCGGATTGCCGCGGTACCGGTGACCGCAGAGCCACAACGTAGTGCTATCTTTGGAACTTGAGGTAAGCAACACATAATATCATGCCCCAAATCGACAAATTTGCATATGCCTGCATGCTACCAAATGCGTATGTACGTATGTAGACAAAAGGCAAATTAACATGATAGTGACGACTAGTCAACGAGCACCCAATACAATTTGCTAAGTAAGAGCTATTTTTCACTTTCAGGTCGCCTGCACTTACACATATATGGATATGTGAATAAAAGGACCTCCACTCGCCGGCCACTTGAAATAGTCACCATCGATATCTTGCCACAAAAATTGAGAGACGTCTGCATCCGCTGAATTCACCGCTGTGCAGTTACATACGCCACAGATAGTTGCAAACGCGCTAGCACACACACACACATACCAACCATAGATACAAACATACATATCCACCAGCACATAACAAGCATATACCGAGATAACCAACAACATACATCTGTACTCGCCGCAAAAGCTTCCAGGCACCTCGAAGATACATCAGGGAAGAAATCGCCACCCACACTTGTATTGAAATAACCGGCAATGGCTAGAAGGTAGAAGTCTTCAACGGAGCACTTACCTAGCACGGCTTAGTCAGTGACAACAACAACGTCATCACCAGCAGCTGTGCCGAACATTGCAGTCAGAGGAGGCTAACATCCACTAGGCAGTAGACGCTAACAGAAGTGAAATTTTGAGGGAGCATTACAGCGAGGGAGATGTAGTTTTAGGTTTAACGTGAGTACCTGCAGCAATCCAATGCCGTCCAATCTCCACGGAGCCCGTAAGGCTCAACGGATCAATTCAATGCGAAGATCAGCGCCCCGAAATGCAAGCATCTCGGTACCATTTGGCAGTGCGGAATGGACACACTAACCACCTTGGTAGGGTTCGAGGCCTATCTAAACCTCTGCCGTGCTATGGGTCCGGCACCCGGTTGCAATGCAACTCCACATCGAGCCAACACGACTCTCCCCGCATTCGGGTTTAAACCACAGCCACCACGATACTCCCCGTAGGGCCAAGTCGCACGAGCAGATTGGAGCAAGCTCCAAGGGCATTTTACCCCCATGCTGTCAAGATTCCTCAAGTCCGAGTATCTCGGGCATTCGCAAAGCACGTGCTCGACATCCTCAAGCTCCGCTCCACACTCACACCCCTCAGAGTCATGGAGGTTCCTCTTACGCAAATAAGCATTAAGAGGACCATGCCCCGTTAGTAGAAAATCCAAACTCAAGCAATGCCCGAAGTCCGGATTCTCTCCCATAAACCCTACACTCGGAATGAAGCGGTATGTAACACGACCATTGGAACTACCATCCCAACGCTCTTGCCACATACCACGCACTCTGTCATCCAACAACCGTTTGCACTCAAGATAGCCCCTCTCCAAGTCACCGTCTTACCGTCTTGCCAACCGAAGTGTCGACCCCCATACGTTGCCCCCACCTACCGACGATCTCAAGCAGCCGTTCTCCCTGCCTCTCAATGTCTGACCTGGAATTTCCTTCCGCCAAAACGAGAAGGTCATCAGCGTACGCACTAAAGCCGCAGACTGGCTCGAGTTGCCAAAGCAGGGAATCCATCATAAGGTTCCAAATAAATGGACCACTGATGGACCCCTGCGGACAGCCACGAGCCACATCGACCTCAACAGACCCCGCAACACCAACCATGGTAGCTCTGCGATCGGAGAAATAACTCCGCCAGAGAGCTATCTCTGCACACCCCAGCTCTTCCAAACGCTCAATGACTCTGTCCCAACGTAGGTGGTCAAAAGCCCCCTAAAATCAACAAATATGCCAAGGACATACTTGTTGACACTCCCCCGTACTACACTCTGAACATTCAGCCAAGCATCCTCTACGCTACGTCCTTTCCTGAAGCCATACTGTCTATCCGACATGCTACCCCGCGTTAACTCCTGAAGCCGCTCAACCATGATCCGTTCCAGCACTTTTCCAAGTACTGGAAGGAGGCTGATACCCCGATAAGATGCAGGATCACTCCTGATCTTATCAGGCGACTTCAGGAGGGGAACAACCCTGGCAATTTTCCACTCACGTGGAAAATAACCCTCCCATATACATTTATCATAGATAGCCTCCAAATATTCCGGAATGAACTTCCACAAGCATTTGCACATCTCTCCGTTCAAACCGTCAATACCCGGTGACTTTCTAGACCTAACCAGGCCAAACGCATAACCCAACTCCCCAGCATCTAGTGGGGGAACAGGCACCTCTTGTGCTTGAGGAACCTGCACCTCCGCCCTAGGAAAGAACGTTCCTAACAGAGCCCCTGCACACTCCCCCCACGATGATAACATAGTGTCACCAACGCGAAGAGAGGTGATTTCCCTACTCTGACGACCCCGACAGATCCTGAAGACCTGTCCCCAAGGATCGTCCCTATTTTCCCCTACAAATCTCCGCCAGTCCTCCTCTTTCGTCCTGACTAACAGATCTTTGTATTCCCTCATCTCACTCCTATATTGACTCCTAAGCTGGGACAGATTATCCCCCCCGCTACGCCTACATCTTTGAAACAAACGTCTCGATCGACGGACAGCCTTCCTCTTGTCATTGAGCGCTCGCGACCACCACTTCACTCGCCTAAGATTAGGCGGCACCCATTTACGCAGCGCGCGATCATTTACCTTCCAAACGATTTCGTTAAGACAAGCAATTTGCTCATCCGAGGTCATCTCCTCAAAATCGCTCAGAGGCACTTCCCGCATAGCCACTTCGGCTAGGAAACCGTATTGGTCCCAGTCAACCCCACTGGTACGCCACCTTCTCGCATGACATACAGAAACCCTGTCAGGAGGCGTATGGGGCAAGATCACAATCTCAATAAGATTGTGGTCACTTACACCCCATCCACCCCTAACTCTCCAGTCGAAACTGAAGTCCCTACTGCCTGCCGCATTCGTCAACGTGACATCTATGTCGCTAGCACCCATTGGACCGTCGAATGTAAACCACTCGCTCGGGACATTAATAATGTCCACCTCGTTTACTGCCACCCATTCTGCTAACGACTCCCCCCCGCTGCCAGCTTCGATATCCCGACATATCACGGGATGTCTTGCTGAACCATGCGGTGGAGGAGGCGTTCGCGTCTAGACCGATGACAACAGGTCTGCTACTTGCCAGAAGTAGCACCGTGTCAAGGTAGACGAGGTAGGGTTCCAATGACTCACCAAACCTACAATAGATGCTGCTGACGAGCAGCCTCCCGAACCTACCCTCTACACTAACAACTACCCCTAGCTCAGACGCGTCTACCAACACGCACTCTAAGTGCGGGTTATTCACCACAACTGCAGCATTGGCCCCACGGTCGGTGAAAACCCTGAAGCCACCAGGGAGACCTCGTACCACACCCTGCGTGGCATAAGGTTCCTGGAGCAGAGCTATGCTACAGTCCTCCTCTACCATCAATGCGCCTACATCACACATCACTGAATAAGCCCCCTGACAATTTAGTTGCAGGACCTTACCCATCTTAATGTCTGGCAAGCGCGCGGGCAACAATTGCACCATAAATCGGGCAAGCGCCTGTCATCATAAGATGACGGCCCGCATCAAGGAGAGCGGACATTAACTTGTCCGTACCCTCCAAGACCACATTTGTTACTCCATCCGGAGTCTTCTTCCAAGGACGGCTGATCATCCTTACGTCCTTCTCAAGGCATCCAGGGCTGAACTCCTGAAGGTTCAACCGGTACAACTCCCCCATGAATTCATCGGGGGTTATCTCGGTGTGAACCGACTGAACCACAACCCTGGTTCCTTGCTTCCTGATGCTGACATCGAGCCCCACCTCAGAGAAGCGAGTATTATTCGCAACCCTCTCCCGCTCCGCAACAGAAGGTGTACGAATAATCGCACCGCCTCCCTTTAGAGGCTTAATTTCATGCACCCTCACACCTAATGAGGGCCCCACCTCATCCACCACCTTCTTCACGACCTCTTTTGAGGACTGACCCGACTTTCCTTGCACAATCAACGAATATGTCTCCACCGGTTTTGGAGCCACCGATGCAGGCATCGAGGGCACAAGTGCCTCCGGTGTCGACTTCGGTGGGGCTCCCATCAGTGGAACCACAGCTGGCTGAGCAAAGACCCCATTTCTTCCCCGACTGAGGACATCAACCTTGCCGTTAAGATGGGCATTCTCGGCAATAGCCGTCATTAGGAGCTCCTCGTACTGCGAGGAAAACTCCAACAGCCTCTTCGCGGACAACAGGTCAATTCCTTCTAATCCAAAAACGGCCTCGCTAAATTTAGCGGAGATCGCTTTTAAATTCCTCACCGATACCGAGGAACTAGCCCTCGTATCGGCCCCAACCTCCTTACCTGGCTTTAATGCAGCCCCCTCAACATCCGCATCAGCACGAGTGCTGGTACCAGTAACCGTGCTCGACTCAACGTTCTTCTCCGAATCCGCGCTCGCGCTCGCGCCAACGCCCAAAGGCAACCCACTTGCACTCCCGCTTGCTCCACCTGACGCACCAAAAACGGGTACTACCCCCGGAATAACAATCGTTCTCGGACGACCACGACCACGACCACGACTTCCCGCATCAGACCCGGTACCCGAACCCGATCCTTGTTCTCGACCGCATCTGTCCGACGAAGATTCCTCGGTGGCGATTTCACCGCCGCCTTCCCCGTAAGATCGCTCTCTTCCCCCGACGTCGACGTTTCGCGAACCGACGACTCTTCAGCGCCCACATTAGCCACTTTGCGGTTCTTCCTCCGCGAAGGCATTCCGGCCTTCAGCCCCCCCCAACGGGCAGCTGTACCGCACACTAACGCACACACGCACCCAAGCACCGACTATACTCTAACAAACGCCCTTAGAGTAAACTGAAAATGGAGCCCCGGTTTCGGTAGGACTCAAAGTAGAGCCCGCGCTATAACGCCGGCGACTCAACGAGCGGTCAAGGCGGTTAAAAACCGCTGGGTGCAGAACACACCCCAGGCAGCCCCTGGAAAGGTCACCCAAAAACAATCCCGCCGGTCAGAACAGTGTCCCCGTATCGGGATATGGATCGCCCGATGTAGTACCTACACCAACACACTCGCGAGCCAAAACAACCGCCGATATGCGTGTATAAACCCTCCTCAAAGTCTAGCCAAAAAGCCAGCAACTCACACAACAGGTTCCCCAGAGCAATTCGCTCGAGAAAGTGGTACCCGGTACACGTAATACGCGGCACACAGCACAACAATCCGCCAAAACAGGCAACCCGGCCCAAAATTACCACCGCAGAAGGCAGAAACCTCGAGCGGCAGTGCAGGAGCCCAAGAATTACCCTTAAACGGCCACAGGAGCTTAAAAAGTGGTTACCAACTGGTCCACCTATACCCCAAGTGGTCCACAAGTCACTTCACTTTCCACTAGGACAATCACCACGTGATGATCGCCTTTTGGTACTTGCAAACAAATACCGTAGTCACTATCTACTATCAACGCTTAAATTGCACTCGACTGTACTCTTGATACACAATGGTAATCAAGGTACCGTACACCGACGCCACTTTTAAGTAAACAAGTCCCCGTTAACCGACGCCAACTAATAAACAAATACCACCACAAAGCGGACGACGAAAAACTTGTCAACAAGTTCCCGTTAGCCACGTGCAGAACTTGGTAAACAAGTTACCGTACACCGACGCCACTGGTAAGCAACCAAACCAATCTATTGTACGAACAGCGCACAAAACGGACTGCGAAAAAAACTCAACTAGCTACAAAAGCGAGCTGACAAACCACGACCTATCGCTTCGACAATCGAACTGCAACTGACAGCGAGGGAGAATAGTATCAGCAGTAACAGCGCAAAGAAGAGCAACGCCAACAGGAGCAGCGCCGCGGGAGCATAAGTGGTGGGCGCTACGCCTTCGCCGCTGATCAGCAGCAGCGCCGTTAACACGGCTACTCTTTTGCATTGTTTTAGTTCTTTGCTTATGTTCAAATTGCCTATAGCCTCTCTTAAATTAGCCTTTAGAGTTCGTTTGATTTTTTTTTTTGTTTTTTTGTCATTTACTTCAGCCACATTCCTTACTTTTAGATTCCGTTTACTTAGTAACTTTTACATATTTACATACCTAATTTTTCTAATTGTTGCTTAGCTTAGACATATCCCGGGTATTTGTTTTGTGGGGCAATTCTCGTGATTTATAGATTAATTTGAATTCCGTACACAGTTTATTTTTCTGCCACTATTGGCCATACAAAATCCGTTTTTTCTATTTTTGTTCACTCAGCCGATTTTCACTTAATTCAATTTTTGAATTGCTACAATTTGGGCTGACATGGGTATATATGTATGTATATTAGTGCATATACATTTGTATTTACATATGTATACATGAATATGTAGCCATGTGCACATGCCCACGTATATAGCCATATATTTAGTTTCGCGTTGTTATATTTTGGTTTAAAAAGAATAACACACATTAATTTCACTACCGTTCCGTTTTTTTATGAATCCCGATTATTTTTGAATACAGATCTTTTCTTTTTTTTGTGACATTAATTTTAATTACTCGTGCTAAATAGTCTTGTCGCGTTGTTCTAAGGCCCGCTCGATGCCCCGAACTACGAGCGAGTGACAGCAATCTCAGTAGGTAGCGACCTCAGCACCTTGGCTGTGGTAGCAAAATATGTATGTATGATCGTTTGTAAGAGTAGTAGGTTTGCAAATTCCCCACAGATTCTCGACAGCATGCTGGTACCATCATCGCTGGAGACCAAGGTGAGTACAATTTGAATTTGTTTGTTTTATGACCATATCTATGCATACGTACATAATCATACATACATGTATATGTACCAATACCTTTTACATTGGCACATTGCATTCATTGTCCCCGCGATTTTTTTAGTCGTTATTTGTGTTTGGAGTTAAAGCTGAGTTTCTCCGCGCTAGTTATTAATAACATTGCCATTCTCATCAATTCAACGTAGGCAATATACATATACATACATACATACGTACATAAGTAGGAGGTAGAGTTCACTATTAACAAAGTAACGAATAGCAAGTGAAGTTTAACTAGAGAAATAGGATTAAAATAATAAATAGCATAAGTACACTTGTAAGTAAGATATAGCGCAGTAGGAGCTAGTTAGTATTAGGATATATCCCTAGATTTTCTTAAACAAATAGAGATGGAATTAATAAACTGGTTCATTGTGAAGTAAAGATCAGAAAAGAGGGAAATATATATATAACAGAGGTAAATATGGAGCGCTAAGCTCAAATTTTTGGTGTGGGTGTTGCTCTTGTGCAACAGAGGGGAAGTGGGAGTGTGCCGACGGAACGACAACTGACCTAGAAATGACGGACAGCTAGATTGACGGACAGCTAGATAGACGGACTAATGTCAGGCTTAGGGGGCGTTGTAAGTTAAGTGAGGAGTCACGACAACGCCTAAGGCTTCGCGTGGTGTTCACGTTGAAGAAGGGTGGGATGACTACACCTGACAGGACGGGACTGGACCATTCCTTTATGGTGCTTTTTCTTTCACATCTTCCTTTTTCTTTGTTATGTATAGTGACTTTCTCTAATACTCCACCATATCCGAAGGAACGATTAACTTTTTGTTTATGTAACGATTACCTTGACAGGCGGAAATGACACCCCCCAACCGACGAGCTAGCTTAGGCAAGCGTACCTGCACGCCGCCTCGCAGGGTATAAATAAGCAGCTACATTACGTATAGCCCACTAACGTTTCTTTTTTTACCCTCACTTTGACTTTTATATTTTTTCTTTCAGTCTAAATCACTATATTCTTGTTTTTAATTTATCTTCTATGACTCTTTATTTTCTCTTCTCGGACGTGTTAGGGTTAGGAAGGCAGCATTAGTCTAGGGCAACCAGGATTTATTTGTGACAGACTGACAAAGTGGGCGGGGTGACCAGTGCAACTCCAGAGTGCCTTTCGGTAGTTTCTGCACGGCCGAAAGCGACTTCTGAAGTTTGTACTGGCACAACATGAGTTTTGTTTTTGTTCGCGTTTTGGGTAGGCAGGCTATTTAAGCTACCGGTCTTGCATTATGGAAACGTGAGGTTTATGGCGCAGTCTACAGGGGGTAAATTTTTTTGGTGTATAAGGGGGTAGGGTGGCAACCGCGTTTGGAGGCAGTACTCTGACCGTAGCTGTGCCACACCTAGTTGCAACAATGGGGGTTTAGTTGACTTTGACCGTGGACTGTGAACTTACGGACAAATACCACACTATGACCCCGCCAAGACAACACCACACACACACCAAAGCAAATATATGTAAATACACATACCTTCATAAATAAATAGTGAAAAGCAAAACAGAGCAAACAATAAATTATATTTTTTAACACACTTACGTTATATTTTATCTTTTACGTCATTTATTATACAAACACATACGTTTATTTAACTTATTTGGCTATTGAATTTTTATATATGAACTTAACCTTTTTTTTGTGAAGTGAATTGCGCGAGAAAATTTTTGTGGGAAGCAAAATTTCGAATTGAATTTCAGTAGAATTAAGAGTTTGAATTCTGAATTGATATATTTTTATATATTTTTTTTTTGTACGGCCACGGGGCATTAACGCTGTTTGAATTCTTGTTTGGGTCATTTTTATACTTGAATTCGTGCTAAAGATTTTTTTTGTGTTGTAAGGATCGTGCGAATGGAGGAAAGAGACACCGAAGAGAGAGTGGTAGGTGGATTAGGCCTGTTGAATACCAATCGAAGGATCACTCGGAGCACTGCGAGGGCTTTAGAAAACCAAATTGTTGGCTCTATATTTACCAAAATAGATACGGGAATACCACGCCCGGTAGATTTCGTGCCCACAGATTTTTTAAACAGGTGTACCGCACGGGTATTCGGAACCCACGGACAGAACCTCCCAAAGATACGGGTCACGAACGAGGTTTCAGTAAATACTACGGACAATAGCCTTAATTTTTCGCGGAAGGTCAAAGAAGTGTTAGCAATGTCTGAGTGGGAAGGAAGAACAGGGGAAGATGTGTCACTTAACAACACGGTGGCTGGGGGTCCTGGAGCCACAGGTGGCGAGCCAAGTTCATCTGCGACCAACATAGAACAGCTGAGCCGGATGATGGCGATGATGGCACAACAAAACTATATGTTGGCTCAGTGCATGAACGAGGTGCGCCACATGCGAGACAACATGACCAACCTCAGCAACCGTGTGGCAGAAGTGGAAACATCTACACAAGCAGGGACAAATCAACCAGCTAGGGCATCTACCCCGGAGGCAAGCAACTTTGAAACCACTGCGGCAGGGCGACACAACGACACGGATGGAGCACGAGGAGGGGATTCGTCACATACCTCTAAGGAGTCGAGGAAATGGAAGAAGGTCGACTTAGAGAAGTGGAATGTTAAATTCGATGGATCTGGCAAGGGCATGAGCGTTGAAAGCTTTATTTTTCGTGTGGAAAAAAGGCGGTTTTACCAGCTTTTCACGGACTTTCACTGTCTGGTTACCGGCGGCGCCTTGAAGTGGTACTGGCAAGTACTCGAAGACCATGCAGATAATCCATATTTTGGTTATTTTGAGCTGAAAACCGTGCTGCTGTGCCACTTCAAGACGGCCGAATCGGACTATGAAATTATGCGTGAAATAATGGAGCGAAAACAGCAGCCTCAGGAGACTTTTGATGATTTTTATGGGAAAATACACAACCTTACCTTCCGTCTCAGAAAACGCATTCCTGAGAAAGAGCTGGTTGGCATTGTCAGGGGTAACCTCAAGCCATATTTAGCTAATTTGACATTTGCGAATAGAAACTTTAGCAGAGTTGAGAGCTGAGTGTAAACGGGCTGAAAAGGTACTAAAGGAGAATCGTAATAGACCAAAACCAGTTAACGAGATAGATTTGGAGCCAGTAAAAAGAATAGAAAATAGAATAGAGGCGTTCAATAAAAATCAATTTAGGAAACTACAACAGCCTACGTCCACTCAAGTCACAGATAATGTGTCCTCGTCCGAAAGTACTAATGTGTCAAAGTCCACCGTGAACTCCTTTTGTCCGTCCCCCTTCCACTTAATGTTATGTTTTTCTTGTGGCTGTGGTGTGGATCACTTCGTGAAGAACCCGGCAGGTACCCACAAGGAAGCTAAGTGTACGTCCTCGTTCCATAACATGGTTTGTTTTGCGTGTGGAGTTGACTCGTCTTTTTGCGTAAACAAGGCAGATAAGGGAAACCTCAGACTGGCAGAGATGGCCGGGAGCTCTTGCCAGGAGAAGTGCAGCCAGGAAGGAAAGTAGTAGAAATTTTAAGGAAACACGAAACAAATGAAATCAAAGAAAAGTTAGAGCTAGAGAAAAAGAATGGAGTGAAGAGCTTACATCAGCGTAAATTGGAGTATGAGGAGGCTCGTAGGCGAATATTTTGTGAGGAGTTAGTAAATAAGAAGAATAATAGGAATTTTATGAAGATCAAACGTATGAGAGAAAATAAGAGGAATTTTAAAAGAATCTACAATAAGATTATCACAACAATAGTCACAGTAAAGGGGGATAGTAGGTTTTTTGCCCAAACCAAGATAGGGAATCAGGAGGTGTTAGCACTGCTAGACTCAGGCGCAGGGGCGAGCTGTTTAGGCAAAAATACTTTTCTGTGTGGTAAAGAGGACCTGATAATGCCAATCAAGGTCCAGAATATTATAACGGCAAATGGTGGTGAAACAGCGGTTACGGGAGTGACAACATTACCAGTTTTATGAGACAACACAACCCGAGATATAGAAAATTTTGGATTGTTCCTGGGCTACACTGCAAGTAGTCGGTCGGTAATTGACGGTGTTTATCACGCAGCTACCGATTCAGTAGTCCTGTAGTCGCTCCCCCGTACTGCAGGGTAGTGAGCAAGCCTTAGCGTTAGAGCGTGTTAAAGCCCAATTTCCATCGTTCGCGGTATTAGGTTTATGAAAAACGGATGTAGAAGAGCATCGAAGTCACCGAAGAAAATCTACCGGTAAAACAGCGTTTTTACCCAATATCTCCGGCCATTCAAAAATTGATCTACAGCGAACTGGACAGAGTGTTGGAAATGGGAGTTATTGAGGAAAGCAACAGCAGTTGGAGCTCGCCAGTATCATTGGTTGTTAAGGGCACGGAAAACCGCTTATGCTTAGACGCAAGAAATGTTAATGCGCGAACAATAAAATACGCTTATCCACTTCCACATATAGATGGGATTTTAAGTCGGTTGCAAAATACTCGGTATATATCTGCGATAGATTTGAAGGACGCGTTTTGGCAAAAATCACTGGAAAAGAAGTCTCGGGAGAAAACCACGATTACGTTACCTGGTAGGCCCCTCTATCGCTTTACGGTAATGTCATTCGGTCTCTGCAACGCGGCACAACGAATGAGCAGACTTATGGACAAGGTTATACCCGCTTCTTTACGTGAATCCGTGTTTGTGTAGATGATTTGTTGGTATGTTCTGTTGATTTTTCGTCTCATTTATGTCTCCTTGAAAAGGTCGCTAGGTGTTTGCGTGAGGCCGAATTGACGATAAATGTCGACGAAAGCAAGTTTTGTTTTAAAGAGGTAAGATACCTGGGTTATGTAGTTGGCGATGGGTACATTCGTACCGATGCCAACAAGGTGGCAGCCGTGAGGGACTTCCCCGAGCCACGTACCCGGAAGCAACTCGGACGGTTCCTGGGGGTGGCAGGCTGGTACCGTAGATTTATCCAGGTCTACGCGACAATTGCAGCTCGCTGCACGACTGCCTCTCTAAAGTAAAAAAATTCAATATGACTGATGACGCAAAAAAGGCATTTGAGTGCCTTAAGCAGAGCCTCACATCGGCGCCTGTCTTGACACACCCCGACTTTAATCGACATTTTTACATTCAGTGTGACGCATCGACTGACGGAGTGGGCGGTGTGCTGTTCCAATTGGACGATGACGGAAACGAGGGGCAATTGCCTATATTTCGGTCAAGTTGAATAAGGCACAGCGCAACTATAGTATCACCGAGCTTGAGTGTTATGCCGCGGTGATAAGCATAAAACGATTCCGGCCGTATGTCGAAGGACTACCCTTTACCATCATAACGGATCATGCGAGCCTTAAGTGGTTAATGAACCAGAAGGACCTGTCCGGCCGGCTCGCAAGATGGAGTCTGAAGCTTCAAGGGTACGACTTAGACATACAACACCGCAAAGGAGCGCAAAATATAGTGCCAGATGCTTTGTCGCGCATGGATTCGCCATGTTTTAAATCCGGTGAATACGAAGAATTAAAGAAGACAGTGACCAGTAACCAGGACAGATTACCAGAACTTTGTGTCTCAGACGGGTACATATATAAACGAACGCAATTTAATAGGGGGGGCGGCATTCAGGAGGACCATGCCTGGAAACTCTGGGTGCCGACTGAGCTTCGGCGGGGTTTAGTGGAAGCGTCGCACGGCTCGCCATCTGCTGGGCATGGTGGCATGTGGACTTTATGGGTCCGTATCCGCGTACGTCTGAGGGTAATGTCTTTGTGTTTATGTGTATTGATCACTTCTCTAAGTTTGTGTTTCTAAAACCGATGCGAAAAGATATTTCAGCCGCTGTTATTAAGTTCATGGAGAAAGAAGTTTTTCACGTGTTCGGGGTACCCGAATATGTCCACAATATGGGACGAAGCACATTAGGACGGCCTTTTATTCTCCTCAAGGTAATGCAGCAGAAAGAGTGAAAAGGTCGGTGCTGCAAATAGTACAATCGTATGTCAAATAAAACCATAGGAACTGGGACAAGCACATTAGTGATGCAGCCTTCGCCCTTCGCAGCGTGGTGCAAACATCTATAGGTAGCTACCCATATTTCGCTGTGTTTGGTATCCCGATGATACAGCATGCTGCATCATACGGGTTATACCGTAAGCTCGATGCATTCAGGATGTTGATTGTGAGGTTCTGACGACCAATGATAAGTTGCAGATAATAAGAGATAAAATTATGAAGGAGCTGAAGCATGGAAGAAACGCACAGGTTTACAACACGAGAGCTAGAGAAGTGAACTTTCAAATAGGACAAGTGGTACACCGCCGAAACTTTACACAAAGCTCACAAGTAGAAAACTACAACGCCAAGTTAGCGCCAAAGCTAGTAAAATGCATAGTATTACAGGCTATAGGCAATTCCATGAGCTTGGCGATAGTAATGGAAAAAAGATCGGCATATACCACGCTAAAGATATTTTTGCTAGGTGAATTTTTATTAAATGTTGAGTGTAGGTTGTGCGGATAGATTTGCTATGTTTCTGTGTTATTTATTTATTTATTTTTGTAATTATTTATTTATTTATTTTTAAACTTGACTATACTTGTGTGATTATTTATTGTATTTATTGATATATTTATTGATCTACTACATGACTACGAATTTATAATCTCTGTGATATTGTAATTATTTATTTATTTATTTGCTTTTATTATTTATTAATGTTATTATTTTTAAATTTATTTAGTTTCCTATCGTGACCATACGTTGTAATTATTTATCTATTTACTTATTTCTTTACTGTGATATTTTTTCTCTATACTTATACATATTTCCATCTGTGATATTTTTAATCTGTTTATTAACCTAGCCTTCCCAGTGATGTAGAATTAAGCATTACGTATGAAATAGATGTAGCAGTAGCCCAGGGATTCTGTCTTTAGATAGAAATGTATGTGTGTACGCACCCAATACCCAACATGAGCGTGCCCAATTGATAAGAAGAGCAGTTGAAGCCCGGCGTTAAGTCGTGGGTCGAGGCCACACGTTTGGCGGAAACAGGATCTTGCAACCAGCCGCGTTAGGAATCTTCTTACGGATACGCTCCATGATGCAGGCACCATCGGCGGGCCAGAGCCTGTAGTGCCAGCTGTTTGACAGATACGTCTAATGTGCGAGTGTGCGCGCGTGGGAAGTAGACTTAACATAAGTGGTCAGACGTCAATGTTAACTAAGGATGTAGGTGTGTAATTGTAGAATCGAACATAGGTAGTCCAATCAAACATCTATGCTAACCGAGTGTAACTGTGTGAGTGCATGAGTGTCGCATCGAACATAGCTGATCAAACCACAACTTCAATTACATAATGCCCAGTGCAAGTTCGATCGGCACAGTAAAATAAATTTAAGGGAGTGTGGGTGTGTGATTGTTCCAAACAGCGGTTTTTCTTTTTAGTTTTCTTTATACATATGTAAGAACATAAGTACATAACACGGATCGAGTCAGTTAGCCTGGCATAAAGGTATAAAAAGACCCGGTTGGTGACGAACGAGTCAAAAGTTACGGTGCTAGCGTGGTGATAATCAGTGATTTTGCGGTGCGAACGTTTTTGTACTTATCAAAAAAATAAAAAATAAAGGAAAAGTGTCTTAAAGTGTGTATATTTTACCGGTGACCGCAGAGCCACAACGTAGTGCTATCTTTGGAACTGGAGGTAAGCAACACATAATATCATGCCCCAAATCGACATATTTGCATGTGCCTGCATGCTACCAAATGCGAATGTACGTATGTAGACAAAAGGCAAATTAACATGATAGTGACGACTAGTCAACGACCACCCAATACAATTTGCTAAGTAAGAGCTATTTTTCACTTTCAGGTCGCCTGCACTTACACATATATGGATATGTGAATAAAAGGACCTCCACTCGCCGGCCACTTGAAATAGTCACCATCGATGTCTTGCCACAAAAATTGAGAGACGTCTGCATCCGCTGAATTCACCGCTGTGCAGTTACATACGCCACAGATAGTTGCAAACGCGCTAGCACACATACACACATACCAACCATAGATACAAACATACATATCCACCAGCACATAACAAGCATATACCGAGATAACAATCAACATACATCTGTACTAGCCGCAAAAGCTTCACCGCACCTCGAAGATACATCGGGGAAGAAATCGCCACCCACACTTGTATTGAAATAACCGGCAATGGCTAGAAGTCTTCAACGGAGAACTTACCTAGCACGGCTTAGTCAGTGACAACAATAACGTCATCACCAGCAGCTGTGCCGAACATTGCAGTCAGAGGAGGCTAACAGCCACTGGGCAGTAGACGCCAACAGAAGTGAAATTTTGAGGGAGCATTACAGCGAGGGAGAATAGTATCAGCAGTACATTCCCACGACAGCCGGTTCTACGTACCGGAATGACTCGGGTTTTACCCGACCAAGGGCTGTTGTATCGGCGATCTAACCCCGTTTAGGTCGGCGAAATCCATCAAACGTTGCTCGATCCTAGGGCTACACCTTCTCCGCAGCCTTCTGCTCAAGGCTGGCATAGAGTCAAACCCAGGGCCAGAAATCTACACCTGCTGCGTATGCCAGAGACGACTGCATACAAACTCCACCTCGGTCAGGTGCAATGCCTGTGACGGGTGGAGTCACCTCCGTAACTGCTCGGGCCTACGTACGCACCGGCAATGGACCACGTCGTTCCTGGCCCAATGCTGTGCGAACCGGACCGCCTCCACGGCAAACCACCACCCTCCCGTGCATCACACACACACACACCCACACCCTAACACAACACAACAACCCACTGGGAAAATAGGTAAGCACCTTACGAGTTAAGCCATGTTTTCTTTCAGTTTTTAGTACCAAAATTGTCATCATGGCCAATGTCATCTACTAGTAAAGCACAAAATGAACACCTCCGACGACACATTACGTTGTCAGTTGCAAAGTAACGTGCAGCCGAAGTTATCTCCAATTGCCGAACTACTCCGAGCGACTTCTCTGCATTACACGTAACTTACTTTGTAAAGCGGCTCAGAAGTATGTCTGATACCAAATGTACATTCTAAATTCCTACTTACATAAGGCGGCCATGCCTTTGTAAAAGTAAGGGACGTTCGGCAGGGAAATGGTAATGACTGGCAGGTGAAGAGTAAGTTGCTAATAAGGTATTATTACGTGCTCTTAATTCCCACTGGGAATAGATACACACACACACAACTACAACAGCACCCACACACCGCCGCCGGCAACTCCTAGTCCCTCCGACAATCTGCTGTTTGTCAGTCCAGAATATACCGTAACGTGACATCAGTCAAGTGCAACTCTTGCCTCGGCTGGTGCCACTTTAGGCCGTGCTCAGGACTTCGCAACACACGAGATTGGACGAGTGACTATGTGGGCCCCTGCTGTGCTGCCCCGTCGCATCCCTCCCCCGCGACGCCGCCAACCACCACCACAAGGCAGCACCCCCTTTAGCAGAGCGTACAGCAGGGGGCCGGCAGGCAACACAAGGGACACAAAGGTGCTACAATTTAACTGTAACGGACTTCAGAGCAAGATCGAGAGGATAACTGTCTTTATGGGAAGGCATGGAATATTAATAGCTGCGGTCCAAGAGACGAAGTTGCACGGTAATTCAACCCTGTTGAATTGCGCCAGATACAACGTACACCGTCCAGATCGCGAGCGAGATAATGGTGGAGGTTTAGCGTTCATCACGCACCACACCGTGCAGTATCGTCTCATTGAAGCAGACATAGACCGCAGGGATACCATCCTAGAATGTCAGGGTACTGCTATCCGGTCAGGCGATGTTGAGCTCGAAATATTTAACGTATACATACCCCCTGTCATCAGCTGCCCGGCAGGATATCACCCTGAAATAGGTGCGCTTGGTTGGTTTAAGTGGATTGTCACTCAGGTGACAAGCAATTAGCAAGTTTGCCATTTTGATTAAGGTAAGATAGGTGCGCTACTCAGAGGTGAAAACCGTATGGTAGTTGGTGACTTTAACGCGCACCACGATCTCTGGCACTCAAGCCTGTCAAATGATCGAGGGGAATACATCTGGCTGAGCAGATAGACGATTCGACATTCTGCACAATGAACGACGACGCACCCATCAGGATTATGGGCAGCTCCTGCAGCTCGCCAGATCTAACAATTGTCAGCGCTGGTCTGATAAACAGCGTATCATGGCGACTTATGCTGACTCTAGCATCAGACCATCTGCCCAAAGTCATCTCGATTGATAAACCTGCCCACTTTGCTTCCGTGGATCACCGGACTTATGTCAACTTTTCCAAAGCTGACTGGAAAGGCTTCACGGATGTTACTGAGGGCGCCTTCACTGCACTACCCATACCAACCGACGTTCATGTAGGTGAACGTAAGTTCTGCAGGGTTGTCACCGCTGCTGCAGCTCGCTTCATCCCAGCAGGATGTTTTAAGGATCCACGTCCGAATTTTCCTGCCGAAGCGGCTGTTCTAGCTGATGAGCGCGACAACCTTCGTCAAGCCGATCCCGGAAATCCCCGTATTAGGGATCTCAATTCGGAGATTCGGCATCTTGTTAACGTACATAAGCGGAAGAAATGGGAAGAGCATCTGAAGACCTGTAACTTCTCCTCTGGTGTGAGCAAGCTTTGGTCAACCGTGAGGTCGTTGTCCAACCCGACGAAGCGCGACGCAGAGTCGAGATAGACTTTGGTGACCACGCTTCGTCGGACCCGGAGAGATGCGCGAGCTATTGTAGCCGGCAGTTCATTCTGCATCCTCCGGTGGATAAAGCCAAACGTCGAGTGCCAGAAGGCCGCACAAAAAGCCAAAACCTAGTGTGAGTCGCGAAAGCCTCCAAAGCCATTGGACCCGACGGAATGTGCATGTTGATGCTGAAAAACTTGGGTCCTGCGGGAGCAAACCGGGGGAACCAGCCAACAGAGGAGAGTCTCCTTTCCCCGGTAGCGAAGACACTCGAGGCCCTGCTGCTCCCGTACTTCACGAACCACCTGACCCCAGCGAAGTATCAACATGGGTTCCGTAAGGTGCATTGTACAACTACAGCACTTAACGCCATAAACACTCAGATAACTCGTGGCCTAAACCGAAACCGCCCCTGTGAGAGAACAATTCTAGTAGCGTTGGACCTGTTCCAGGCGTTCGACACTGTCAGTCATTCAACGCTACTAGAAGATATAGAGGTCTCCTCACTCCCACAGGGACTCAAACGGTGGTCGGCGAATTACCTGAGTGGTCGACACTCGTCAGTAATCTTCAGAGACAAAACTAGCAAGCCACGTAAAATTAAACAGGGGGTACCACAGGGTGGTGTCCTGTCCCCGCTACTGTTTAATTATTTCATATCAAAGCTTCCTCAGCCAACAGAGGGTGTTAATATAGTCTCGTATGCAGACGATTGTTCGATCATGGCGTCTGGGAATGGAATTGATGACTTGTGCTCAAAAGTAAACGGTTACCTCTCCGAACTTTCTCGCTTCTTCACTGCAAAGAGCCTTGCCCTATCCCCTGCGAAATCCTCGGCAACCCTTTTCACTACCTGGACGAAGGAGGTCAGACTGCCACTGGGTATTCACGTCGATGGCGTAACAATACCGACGGTGAATAACCCGAAAATCCTCGGAGTTACCTTCGACAGTCTGCTCTCCTTCTCGGCGCATACAACTGCAATTGTTAACAAAGTACAGAGCCGCAACAATGTCCTCAAGTCGCTGGCCGGCAGCACTTGGGGCAAAGATAAAGAAACGTTGTTGGCAACATACAAGGCAATTGGCCCGCCCGTATGGTCGCCGGGGACTAGCAGGGCGCAGTGGATGAAGCTGCAGACCTGCCAAAACACGGCATTACGAACTGCTACAGGATGCCTCCTGATGACGCCTCAAGACCACCTCCATGACAAGGCCCAGATGCTCCCTGTAAAGGAGCATAACATAATGCTCTGCAAGCAGTCCCTCGCAGGGAGCCACAGACGTTCACAGGGAATCAGTCTCAAGTTATGTAGACTCCCGCCCTGTGAATGCCGTTCTAGGCACACAACCGCCGGACGTGGACGGGACAGAACCTTGTCTGCCTCGGGAGACCCGCTCTACAATAGCCCAACTTCGCTCTGGCTATTGCAGCAGGCTCAACAGCTAACTGAGCAGAATCAACGAGGATGTGCCCAACCAATGCCCGGCATGTGGAGAGTCGCCACATGACTCCCGGCACCTCTTCACATGCCCTGAGAATCCCACTCAGCTAACGCCCCTGTCCCTATGGACAGCCCCTCTGGAAGTTGCACACTTCCTGGGCCTCCCCCTAGCTGAAATAGACGACAACGTTGATGGATGAACCGCCCGAACGGAGCTTAGTAGCAGCTAGTACAACAACAACAACAACAACAACAACAGTTTTAGCAGTAACAGCGCAAAGAGGAGCAACGCCAACAGGAGCAACGCCAACAGGAGCAACGCCGCGGGAGCATAAGTGGTGGGCGCTACGCCTTCGCCGCTGATCAGCAGCAGCGCCGTTAACACGGCTACTCTTTTGCATTGTTTTAGTTCTTTGCTTATGTTTAAATTGCCTATACCAGTATACCTAGCCTCTCTTAAATTAGCCTTTAGAGTTCGTTTGATTTTTTTTTGGTTTTTTGTCATTTGCTTCAGCCACATTCCTTACTTTTAGATTCCGTTTAGTTAGTAAATTTTTACATATTTACATACCTATTTTTTCTTATTGTTGCTTAGCTTAGACATATCCCGTGTATTTGTTTTGTAGGGCAATTCTCGTGATTTATAGATTAATTTGAATTCCGTACACTGTTTATTTTTCTGCCACTATTGGCCATACAAAATCCGTTTTTTTATTTTTGTTCACTCAGCCGATTTTCACTTCATTCAATTTTTGAATTGCTACAATTTGAGCTGACATAGGTATATATGTATGTATATTAGTGCATATACATTTGTATGTACATATGTAGCCACATTAATTTCACTACCGTTCCGTGAGGAGTCACGACAACGCCCAAGGCTTCGCGTGGAGGTCACGTTGAAGAAGGGTGGGATGACTCCACCTGACAGGACGGGACTGGACCATTCCTCTATAGTGCTTTTTCTTTCACATCTTCCTTTTTCTTTGTTATGTATGGTGACTTTCTCTAATACTCCAGCATACCCTAAGGCACGATTAACTTTTTGTTTATGTAGCGATTACCTTGACAGGCGGAAATGACACCCCCCCAACCGACGAGCTAGCTTAGGATGCAAGCGTGCCTGCACGCCGCCTCGCAGGGTACAAATAAGCAGCTACATTACTGTCCCTGATAGGATGTCTTCCAGATTTCTGGGCTCATATCGCCTTATCAGCACGGATTCATTAAGGGTAGGTCCACTTCTTCAAACTTGTCCTTATTTTCGAATTTTATTTTAAAACAATTCGAAATAGGTCAACAATGCGATGTCATTTTCACCGACTTTTCGAAAGCCTTTGATAAGGTGAGTCCTAAAACACTACTAGGAAAGCTGGATTCAATTGGACTTCATGCTAGCACGCTTAAGTGGCTTGCATCTTATCTTGCTGATAGAACCCAATTCGTCCGCATAAATAACACGATTAAAGCCACTTCTGGTGTACCATAAGAGTAGGTGCCTTATGATGGCATTGCCGACAATGTCCTTTATGCGAATGCAATGAGCCGCTCTTCTTTGTTACGGCAAGCTAACACTGCACCTACTCCATATGGTGATGCATCACAGGCCAACACTAACAGCTTTTTTGGATAGTAACGTATTAGCAGGCTATCCGAGTTTAACATTGCTTTCAAATTATCAAAAGCCTTGTGGTGTCCTTTTGTCCACTTCCGCCGGGCCTTCTCGTCAAGTAATAGTGTGTTATAGAAATTAAATAATATAGCTTTGACTTTATCTCTTCTTGGTGAGACACCCTGCTTGCTAATATGGTATCCCGGAAAATCTACTTGCGTTTGCCCAAAAAGACATTTGTCCTTGTTTACTGTTAATTTGCTTCTTCGATTCGATCCAGTACTGCCTCTAAGTTTTCAGAGTGCTCTATTCTTTTTTTACGTGCAATAATAATGTCATCTCCATAATTTTCTGGAAAAGTCCCGGAGCCGCTGACACTCCAAACGGCAACCGCTTCACCTTGTATAAACCCTTGTGGGTGTTCAATGTTCTCCGCCGAGATCTCGGCTACATTTAACTGTTGGTAGGTTTGCTCTAAGTCTAGTTTTGTAAACAATTCCTCTCCGGCGGTGGCCGCTTATACTCTCGAAAAAAGTGGTAAGGGATAAGCATTTGGTTTTATCACCGCATTGACCGTATTACGGTAATCGCCGCAGATTCTTATATCGCCACTCGTTTTGAGTACGGGGACAATCGGCGTAGCCCATCGCGAAAAGGAGCTCTATTATTTCCTGTGCTATCCACTTCTCGATTTCTTTTTCGCAAGCTGGTATCAACGCAATGGGGCAAGATCTGATCGAAAAATAGGTTCTGATCCCGGCATCAGATCAAGTAATATGGGTGGCCCATGGTGTGCTCCTAAAGCTTTACTAAATAGTCTGCTGTATTTGAGTTTCAACTCGTTTTTCTTGGCTTCTATCACCACCGCATGGACCCCTCCAAAACGATTCCTAACACCAATTTCTCCCCAGGTAAGCTCCGACTACTACATGAAACTTCCAAAAGTCTCTTTTTATTAACCTCTAACTTCTAACAATCAAATCTTTTCTACACATGTCGCTACACTCACGTCTCCGCTCTCAACCTCTATTGCCTATTCTTTGTCTTCTAAAAGTTGTAGGGTTGCCAAAGAATACCGCACAAATCAAAACGACAACTGACGGAAGCCGTCGTGCGCCGCAAGTGTGTTTACTCTGACGGATTTCATGCGGCAACTGTACAGCTGTTCACTTGCCGCCGACCGCTTTAACGTCGTCCGCTGTAATTCTGGGTAGAGCTTTACTGCCATACCTAAACAAAAGCGTTAACGCTACGTCAAATGCAGAAATAACACCAACAATAAGCATAGGTTTGTTTTGTGTGTAATACGAAAATGACAGTTTCGCCGTTTTCTGCAGCCAACTTTAATACCAAACGCCCTGTCAAAATCGCCTTTTCCAACCGCTCAACGTTGCCTCCGCGTTGTTTTGGTATGGTTCATACAAAGTGTAGAGGCATGAGAGTTTTTTGACATCCAGACAACGCTGACGCTTTTGTTTAGGTATGGCAGTAAAGCTCTACCCAGAATTACAGCGGACGACGTTAAAGCGGTTGCTTCTGGTATTTAAAATGTCAAAAGAATAATCTACTTTTATAAAAATTATAGTAGGCGATGTGAAATATAAATACAAATTTAAATAAAAAAATTTAATAAAAAAAATTTAACTTAGTGCGACTTTCATTATTTGTAAACTTGTTTCATTCCAGAAGCAACAAAACATCCTTCTCAGCGTTTATGTTCCCATAATAGCGTTTATGTTCCTGGGTTAAGCAAACGTTACAAAGTCTGGTTTTCAATCACCTTTTTTAAAGATTCACATGCAAATACATTTTGAGCCAAAATAATCAGATCAGCTACCACCATCGATTTAATATGGAATGTTTCAACTTATGAAAAAGGGGTTTTTGGTTAAAAGTTCAGATTTTGCAGGTCATTTGAAAATTTTGAGTATTAACCTTTTGTTAACATTACGAGATATACGTAAATAACGTAGGAACCATGATAAAAACATTAGAAGGTAAAACCATTCTCTCAATTCGTCGGCCATGATTTTTTTCTGACGTTTGCAAACATTTTAAAATCATATAAAATTGAAAAAAAAAAATGAAATTGTTCACAATTGTTGTTGTTTGAGATTAAAAATGAGAATGTGTGTGTGAGCCTGAGCTCGAATTTTAAAATTATATTGTTGGCAAACGTCAGACTGCCTCTCAATGATTTTACCTTGTAATGTTTTTATCATGGTAGGAACCACGAAAAAGTATATTAAGTACATTTTGTGTGGTTTTATAACCCCCATGCTGAAACTGTAGATTTGACTTCGCTAAGAATCGTATAATAGGTATGCTCAAATCCGCGTTGTCGTATCGTAATTTCGAAGTTTTGTCAAAGAGTTTTTTGGGGAGTGTTGCTAGAGTGACAGTTCTTGGCCAGATATAAATCTGGGTCGTTCCGGTTACGTAGACTCGACTGTCATGGGAACGCTTTACAAATGGCTAATAATCACTGGTTTCAGATTTCACTCTTCACCTGCAATCATAAAATTTTTTAGTTCTGTCAAAATAGCTCTATGAGAAATTCGAATTTCTTGTTTTTGGTTGGCAACGCGGTAAATAGTTACGGCCGAATTACTGCATACCATTTTTATATATTGCGGAGCGGAGCTCTGAATTCGTAACTACGAAAATTTGGATTTCAGCATGGGGGTGAGTGTTATTTATAATTTACCAAACGCTCATTACCATGATAGCATGCCAATCACTACTATGTAGAAACTTTATCATATCTTCTTTATTACTAAAATCAACGCGGTAGCCATCTTTGTCAATGTCAACTTCGTAGTCCATCGGTGTATAGTCTTTTGATAAATTCTCAGCAGGTATTCCATCCTTCAATAAAAAAGTAAACAGTTAAAGAAATTACTACAGTAAATTTAATTATATTTCCTTACAATGGCCTTGAAATTTTTAAGAACAGGTCGCATGCACTCAGGATAGTTGCTAGATTTCGTTACCGGGTTCCCGGCTAACATTAATTCGTCTGCCTTCACGTCGTTCAAATCACGGCATACACGAGATGAAGAAATGATCTGAATATGTAACATATGCATACATATGTATGTATATATGTATGTATGTATATTAGGGTGTTTCATTTTTAGGCGATATATCGCATTTAATAATATAAAGAAGTATTTCAAAATTTCAATTTTGTGGGAAAACTCAAAGTTTTATCAATTCATACAGTTGGTATACAAAAAGACAGATGGAAAAACACATATATTCGCCATATTTGGGAAGTATGGTTATCTATTAAACTGAACATATTCTACTTATCAAGCTTATTATAAGCATAATGAAATCTCCACAAACGTAAATTTTGGGTTACCTTCTCTTTATTATTAAACGTGCGATATTTCTTTTTTCTGTGGTACCTGAAAATCTAATACATACTTAATAAAAAATTATGCCGTTTTTTCTAGGTCTATTTTATACCACGATGGTGCTGTTTCTGACAAGTTTACATGTCGTGAATGTTACTGCTGAACGAGGAGTTCAATTAATGGGACGATATAACATACATAATACTTATTACAAGTTGTGGCAATGCATATGAAGACATTTAATTTATTATTAACATTTATCTTTCCAGCTCTATAGCTCTACGGCTGAGCTCAGGCCATCTGGAGCCACAGCTGGCGGGCTGTGGACGGCCTAAATTTAGGCTAGCTGCAAATAACCAATAAGCAGCCCCTGACTAAGAGCGGTAAGAGTGGAGGGCGTGGCATAAAGGGCCACAAAAGCCCTGCAAACTTAAGCGTCAAGGCGAGTCGATGCCGCTCTTAAGTAATCGTCCCCAGCCCCATCGGGGTTTGCACCGAGAGAACACTTACCCAAGAGAGGAAGGCAACACGCGACGAGAGATTTCCCAACAGCAGATAAATACTGGTGGGGCCAAACTGGTATATGGGGTTTAAGTGCCCGGCAGCACATGCGTCTGTACATCAGTAGGTACGGCTGCAAATGTTACGCTTTATTTTTCACTTCGGTGCACTGGTCAGCGTCTGCAACAATGCTAGGTGCGACTCCGAGGGCACACTAGCTCTCCCAGCTGAAAAAGAGCAGGTTGGACCTAGCATTTCAAAAATTATAGCTTCAGGACCTGCTGTCAACTCGACTCCAATTACACACCAGCGCGGACCGAAACACCCACCATGAGCGCAAATGTAAACTGTGATACAATACAGAAGTCTACCACGAGGAAATCAGGTTTACCGCGCCAAGATTTTATCAGGAAAATGCGTTTGGAAGAAGAAAAAGCTTTGTACAAATGTCTTAAGTGCCTTCAACCAATGAAGACGGCCTTGGCTAGTCAGACAAATTGGTATAAAAATGGGATCTCTGAAATGGACGATCTCTTTGACATAATATCTGCAAGCCGAAGGAACTGGCAAAGAGCAGAACAGGAAATACGGCAAATTATGTATCTGAAGATTGTCGATACGCCAACTGTACCGGTCCACGAAATGGCAGCTTCAAGTCCAGCTGACGCAGAAAATTGCAAACGAGCTAAGGAAGGGTATCCAAAAGGAAGGACGTTAAGCCTAAAAAGAATCGACCAGATAACCTATCGGTTCAAAATCGCGGACCAACAAGAGATAATGACAAAAGCAGAAGGATACAGCAACGCTGACGTGCCAAAAACGTAGCAAAGTGAACCCGGACGATGAAGGAGGCGCGCGTAAAATCCGGAAAACAAAGACGGGCGCTATCCTACTTCAGCTAGAAAAAGGTGCCAAAGTCAGAGACCAGTTTTGCGACTCAGCAGAGGAGGAAGGACTCAAAGAGAAGTTGCGAGGCTTAGACGCGTTTACAACCCAAGACGTCCAAGGAGTACTAAAGAAAATTTCTCCAGACGCCGGAACTATGAGCGTTACCCTTACGACGCCAAATAGCCGAGAACAAATGCGCACATTTGTCAAATTATCAGCAGAAGACGCTGCGACCCTCCTAAAAGCAGGATCAGTTAAGGCAGGGTGGATTAAAACACGCATCCGCGCGGCTAAAGGCATAAAACGATGCTTCAGATGCTTCGATTCGGCCATATGCAGTACAACTGTAATGGCGAAGACAGAAAAGCTTATGTATTCGCTGCGGTGAAGCAAACAATAGGATAAAAGAATGCCGAAATAAACCGAGGTGCTGCCTTTTTCTAAAAGCCGAAGAAAAAGCAGTTGGCCATACAGAAAAAACTGTGCCAAATGACAGGAATTTTGCAAGCCAACATGCCCCGAAGTATAACTGCAGATGAAATATTGAGTCACATCGCGGTGGAAAAAATTATAGATGTGGTGCTTACAAGCGAACAATACAAACAGCGAAACGATAGAACCTGGCTCGAGGACAGGACCCGCACAGCAGCTCTGTGCTTACCAAACATAAGCAACCAGTGTTTTTATCAGGGACCGTAAATAAAAGTTACCTTTTTTCAACAGCTAAACTTGGCCAGATATTTTTAAGTCGAAAATAAAAGTCCTTTCCTAATAATAAACACACCGCTTATCCAAATGAAACAAGTTTGGTATCAACTGAAACAGGACTAAAATAGCTTCAAAACTGAAATATTTGAAATATTTAAACGAGGAAAGCCAGCAAAAAGCCAGCTATTGAAAAATATTTAAATAAAAAATGTTTTTTAATTAGCATAGAACAACCCTTGGTAGCCTTCGATCGTTATTTCTGTTTAAAAAAATAAAAAATATCTGGCCTAGTTTAACCGTTGGAAAAAAATAACTTCTATTTACGGTACCTGGTTTTAATGCTTTGTGTGGATAAAAAATAACCAACACACTCATGAGTTGATATCTAACACCAAATGACCAGATTGAAATTTTTCAAAGAAAATTAGACCTCTGAAAGATAAAGCCCTACAGATTGGCGGAAACATTGTAATAGCAGGCGACTTTAACACGACAGTGGTAGAATGGGGAACGACATCAACAAGTTCCAGGGGAACACGAATCCTAAATATGGCAGCCCGGCAGGGACTGGTTCTAGCAAACAGGGGAAATACTCCCACATTTAGAAGAAAAGGCTGCGTGGGGCCATCCCGGACATTACTCTGGTCTCCGAAAGATTAATAACTCGAAGAATTTACCACCAGCGACCACAAATACATACGTTTCGACATAGAGAAAGCAAATTGGCCAGGCTCCGTAGGAAATAAAAGTACTAGGAAGTGGATGACTTCCAAGTTAAACTCACAAAGGTTAATCTGCAACATCTGCAAAACTATCCTATCAGACCATAACATTGATGCCAAAAAACTATGACAACGATTGTCAAAGCCTGCAACGCATCCATGCCAAAAGCCAAACCATTCAAGAAAAGAGCTGTATACTGGTTAACGGAGGAAATAGCTGTTCTTCGACGACTCTGTCTCCAGAGAAGGAGAAAGCTTACTAGAGAAAGATGTTACAACCAGAACTTCGGAGCAATGTTTCTTTTTCATCGCTCCGCTCTAGCTCCGCTCCGGCATTTTATTTCGCTCGGAGCTACGCTCGCGCTCCCAAAAAAGCGTTTTGTTTATTTAATTGCTTACATAAATATCGATCCCCACCGTCCAAAAAATTATGATCCCCATGAATTTTGTCTTGTAAATAAAATGGCAGATAATAACCCAGCCAGCAAAAATCTGAAAATGCATCCGAAAAAGGAAAAAAGTGGATGAAATGCGGATTTTTGTCCGTTTACCGATTTCGTTTTTGGATAGTTTTGACGATACGAAAATTGCTACGTAATTGGCTGTTTTTTGACAATTTTCTTTTATTTTCGTTCAATATGCTTTCCTTCGGGCGGCCACTGTGGTGTAGTGGTAAGCAGTGCGCGCTTCCACTCCGCAACGCCTGGGTTCAAACCTTGGTCAAAGCAACATCGCAAAAAATATAGAAAAAAGGTTTTTTCTTAACAGCGGTCGTCCCTCGGCAGGCAATGGCAAACCTCCGAGTGTATTTCTGCCATGAAAAACAGCTTCTCATAAAAATACAATCGCCGTTCGGAGTCGGCGTAAAACTGTAGGTCCCTCCGCTTTGTGTGACAACATCAAGGCGCACACTACAAATCGGAGGAGAAGCTCGGCCAAACACTAACATATGTGTAATCTATTATTATTATTATGCTTTCCTTCTGCCCTTCACAAATGTTTTTTCATGGTCCGAAAAAAAACAAAGAAGCGCCTGACGTCATTCGAACCCGACACTTCAGAAAGCTAACAAATACTGGCACTTCTCAGCCACTGCTGACTACGTATACATGCTTTCAAATGTTCAGCTTGGACGAATAAAATACAATTATTGCTTTCAAATAACATCATCACTTTCGAACGTTTTCCGGATATGAAAATGAATGAAAATTGTAATCGTTTTCTGTTAATTTCCGGATACGAAAACCGCACGTTTTTTTACTTTTTTGGATACGTAAATGAACAAAAATTGTAGTCGCTTTCCGTTCGTTTCCAGATATGGAGAATTGTACGAAATCGCACTGTCGGCAAAATTTACATTTTTTTGCTAGGTGGGAAGTCATTAGGGCTGTTCTGGATGGTGTGGAAATAGTCTTGTATTTGCAGATGCAATTGCATTTGCAATTTTTTTTGCTTGCTGTGATGGCTTGCATTTTATTGTTGTGAATTTACAAATGCACCGAATATGCAAATCCAAGAGCCCTATTTTTTTATCGCCGTTTAAATTGGCGAGGCAATTATCAAGTAAAAATATAACGAAAATTTATTTAAAACTGTAGTTTTCAGTGGCAAAAAAAATAAGCAAATTTAATTTTCATTAAGGAGCTAAGGAGAAAATAATTTTGTTTAGCTCTTTTTTCCAGCTTGCTCCTTAACTCCTTGCTCCTTTGCTCCGCACCGCTCCGAAGCCCTGGTTACAACAGTCACAATGGAAGAGTACAAGACAGCTAAAACGGACTTGAAAAGGGTAATTCAGAAAAGCAAAGCGAAAAAATTGGAGCAACTGCGAAAGGGCGTAAATACCAACAACTGGGGTTTAGGGTACAAAATAGTCATGCAGAAGCTTGGGACCTGTCAAAAGAAACCAACTCTCAGCAGCGCAATTTATGCATTTTATCGTAGATTCATTGTTCCCCAATCACCCAACAAGAGCTGTCGACCCGGAAGTTATGCAGCCCGAAGTACTCCCACTGTTTAAGCGGCTTATGCATTTCCCGCATAAACAAAGAACAGCGAACACACACACGCACTTGTATATTGCACTCCCGCCCAAAACCAAGTGCAGCGAATAAACAAACGCACTTGTGCTTAAAAATAATTCGTTCGTTCTTCATTGGGTATGCATTTTTTAATGCACTTCTCAACTGCCGCAGAACAAAACCTACTAAAGTAGTTAATTGCTGGCACTCCAAATCATGCTCAACAAACTTGCTTGATGCATCACAACTCTCTCGGAGTTGTCTCACGGAGCTCTGTATTGCCTTCGGCATACAGAGGTGGTCCTGCCCTCACACTGAGTTAATCACCCACCTTTCACAGAGGAAGAACTCAAAACAGCCCTTAAAACGCCGAAAGATGACAAGGCTTCTGGCCCGAAGGGTATTCCTGTGGAGGTTCTAAAGGAAAGCGAAAACTCACGCCCGAATATGTTGCTACATATCTACAAAACCTGTCTGAAAGAAGAAATATTTCCGGAAAGATGGAAAAATCAGCAACTAACGCTTATTAGCGAAGAAAAAGGGGGCCTAGAGTCCCCGGGGGAATACTGACCATTGTGCATGCTCGATACCGCGGTAAAGCTCTACGAATGACATTTAAAACCACGACTAACACGGGCAATACAGGAGGCAGGAGGGCTGTCGCCCAGACTACACGGTTTTAGACCAGGAAGATTCACATTGGGGCCGTCCAAGACGTCGTTGAGGGTTTCCAGGACGCGCAGAAAGGAAATCACCACTCTCGAAAAATAGTCCTCCTGGCAACACTAGACATGAGAAACGCCTCTAATAGCGTTAGATGGTCTGACATAATCGAGACCTATTACGTTCACAGCCAGTTGATGAGGGCAATACGCAGTTACTTGAGTGACCGCATGCTCCTCTATGGAACAAGCGATGCAGTCATGCCCCGATAACTTCGGGGCAGCCCAAGGCTCTATATTGGGCTCCGACCTTTGGAACATAAATTACAACGGAATATTAGAAATAGACATGCCAGACGATACGCATCTAGTCGCTTTTTCAGACGATGTCGCAGCGGTAATCAAGGCCAGGGAAATTATAGAGGCACAAAGAAAGCTCAACCAAGACATGCCAGCGCCAAAGGATGGCTAGATAACGACGGTGTAACGCTTGCCACCGAAAAGACAGAAGTACTCCTGCTAACACGAAGACACATCCCCGTTCACGTAGAAATGAGAGTCTGTGACACAGCAGCTCTCTCCAAGAAACCTCTGAAGTACCTAGGACTAATATTGGACCCCAAGCTGACATACTGGGCGCAAATCCAGCACGCAGCTAAGAAACAACTAGTGCCATCATCGCTCAGCAAACTGATGGCAAATATTGGAGGACCAAACCAGAGCAAGGGAGAACTCCTAATGGACTTCACCACATCAACTCTTCTCTATGGCAGCGAAATCTGAGCAGAAGGACTGGCAGCAGAAAGAAGGAGGATTCTATCTTCAGTAGAGTGCACAGCTGCTCTTAGAGTGGCATCAGCTTACCGTACCGTATCAGGACCAGCGATTCTAGTAATAAGCGGAATCCCATCCATAGATCTAGCGACTGAAAAACGCAAAATGAAGTGGGAATTAAAAGAAGCCAAGGCCTCGCTGACCCCTGTGCAAGAAATAGAAGAGCAAGTACAGGCCCTGTGGCAAGAATGTGGGCATGCGGAAAAATGGGCTAGGTGGAGAGCAAAACTAATACCTCAAATTCAAGAATGGGCGGATAGAAAATTCGGCAATGTAAATTATTACATAACCCAACTACTATCCGGTCACAGATACTTCCTGAAATATCTCCACCAGATGGGCAAGGCAGAGAGTCCGAAATGCTTGTATGATGCCGAGCTAGATGACGCAGAACACACGTTCTTCGAATGCCGAATATGGCAAAGAGAAAGGGATGCGTGACAAATAGGCAAAATGACCGCTGAGAACATAGTCAAAAAAACTACGAGCTGCGAAGAAAACTGGAATGACATCGCAAAGTACACAGGAAATACCTTTAGTC
Organism: Rhagoletis pomonella; assembly: GCF_013731165.1. Taxonomy (NCBI): domain Eukaryota; kingdom Metazoa; phylum Arthropoda; class Insecta; order Diptera; family Tephritidae; genus Rhagoletis; species Rhagoletis pomonella. The sequence goes on along the minus strand of NW_023458568.1, from coordinate 12,118,767 downwards.
AAAAAAAAGAGAGCTGGACACGTATTGTGAGCTACAAGTGGTGGTCCTGGACGCAGGGGAGTAGAAGAGTCTGAAAATATTCCTGGACCTCTACCCCGAAGTAATGCGAAAGCGGTTCCAGGGTAAGGGTAGCGAAGAGACCAGAGATAGGGCGTTTTAGTATCGTATAACGTATCAGCGACGGCTTTTATAGATCCGAAGGGATTTTTCGCCCGCCTCTCCCGCCAAAAAAAAAAGCTCTGTAGCTAAAAGCAGTTGGTCGGACCTTTTTTTGTAGCAAATGTCATGCCCAAAAAAAGCTGTTCACTCGTTCTTACCAAAAAAAAAAAAATGGAATACCGAAAAATCGAATTGAAACCAAAAAATAATTCCTCGTGTTATATATATTAGATTAGTCCGGTCAAATTACACAATAAATAGGAGTGAAGTTACACAAATTCCCACTCAGCTGAAAATCGGTAGGATAGTTCAAAACACATTTGACATTTTTTATAGATAATTATCTGACCTGCAATTTTTGTCTAAACTAATTTTATGATAAACTTACAGGTTTTGCTAAAAATCGCGAAACCCCCGTTTTTGTGACCTTTGACCCCGAGTAACTTTTTTTCCAATTTTCAGCTGGGTGGGAATTTTTGTAACCTCGAATGTCTAAATTGACCGGACTATATAGGAAATCGAATTTTTGAAAGAGCTAAGCCTGTAAGGCACTTAAATTATTTTTTCAAACGGCATAATTTTTTTTATTTTCTATGAAGTATCAGATTTTCAGGTAATATATGTATGTATGAAAGTATCTTGAAGGAGCACCAAATAAGTCTTTAGATTTTGCAACATTACTCCGAATATTTTACAGTACGTGCGCGCTTGGTTTACATTCACTTCAAAGTTTCAAATTCATATTTCAAGAGGTTTTCGTTGGGCGCATCGATATAATTGGTACAATGCATTGAAGCGTGGTCGTACTTCGCTCGCGGATGAACATCGAGAAGATCGTCCAATATCGGATTGTATGCCAGAAAACACTGGCATAGTGAAATTGTGGCGGCCCTAGGCATTCACGCCATACACACAACACTGCATAAACATTTGGTCGTTATAAACAGCGTTCATAATAGCGCATACATGCTCACAAGCCAGAAATATATCCCCTCATTGCTCATACACGTGTGTGTGCAGAAGTGGAAAACAAACTCTGCTCATAGCAAAGTGTGTGCTGTTTGTTATTAAGCGCATGCACATGTGTGTGAGCCGATTTTTGTACAAATTTGCACATGCACATAATATATTTTTTAAAGAAATTTTTTTAAAAAACGTTATTTTTTTTTAAACAATTCAAAAAAGATTCCATGTTGTTTGTTTTTTATATGACAGAAAACATTAAAAATTGATTTAGGATTTGAGCTAGAAGTGTATGTGTTTCTCTACGCCAAGCACCCACATGTACGTGTGCTTTATAGATGATACAAAAAAAAGGTAGTTTCAATAAACAACTTTTGACGGATAATAAAATTTTTTGAAGTTTCATAAATAGTAAGTATTATCAACTTTTGATAATATAATAATATTAAAATAATAAATCGGAGTATTTTCCTTCCCACATTTATACCAATGTAATAACATTTCAAATCAAAAACCATTATCAGTGCTTGGCATTTTTTTACTTATGTAGCTCGCACTATTTTTATTAAAAATATATCAAATATAGACTATTAAAGAACACTTCATTGTAATTTATTTATTTTTTAATAAAAACGCGCATTTTGCTATTATTTTTTCACTTCATATTTTCAACGCAATCTTGCGATTTAAAAATCTGATTCTAAAGAAAGTTCTTCCCAAATAAAACCTTTTTATATTTTGGTTCAAATATACTTTTAAATTTCTCATCAGATTTTGAAAAAAATTAGGCTTTGTGATTAGCGTATCACCATTAACTTTCACAAATTTTGAAATGAAAGTTTCTAATGTATGCGAAAAACCTGAAGTCGGCTTAAACAGACCGCCCTCCGATAAACAATTCGTATAAACAATCGTCGTATAAAGTACAAAATCGCCTATCAACAAAATGCAAAACTGCGTATGTGAGGTTGCATAAATTATTTTCTAGAGAGTAAAAAAACTCATATTCCAAACTCGGTCTCTTTTTTACAAAGCAATCGCATTTCTGTTTAGTATATTTCAGGACGAATGGATAAGTCTTGAGCCAAGAGCTTGTGTGAGCAAATCCTATTTTTGGTAAAAAATTTCAGTTGCCCGGTTTTGCAGAACGACGATACACGGTTTTGTACTTTAAACGACGATATGTAAGTATAATTTTAATCACTTTCTTCATGCGTTCTGAAACCTAGTCGTTAACCCTTTTTTCGAAATTATGTCACCGGCATAATTTTCAAGTCCATCATAATGCACATCTTTGAATGTACTGATAAAATATTCTGCCTAAAAAAAAATATTTCTTCTAGTGATCAGGTAGCATGAATTTGATGAAATGTCATAATTTTATTAAAAGTCAAATGGTTAACAACAACAACGAATGTCATTATTTTTTATATGCACAGCACACGTGTGTGAGCGTAATGAGCCCATGATTCAATAATAGAAAGGTTTTGTAATAAAACAGTCTTCTCGCTCCCACACATAAAATCGGCTCCTTTACTTGTGCAGAATGTTGCTTACTCGTTGGCGTCACCTTCATTTGCGTAATTTTCTAGAACAAGTATAGAATAGCGACCGTTTAGCTATAAAATAACCAAAAATGCCGATTGATAGAACTTTTTACGCTGATTTCAACGATACCAAATTTATTTGGCGCAGGTAAAAAAAGAAGATATAAGAGGTTTATTTGTATTTTTTATTATCACTAAATTGTTGAAACCCAAAAGTAGATCATGATAAAGTATGTAATATCGAATTAAAGATAATACCTTGTACTTTCTAAATTATATAAAATTCTTTACCATTAATTATGCAGTTTTTTCAAAAAAGGTTATTTCATGATAAAAATAATATTTCTTCGTTTTTTAGTGGTTTTGGTTTAAAAATTTTGTATTTTATATAATATTTTATATAAATTATGTATATCAGCTGAAGAACAAATTAATTACCTTTATGGTGACGTCATTAGATTTTTAATCGGTTATAAAGTTCACAAGACATTAATATTTAAAATATCTAAAAATTGAACTTTAACCTTCTAGAACCTCTTCATTTTTTACTTGCGACAAATCATTTTGGCATGGTTGAAATGAGCATAAGGAGTTCTATTGAACTGCATTTTTCGTTTTTGCATAGCTGAACGGTCGGCATTCTAGGTTTGTTCCCGGAAATGACGAATAACTTAAATCAAAAATGCATATTTCTATGTATTGTTTAGTATTTCCATTAAAACACCAAATATATTGCGAATTCGCATAGAATTAATAGTACACATTTTACTTCTAATTGTATTCTTTGCGTACTTTTTGTAGTACCATTCTACTACCGTTTTCGCAAACTGCGATCACATTCTTCCCCTTTCTCCTACTTCCAAAATACGAATCTAGATAAAGGAGTGTCAACTTTTAGCTGTCACAAATTACACAACCTTGTATTATTGAATCATGGTATGAGCCCGTTGAATCCTACATAATGTAGCTCGTGTCGATTAGTGCGGTTAGTTAAATTACATCATAACAGGTGACGTATTTCATCAAGCCAATGTGACCTCTCACACATCTAGCAAACAAATAATTTGTTTAAGCACTTACAGCATCAAATTGATGGGTCCTCCGCTGTACAGTCCGGATTTAGCGCGTAATGATTGCTTCATTGTACGCGTACATCAAAGATAAACTGCGCGGGCAACCATTTTTATCGCCAGAAGCTATTGGCACGTTCAAAAACCATGTTTTTGAGGTACCAGTATATGCAACAGTATACTAATCATGTTTTTTTTCTTGGCTAGTCTAGAGACTTACTTAGTGTCCCTCGTATATCAATGTTTTTGAAAAATAAAACTTACTTTATTTTTTCTTAAATCCAAAACTGCAAAAGATGCTCCAGAAAATACCGCCAGTGGCGCTACAGAGGTAATACCATTTTCGCTGAGGTTAAATCCATTCACTAATCTGAATTTTTCATTCCGATAAATTAAATTGCAAACGGTTTCAAGTACTGTACGATTGCCCAGATTAACAATCAAGTCGAAAAATTCAGTTTGGGCATTAAACCGACTCAAATTCAATATTCCGCTTACGCCATTAATACGCTCCATACAGGTGAACAAACGGTTTATTGCCTCTGTAAGCTTGGCATGAGGGGAAATTTGTCCAAATTTAAAGTCACCGACATTAAATTGTACTTGCAAATTAACGAAAGATGCATCCGAGAGTTGAATGCGAAGATTCTGTTCGAAGAGTTTGTTTATCGCAGCTTTACATTGACGAACAAGAAATCGATCTTCTTTGGAGCCGCGCTGTAGATGAAATGGTATGCAATAATAAACATTTGTACACATAAATATAAAATATTCGTACATACATCATCGGTTGGCGAGCAATACCTCGTATCCGACAAATGCAAGAGCAAAAAAATTTGTTTTCTTCAAAACTTTTGAATTAGATTAGTTCAAACGGCACTTACTAAATATAGTAATATTATATATACTATTAACTGTGTAGAGTAGGCTCTTATTGAGATAGGGTAACTAAGTTAAATTTTTTCCGTGCCAGCTCACGTTGGGGTTTCGGTACTATGCTTTGGCAGTGGAATGCCTACATTTAGTATGTTGTGATTTCGGTAAGCCAGTTAACCAATTTACGCAGATACATTGTAAGCGATGACGAGCGAATTCGCGCGAAACCGCAGCCGCATACGTAATATTACATTTTAGGTATACGCGGTATTCCACGCCAAACGTCACTATTTACTTCTTCAAACGTATATTAATAGTACAGAACTGGTAATGTAATCATTATGCGCAAAATAAGTTAAATCAGCATTTACTCATTATTTCACTCAAAAACTTTTATTAAATATGAGGCCATGAGAGCCAGGCAGGCGATCTAAAATTTTTTTTTGGTAATATTAGATAGATTAATAGTATTTACGGTCTTCTATTGAAAAGTTTATTTCACCTACGTGATGCTTCCTATTATAGTAAAAGAAAACTAAAGGAGCGTGAATCGGGCTATTGCCGTTTCGCTTTAGTAATGCATTAATACTTTTTAAATGTCTGATAGGCTACCCTGGCTCTCAAGGCTTCCAATAATAAGAGTCCCATTCCCTACACTTCAATATAAATTCAACATTTTATAGGCCGGAGGGCTAGGCGCGAGAATATACCCGAAGTAAGGCATCCTTGTCATAAAAGGCGACTAAAATCCATTTGGTGTGTGTTCCGAATGGCATTCGTGCATCTCGGGAAGTAGGAGGATGATGGGAAAAATACCCACCGACCCTGGCAGATTGGTACAGAACTGTACATCATGGTAATGGCACAACGTTTGGATAATACTACAGGTGGTACTTACACGTGTGATTCTGGAGGCCCGAGCCATTTCTAAAGTCTCCAGCGTCATAGACCAGCAGTGCATCCTGGAGGAGCGCCAATCCTCTATTCTTCAGAGTCGGAAGAGGACCAATCTCTTGCAGGGGATGTGGGTAGAGAAGCAGCTCGCTGCCAACAACCATCCAATGACGGAGTGGGTCCTCTTTCACAAACCCATAAGAAGAGGAAGGATCGGGGAGGTGAAACAAAAGCAGGAGAAAACCTCTTTTGTGGCTGACCGAACTTCTTCTTTCGCTGCATCCAGTAAGAGGTCCAGGTCTACGGAGCTTACTCCAGAAGCCAGTGGGACCATGGTGGATGAACCGACATCCAAATCTGCTGGTGAACGCAGCAAGAGAAGGAAAACAGCGGCTACACCCACCAATGTCTCTACGAGTCATAGTATGGCGGGTACTGGTGTGGCACTGCTAATTCCATCTTGCGACGAGCAATTGAAGACAGCGACAGAGGAAGGCGGTATCAGCCACACAGACCTCAGAAATTAAATACTGCAAGAGCCACGTGATCCGGCCCGTCATTGCCTACAGCACTGCAGCCAATGCTCGTGGGTATGAGAAGGATGGAGCCATTGTGGTGAAATGCCTCGGTGGAGTGCAGCAACACCCGCGGGCTATATTTCATCTTTATTATCTTCCATTTTAGAATACATCCAACCCCCTGTTCTAAGTAAAAACTAATATGATAGCATTGTTTTCCTTTGTTAATTTCAATGCATATAACCTGTAAAACACGGGTTTACTTTTTAAATAATATATTTCCCTTGCACGAGAGCAAGGGCGGCCGATTATGGCGGATGAGTTAATACAATTGATTTGTTCGGCGAATGCGCCTGAATATCTAACTCCCTTGACCTTGAAACTTACAGTTGTCACCTGTGGACAGCCGCCTCACTTCAAAGTAGTTGATCGAGCATTTGCCGTATTATGGTGGTATCGGTTTACGCTGGTCGCTTTAGCATGAGAATCGTTGCAGCCGCGTATGGTGGTAGTATCGGTTTACGCTGTTCGCTTTTTTATGTTGTTGGGAATTAAGTTGTTTATGTTGATCTTATGTAAGTATGGGAGAGATAATAAGGTTATAACGTCGCTCCCAACGAAGAGTAGCACATCTCAAATTACCGTGGAAGACTAGCACATTTCACTATTCGCGTCGAAGACCAGCACATTTCATTATTCGCGTCGAAAAGTAGCACATTTCAGATTTTCGCGTGGAAGACTAGCACCTTTCACTATTCGCGTGGAAGACTAGCACATTTCAGATTTTTGCGTGGAAGAGTAGCACATTTCAGATACTCGCGTAGAAGAATAGCGAATTCATATAGAGTGGTACTAGCAGCCGTACAAAAACCAAACATACGTGTATGTAATAATTATTTCTCCTCGACTAAGCTGAGAGTTTAATGTTGTGTATGGAGCTTTTCGGTATTTTATTACAAATAGAATAAACGTTTATTTTCCTCCTACTCGTTTGGACGCATATTCGCGTCTTCCTCAGGGAATCTATTTATAAATACGAGAAACATATATGTGCATTAGGGTGGTCCAAAAATGCATGTGAAAAAGTAAAGTCGGAATTTTTATGCTCTCACCCCCTAGGATTGTTCTATACTGAAAAAATATATCCCTATTTTTTATTTTGAAATCAAAAAATAGTTAGAGGTCGCTCAAAGCGCCCAAAGTTTCCCATGTACATATTTTATATGGGGAAAAACACTTTTGGTAGAAATGGTATATAATTCAAAAAAACTATTTTTCTATCGGAAAACTTTTTTCATCGGCAGGATTCCCAATAATAATAACCAATTGTTTATTTAACCTTTTTTCATCTCGCAACTATAATTTGTAGGTCCGCCAAAAGCCCAAAAAACCCCGAAAAATGCAATGGGTGACAAACAAAAAATCGCTAGTATTAAAAAATTGTTAAATAAATAATTGGGTATTATTATTGAAAGTCTCCTGAAGAGAACCAGAGTTTTCTGATCGAAAAATATTGATTTTCAAAAATTCTATACCATTTCTACGAAAAGTTGTTTTTCCCATACAAAAATACATGGAAAACTTTGAATGCTTTGAACGACCACTAAATATTTTTTGATAAAAAAAAAGGAGTGAGAGCATTACAATTCCGACTCTACTGTTTTTGGACCACCCTAATGCGCATGCAGTCATATCAAGAGCACCTCATTCCAAAGTGATATTTTTTCCACTTATTTTTATTTACATATTTTTAAGAATTTTCATTAAAATAAAGTTCATCCTCTGAAGAAGTCCATATAAACCAATGATTCAATAATAGAAAGGTTTTGTAATAAAACAGTCTTCTCGCTCCCACACATAAAATCGGCTCCTTTACTTGTGCATAATGTTGCTTACTCTATAGTTTTAGTTGATATTAGTAGTAAAACCAAAAATTCTCCATACTAAATATTCGTTGGCGTCACCTTCGTTTGCGTAATTTTCTAGAACAAGTGTAGAATAGCGACCGTTTAGCTATAAAATAGGCAAAAATGATAGAACTTTTTACGCTGATTTCAACGATACCAAATTTATTTGTCACTGGTAAAAAAAGAAGATATAAGAGGTTTATTTGTATTTTTTATTATCACTAAATTGTTGAAACCCAAAAGTAGATCATGATAAAGTATGTAATATCTAATCAAAGATAATAACTTGTACTTTCTAAATTATATAAAATTCTTTACCATTAATTATGCAGTTTTTTCAAAAAAGGTTAATTCATGAAGAAAATAATATTTCCTCGTTTTTTAGTGGTTTTGGTTTAAAAATACAAAAAGCTATAAATTATGTATATCAGCTGAAGAACAAATTAATTACCTTTATGGTGACGTCATTAGCTGTTTAATCGGTTTTATATTAATATTTAAAATATCTAAAAATTGAACTTTAACCTTCTAGAACCTCTTCATTTTTTACTTGCGCCAAATCATTTTGGCATGGTTGAAATGAGCATAAAAAGTTCTATTGATCCGCATTTTTCGTTTTTGCATAGCTGAACGGTCGGCATTCTAGATTTGTTCCCGGAAATGACGAATAACTGAAATCAAAAATGCATATTTTTATGTATTGTTTGGTATTTCCATTAAAACACCAAATATATTGCAAATTCGCATAGAATTAATAATACACATTTTACTTCTAATTGTATACTTTGCGTACTTTTTGTAGTACCATTCTACTACCGTTTTCGCAAAATGCGATCACATTCTTCCCCTTTCTCCTACTTCCAAAATACAAATCTAGATAAACGAGTGTCAAATTTTAGCTGTCACAAATTACACAACCTAGTATTATTGAGCACGTTCAGAAGGCGCAACAGCTCAGTACTGTTGCGATTGCACCTTCTGAACGTGTTGTTTTATACTTCTGATCAACTGAACAGTTGCGTGTTAAATGATCGTAATATTTTTCTGATCATTTGAGACAACATGTTGAGTGTTTTGAATTTGACAGCTAATGTATCAAGCCGTTCAGAAGACGCTTCACGATCACTGATTTTTTTAGCAACGGTTGCGCTCAACTGCTGCGCCTTCTGAACCTACCCATTGAATCATGATATAAACCCAAATTTAAAACTTTATAGAAAACTAAAAAACTCTAAAAATATTCATCCAAATGTCAAATAATTTTTTGCTAAGAATTTTTTGAGTATATAGATTTAAAGCCCTTTCAATTTTATTGCAATAATGTGCAAGTTTCAAGTGGCTAAAAAATTTCCGTTGTTGCGATTTTCTTTCATATAAAAAGAAATTGTGTTTAGTCGTTACATAGTACCAAATGCGACCAAAAATCTGAAATGTGCTACTCTTCCACGCAAAATTCTGAAATGTGCTAGTCTTCCACGCAAAAATCTGAAATGTGCTAGTCTTCCACGCAAATAATGAAATGTGCTAGTCTTCCACGCGAATAGTGAAATGTGCTACTCCTCGTAGGGACCGACGATATGATCAAGTACCTTTTGTCAATTTCGTTAAGTTTCCGTCTTACACCGATGCTGGTTGATTGTTAATTAGCACAATGCCATTGTCAATTTCTTCGATAAGGCCAACGTGATCAGCAGATTTTTACTTACAGTTCGCAGAGTTTCTATTTAGCAGCTGTAGCGTGCAAGGACTTTCTTTCAACGGCTGGCAAAAGCTCGTCATCACAGTTTCTTTGCGATCGTGCAGTGGAATGTAATTTCCGGTGCATTCAGCTATGGCATCCGTTTCCAAAGAAATTATCGTCTAATCATGTACCACAGGCAACAACTTTACACGGTTACAAACTGGGTTCTGGGTATTTTAGAATAAAAAAAATACATTGTACACCTTAAAAATTTTTAATTTTAGAAATTTGTAATAAATCGCTTATGCTAACGTTGGCAGAGTGGTCCGCAGCTAAGATGTCCTTAATTTCTACACCGTTCAACAAAATAGGATTTATAACATTTATTTTTCCTAGAGTGACTGATGTTATAACAGATTTTAATTCCATTATCACTGCTCGCTTTCTGGCAGTGGCTATGGAAAAAGGGTTGCCTGTATCTATGTGAGTCTGCTTCGTATCTTCAACTATTGCTTCAAATTGGGATAGGTTGGTCTTATGCAATAAAAATTTATATTCGTTGTATATAGCTACTTTGCCGCTTGTAATTGGGATATAATACGAAATAGTGTAATTTAGAATTTTTTTTTCGGCCAAAAAGCCTAGCAGTATGGCGGTTCTGTAAAAAAGAGGAAGGGTATCGTTAATATTTCAAATTACTTTTTGGACCTTTCGGCCGTCGATTAAAACAGTCGACCCGAGGTTCTTTTGCCCTGTTTTTTCAATGTAAAGTTTTGTCAATTTTTTGCCTATTCTTATATTAGTTTTTACGAAAACTTTATCCCCTGGACTATATTGTCTCAACTTTTTCCCAGCATTGCGTCTTTTTAAGTCAATGTGTTGTCTCCTATTTCGTCCTTTAACTCATCTGGTATCGAATGAATTACGTCTATGGGTTTTCTATTTATAACAGAACTTCATAACTTTCAAACACGTTATAAGCGGTGTGTGCCGCCTGCCTCCAAGAGACGTACCGTGTTGAATCACCATTGAATTCTGGCATGGTCTTCACAAGATCCACGGATTCTTCGCACGACACGTTGCGTGGGATAGTAACCGCTTCATACTGCGCAACTTGAGCTGGCGTATCAATTCTAGCTATCCTGTTAGTGAGTTCATCTATTCGGGATTGAAATTCCCGACGGGAATGTTCATATGCAGTACGGACCGCGGTACTAAGAAGTGTGTCCATTGTACTGTCTGAATAAACTTTTAAATTTTTCTTTGATAATAACTCCTTATGTCGGTTCAATTCTTTCCTATAGAATGTCCTTTCTGTCACTAGAAATCCTCAAACGAACACTTTTAACACAAACTTTTTTTCTCTCCCTATTTAGCTAAAGTTCTCAACCAGAGCTGGGTCGTAATGATTCCTTTAGGAATTAAATTACTCCCAATTACAGATTACAAGGAATTGTAATTAGGAATCAATTCCTTCAGTCCACACCAAAGGAATCGATTACTTTTTCAATTCCTTGAAGTAATTTCAAATGTAATTGGTTTTTTTCTTTAATTCCATTACAAGGAGTTTCATATTGTAATTGGAATAAACTACGTGCTAGTAATGTAATTTTTTTTCCAATTCCTTTGAAAGTAATTGAAAATGTAATCGATTTTTGTTTCAATTCCATTACCTGGAATTGCAAGAGTACTTTAGTTTTTTCAATTACTCAAAGGAATTGTAAAAGTAATCGAGAAACTGAAAGTTCATTCACGAATGTACAATGTGGAATTTTTGTTGCGGTCAAAGATTAAAATCGAAAGCACACATTGGACATCTTCTATGTATATCTATATATATAAAAATGTTGTGTTCGTATGTCACGATCAAACCCGAGAACGGCTGAACCGATTTGAGTAATTTTTTTTTATTATTCGGTATAATACCAGAACCAATGATATCGCAAAAATTTGGAGGGTTGCCACCTATTTTAAAATTTTTAAACCCAATTATATCGATAAAATTAATGAATTATTACAATATGGGTACAATATGGGTATGGTTAAAGAGGTTTAAGAAAGATAACTGTTGGAAGTATTTTTGACGAGGGTTGCCACCTATTTGAAAATTTAAACTCAGTCAAATTGTTAAAAAAAATGAAATATTGCGATGTGGGTGTCAAACTAAAGAGTTTTAAGAAGGCTTACTGTCAAAAATATGCTTAAGGAGGGTTGCCATCTGTTTGAAAATCTAACTAAATTACATTGATAAAATAAGTAAAATATTACAATATGGGTATCAAATTAAAGAGGTTTAAGAAAGATAGCTGTTGGAAATATTTTTGAGGGGGGCTGCCACCTATTTGGAAATTGTAACTCAGTTAAATTGATAAAGTAAATGAAATGTTGGCATCTGGGTATCAAACTAAAGAGTTTTAAAAAGGCTTACAGTCAACCATGAACACTTCCAGAAATATGCAATATGAAAACTTCGGTTTATATGGGAGGTGCCACGCCCCATTCTCCAACCATGTAAATTTTTCTCCATGAGTATGGAATTGGTCTTATATATGTATATATCACTATACCCAGTTCTAGTCCTCTACCACAAATATATGCAGTTTGAAAAATTCGGTTTGTATGGGAGGTGCCACGCCCCCTTTCTATATCGAAACTTTTTTTTAGCCTATAACCATCCTTGGAAAGTCTGCAGTAGATTCCGAAATTTCAAAAAAATCGGTACGGCCTTTCTCGAGCTTTGCGAGCGGAAAAAAACGCCTTTCAAAATATATATTAGTATAGACTAGCCAATATCTGCTTGTTTTGCGGCTTAAAACACTACTACCGATGAAAATCTATGGATAAATAAACAAGTTTGCAAGGGTTAAGTGAAAGTGCAATAATTTTTTGTATGAAATACTAGCAGGAAATAATGTTACCCATACGCCATATCGTACATGACCGTATGACCATGTTAAAATTTGAATTTTTTTCATTCGCAATGAAAACTAAAAAAGGAAAATAACTTGACTAAATGACCTTATCTAAAAAAAGCGGTATACAGATCCGTAACATACTACTTAAAATTAATTTTAAGTCTCTCGGCGTTTTCTGTGTAATTTTAGCGTGGTTACAGTGTTATCATCAAAATTTAGCCATAGCAATGAAATTTGTTTATAAAACTCTTAGGAGGTAGGATCTCCAGTCCCACAGGGCTCGTAATTCAAGCGGACGCTATCCTCATTTGTAACGCAGGATACCAGTAAGAGTACTTCAAAGGCCCCAGAAGGCACGCCATTTTGGGTAGAATTAAGGGTACCATAATATACGCAATTAACTCAGTGCATTTTTATAGATACGCAGGGATTAGTCCAAGAGAACAGCAGTGCCCAAGGCAGTAACATTTATGGGTCTCATCTGCCGCGAAGCGCGTTCGCGGTAGGATCTGGAAAATTTAACCGTTACCCTATAAACTGAACAGCTACAGTTTAAGCTATTCAGTTTTTTTTAAGTCCAATTAGTAATACTACTTAGGTATAAGTTGTTTATTTAAGGCAGTTAGCAACCAAGAAATTTAACAAAGCTATTGCAATTCAACAGTAAAATTTTTTTTTTTTTATAAATTTTTCGATTACTTTTTAAATTACTTTGAGGAATGGAATTGGAGAAAAAATCAATTACATTTTCACTTCCTTTCAAAGGAATTGAAAAAAAAATTCATTTTCAATTCCTTTCAAAGAAATTGAAATAAAAAAATTACATTACTAGCACGTAATTTATTCCAATTACAAAATGAAATTCCTCGTAATGGAATTAAAGAAAAAAACAATTCCATTTGAAATTACTTCAAGGAATTGAAAAAGTAATCGATTCCTTTGCTGTGAACTAAAGGACTTGAATCCTAATTACAATTACTGAGGAATGTAATTGTAATTGTAATGTAATTGCATTTACCCAGCTCTGGTGGTCCAAGGTTAAAACGCATTTCAAAATCGATGAAGTGGCAGGATTCCTAATGTTGGTGGGTCTACCAACCGAATATAAGCCAATGATATTGGCGGTTGAAAATTTTGGTGTAGACATTACGGTTGACTATGTCAAGAATTTGTTGTTGCAAGGCTTGGAGTTGGAAAATGAACCAAGCGAATCGAGTGAAACGGCTCTTGTTGTCAAAAACAAGCCTAGATTTAAAAGTGCGAAAAATAGACATTGCTTTGGTTGTGGCTCTACGAAACATCTTGTCAAAAATTGCAAAGTGGCGAAAGAAAGAAAAAAGGAGCATCGAAAATTTGACAACAGTGAAACAATGCTGTTCTCGTCGCTGCTCGCTCAATCGAGTGAATTGCCTTCAGACTGGTTTATTGACAGTGGATGCACAGCCCATATGAACAAAGACATATCGTCTATAAAAAACATATCGAAACCCAGTCAAAAAGAAGTAATAGGTGCTAATAACGCGAAAATAAAAATAGATTGTGTAGGCACGGTTAACCAGCTGGTGATGAATAATGGCACTTCTAAAGAATTACAAATAAATAATGTACATTTTGTACCGAATATTTGTGCGAATCTTTTATGAGTCAGTCAAATGGTAAAAAACAATCACGCAGTTTTGTTCACTAAAAGTGGCTGTAAAATATTCGACACGCACTGGAAAGTATTGCCACAGCGAGTTTAGTTAATGACTTGTTCAAGATAGACGTCGTTCAAAAAGTTAGATCATTTACGGCTACAGAGCCGAACATCACAGAAAAACCAAAAGAGAATTTAGCTTTATGGCATCGTCGTCTCGGGCATGCAAGTTTCGATTACATGAAATTTTTGAAAAGCGAAATTAAGAATTTTGTGATTCCGCAAAACTGCATGTGTGGCACGTGTATAAAAGGCAAACAAAGCCATATCCCATTCCACACCGAAAGAAATCGTGCAACACATAAACTGGAATTGGTGCACAGTGACGTTTGCGGCCCACTGCCAGTAAAATCATTCAGTGGATGCAAATATTTTGTCGATCGACTTTTCAAGAAAATTGTTTATATATATAATCAAAAGTAAAAGCGAAGTGTTCGACTGTTTTGTTCGGTTCGAGTCAATGGCCGAAAAACAAAGTAACTACAAAAAAAAAAAGTTAAGGACTGATAATGGTACCGAGTACTGCAAATCACCGATTTCAAACAACAAAATGGGCTAGCTGAGCGGATGAACCGAACAATAATGGAGAAAGTGCGCTGTTTACTCATCGATTCGGGTTTGCCAAAAATATTTTGGGCGGAAGCAGCAACGACTGCTGCATACATCATGAATCGCATCCCGTGCAAGGGTACAGGAGAAAAGTCTCCAGAAGAGGTTTGGTCAAACCTTAAGCCAAATCTGTCCTTGCTCAAAGTTTTCGGTTGCGGTGCATTCGTTCAAGTACCAAAACAAAAGCGAATGAAATTAGATGACAAATCAACCGAATGCATTTTCACTGGGTATGCCTCTGATTCCAAGGCATACAAGCTGTACAACGAACGGGATGTCTTATTTTGGGAAATAGAAAATTCTAGTCAGGTAACTGCCGTTGATATTGATAATGGTAATCAATTTTGCTTGCAATATTCCGAAGATGGGAATTTTGAATCAGGGGAGGAAGAATCGCCGAGTAGTATAGCGCTGAATAAGGTACCGTCGCCAAGTGATTCACAAATTGCTACATCTTCGCCGAATGGAAGCGAGTCCCATATTGAACCGAAGGTGATTGCAAACAGTATTGACACAGACTCAATAGCCGAAATGTCTGGTGATGAAACCGAATGGGAACCAAGCGTAGAAATTGACGAAAAAGAATTGCTTCAGCTAGAGCCGCGTTAGAGGTCATCAAGAAATGTTGACAAACCGAGGCCAAATTACAACGTCTTTGCATACGCATTTAGCGCATGAGATCCTGTGACATTCAAGGACGCAATGCTGAGCAATGACGCAGATTTATGGAAGCGTGCCATGAAAATTGAGTTCGACTCACTGAACGAAATTAAAACATGGGAACTAACAGAGTTACCCAAAGGTAAATCGCTGGTAAAGTCCAAGTGGGTATACAAAACTAAAAAGGACACCGAAGGAAATGTAGTCCAGAGAAAAGCGAGGTTGGTCGCAAAAGGGTTTACCCAAATCGAAGGAATTGACTATCACGACACGTTTTCGCCAGTTGTTCGATTCACCACCATCCGTTTCTTGATGGTCATCGCAGTAAAGTTCGATCTAAATATTCGCCAGCTTGATGTCGTCACCCCCTTTTTACATGGTTAACTTGAGGAGGAAATCTTTATGACGCAGCCGGAAGGATTCAATGATGGAACAGACCGTTGCTGTAAGTTAATCAAATCAATATACCTAGTCTGGAATTCGACACTAAACGAAGTATTATTAAGTTTCGGACTAAAACGCTCATCGATTGATCAATGCGTTTACTTCATTGTTGATGGCCAGCATATTTTCGTTATTTATGTCGATGACATACTGATTTTTTCTAATGACAAGGATATGGAAGAGAGACTTATCGCAATGCTATTCACGCGATTTAAGATGAAGGATATGGGCGACGTCTCGATACTTGGGGTTCGAGTTACGCGCGACATAAAAGCCGACACCATATCTTTAGATCAAACTCAATATATTAAAGATATTTTATCTCGTTTCAAAATGAGCGAGCAACCCAGTAACAGCACCTATGGATATCAACCAAAAATTGTCCGAAAGAATGTGCCCAAGAGACGAAAATGATTTCGCTGAAATGAAAAATGTGCCATATCGACAATTAGTTGGTGCAGTACACTTTTGCAGTAAACGTCTTAAGCCGCTACGTAGACGAGCGTCGTTCAACAACGGGCTATGTGTTCACTATGCAGCATGGGGCAATTTTATGGTGTTCAAAGCACCAACCAACA
Organism: Rhagoletis pomonella; assembly: GCF_013731165.1. Lineage (NCBI taxonomy): Eukaryota > Metazoa > Arthropoda > Insecta > Diptera > Tephritidae > Rhagoletis > Rhagoletis pomonella. The sequence goes on along the minus strand of NW_023458568.1, from coordinate 12,102,250 downwards.
ATTGCGCTTTCCACGAGTTAGGCCGAATTCATGGCAATGACCGCAGCAATACAAGAAGCTATTTAGTTGAAACGACTGGAGAAAGAAATTTTTTAAATTCTCCTAAAACGATCGATCTTTATTGCGATAATCAAGGTGCCATTAAATTCGCAAGCAATAACACATATTCATCGCGAACGAAACACATCCATGTGAAGGGAAAATTTACTCTTCAACAAGTCATTCAAAATAGTCAGGCTGATCTATTTGAAAACAAGCGACATGCCAGCTGATTTATTGATAAAACCAACATCGAGACGAAAATTAGAAACATTTGCCAAAGTTTTTGGTCTTGGATAAACCATTTTTCGCGTTCAGCCAATAAAGTTGAATTTTTGTCAATATCTAAAAGAAATAATAAAAACGAATATTTTTTAAATACCATCATAAAATGTAACATACAATTTAGTTGTTAAGATTAATGTTTTCATGAATTTCGATTTAGGGAGGGTATTTGAAAGTAAAATGAAATTGAAATATCAAAGCTTACTTATGTATATGTATGAATAAATCTCTCTCTTGCTTTGTTTTCTAAACCCTGCGGACGTCTTTTATTTTTTGCGCTGGAATTAGGTAAATTCCCTGCATCGTCAATAAATATCTTACAATTATGTACATCGTGCTGTACTTCTTGAGATGCACCTAAGAGCATCCTTATTTAAAATTTTCCCAATCCACAAAAAAGTGCATATGCGTGGAAGCCAAGCACAATACTCACCCGTCGACAAATTTAAAGCAGAAGGCTTTCCAGGAACCGCACCGCTCTAACATACAAAACTGTCAAGTTATCCACAAAAATGTTACCGTGGTCTACTATAGTAGTAGTAGTACTCTAGTGTTAAATTTTGCCTTAATTTTTGTTAAAAAAAAGTTGCGTTTTCACGCACGCTTCCATTTAAAATTTTTGGGCACCACTCAAGGCGTATTAATACAAGGTGGTAGCAAGATCACAAAAACAACAGCCACATGTATTTTGTATTATGAGTCATGATTCAATAGTTCCAAACCTTATCTTTTCTGACTAAAATCTGAAAAGTGGCAAAATGCAAGAGCGTAAGGGAAATGCGCTCACTAAAAGAGAATAACAGGAAAAAGTTAAGGGGAGCGAAAAACCAAATTTTTAGTCCAAAGAATTGCAACAACAAAACTAATGTCAAATAAAAATCGAAATGTATGTACAAAACACATTCACACAAGCACAAGCACAATAACACTGGATCACAAATTTTGGTTTGGATTTTGTTCTCCAGACGCCACTATCCAATTTCTATGTAGAATTGCTCGGTGATTCCGAAAATCGAGTTAATTTTTATTTCTATGGATATGTTTTCGAGATATTTGCAATTTACCGTTATTCAGCTTAAAACAAAAAGTGGTTCCACTTAATCACGTACAGTATCGGTCATATCTATAGCACACCATTTCAAAGTGATATTGTGTGCCACTTATGTTTATTCGTTTATTTTTACGAATTTTCATTTAAAGTATAGTTCATTCTCAGACAAACCCCATATAAACCCAATTTTAACAATTTCTAGAAAACTACAAAAAAGTGCAACAACTTTTCACCTAAATTTCACACTTTTTTCTCGGAAGTGTTAGAATTTTCTTGAGTACGGAGTTCTTTAGCCCCTTCAATTTCAGTCTGATAACACTGTGGAACAAATTCAGGTTAGCAAAAATTAGGTCGATTCTGAGAGTGAGGGGTGAAAATAGAGGCTAAATTTGAAGACCCGTATCGCGGCGTTTGTTTATGTTAGTTCGAATTTTTTTTTAATCGACCTTCGAACTTTGCAGTCAAATGCCGATTTTCAGCATATTGTTTATATGGTTTTTTGGCTATAACTAGTCGACTAATTGATATTTTTTCAATCTGTTAAGGCCAAATTATTGCTAGAGACCTGTGCAACAATTAAAATAAAAAAAAAAATTGATTTAGAAAATTTTTGTAATGCTTATGAAGCAAAATGTAGGAATTTTTTTTCATACTTTTTGAACATATTTTTCACAAAACTAAGGCTGTGTGCGAGTTGACCTAAATTTTAGTACCCAAACTAATTTCCAGCACTGCTACAATTTAAGGTGCTGGCCCAATGCAGGCTTGCTTTGCTTGCTTCGCTGCGAGAAGTGTCAAAAATTCTTTTGAATATACTAAAACTGGCCAAATGGCAGCTTTTCTTCACTTGCTTTAAGCGCCTCAAAGTTTGAAATAAGCAAATGTTTTATTTGAAAGCGTTTTGTAGGATTTTGACAGAGGTATGTTCCTTTCAAAATACATAAATTCAAACAAAAATTTGCTTACTTAATTTAAGAAAGTCACAGAAAATGCAGGTAATTCGAAATTAAATAAAATGATTCATTGATTCCATATTTATATTTAACATATCCGTTATCTTATAGTAAAATGTTGCAAAGCCCACATTTATAAATTTTACACGAGGAAAAAACTTCTTATAGCTCTTTCCTTCAAGTAAATTGCTTTTTTAATTATAGTTTTTTAGTAAATGTAGATATAGATATGTATGTATCATTATTATCATTTCTTTTAAATACAAACATTAATTCGCATTAATTTAAAAATAAATCTGAAAGTTTTTGATAAATTTTTTAGAGTTTTCTTGGAAATAATTATTAACGTTAAGGGAACAGACATTGATTTTTCAACCAGACGGCTGGTTACTTTGACAGCATTCCAAGCCACCATTCGGCCAAGCAAGTTTTCAAAGTAAATCAAAGCAAATTGAAGTCCGCAAGGCGCGCAAAGAAAGTCTGCATTGGGCCAGCGCCTTTAGGAAAACAGCTGCTAAAACTGTGCGAGTTCGTTTGACGCCCTAAGTTTGTTTTGGAATTTAAATTTGTTTGCTTTTAATAAATATATCTATAAAATGAATAACTTTGAGGTAGCTATGGGACTATTTAACAATGTAATAAATTTGCAACAGAAAAGGAGAATGCTCCATCCTGGCATCTATAAAAGAATCTGCTTGCTCTTCTGACCCTGCGAAATGAATCTATACTTACATCTTTCTGAATATTTTCTTTTTTGTGCCATAGCAATGATACAAATTATTTAAAACATCAAAAAATCGTTGTTTACTTAATCGCTCGCTCAAATATATTTGACTGTTCAATTTAGGTTGAAAATTATGCTCGCAGAAAATCTTAATTGTTCCTATTCACTGCGTTACCGACACTTTCCAGTGATTTAGGATTTTTCTCTATTTAGGTAGCAATTTAGACGAACTCGCACACAGCCTAAGTCTTTTTTGCTTTCTGTTTGATCTATAACATGCTTCTCAGTTTCTTTAATAAATTTCATTTGAAAAGAAAACAATTATAACACAAAACTTGCGTTTTCCAGCTTAATATTAATTTACTTCTCATTTCTTATGTACCATTTTTTTTAGGTGTTGGTTTTGAAGAAACATTGAAAAAGAAATTATAAAAATATGGAAAAAATATAATTTTGAAATGTTAGTTATGAAAAGTTTTAAGTAAAAAAATTAAATAAATTAAATTAATGATTTAGCCAGTTGGCGTTTAGCAGGCGGCTGTGGATCAACATCACTGCTCTCTCTAATATCTTGGTCATCGTCATCATCATCAGAAAGGTCGATAATTTCGTCCAACAGATATTCTGGAATTTCATCTTTGTCTTCCCCTTCTTCCTCTTTTTCGTCGTCTTCCTCTTCTTCAAAGGTGTTTTTATACCACCAACAACTTTCAGCGAGTATTGCATCTGGAGATTTCCTTCCTCTGTAACATGTTTAAATTGTGCACTCTGACAAAGATATTAGAAAAATCTAGGAATTCAAAATATGCACACTCTATAGTTACCTTATTTAAAATGGAAGCGCAGTTTGGTGATAACGTTCGCCTTGCTCATCAGATTCAGTTGGCAACTGTTGAGCGAGTTGATCAAGATGCTGATGCAAGAGATGAATTTTGTACGACATATTAACCCCAATTTCATCGAAAGCTGCCAACATGTTTGCAGATTGTCTGTAGTTGTATTTGCGTTCTTTACCCAAAAGTCCTTTAATGACTGCTTTAAATGTGAGCCATGCATTTAATTCTCGGTCTGTCAGAACTTGGTCAAAATCTTGACGACTCATTAGTTTCCGTATGTCGGGACCATTAACAACCCCTTCCTGAATTTTGGCGTTACTTAGTCTTGGGAAAATGTCTTTTAAGCGGTTGAATACTGCTGTTCTTTTTGCGATACATTTCAAAAAATTTTTACCAATGCCAAGTTTAATGTGGAGCAACGGCAACAAAATTTTCATTTCAGGAACAAGACTTTCGTGTAGCCTATTGTCTTAAGGCCATTTCCGTCCAATGCGACTTTTCCAGTTATGCTGTTTGTACTGGTTTCTTCCTTTAATACCTTCTCCGTATCGTGAATCCCAATCGCACAAAAAACACGGATATTTTGGACGGCCAGATGCTGTTGAGCCTGTAATCAATGAAACTATTTTGAGGTTGCAGAAAATGCGCCACTGGTGTTCGTTATATTTGACTACTTCCAGAATGTGTTTCAAATTATCGAAATTTTCACTAGTGTCAGTGCTATACGCAATTGGAACAGAAGGCATTCTATTCGTCTTGTGCAAAAGCACAACTTTTAAGCTGTTTAGTGAACTATCGATGAATAAACGTCAATCTTCTTTTTTATAGGTTAACCCTATCGTCTCCATTAACTTTTCGATATCGTTGCAATAAGAGAGCATTGTATTAGAGAGAGCAGTGATGTTGATCCACAGCCGCCTGCTAAACGGCAACTGGCCAAATCATTAATTTAATTTATTTAATTTTTTTTACTTAAAACTTTTCATAAGTAACATGTACAAATTATATTTTTTTCCATATTTTTATAATTTCTTTTTCAATGTTTCTTCAAAACCAACACTGAAAAAATTGGTAAATAAGAAATGAGAAGTAAATTAATATTAAGCTGGAAAACGCAAGTTTTGTATTATGATTGTTTTCTTTTCAAATGAAATTTATTGATGAAACTGAGAAGCATATTATAGATCAAACAGAAAGCAAAAAAGACTTAGTTTTGTGGAAAATATGTTCAAAAAGCATGAAAAAAAAATTTCCAACATTTTGCTTCATAAGCACTACAAAAATTTTCTAAATCAATTTTTTTTTTTAATTTTAATTATTGCACAGGGTTCTAGCAATAATTCGGCTTTAACAGATTGAAAAAATATCAATTAGTCGACGAGTTATAGTCAAAAAACCATATAAACAATATGCTGAAAATCGGCATTAAATCAAATTTTGACTGCAAAGTTCGAAGGTCGATTAAAAAAAAATTCGAACAAACGCCGCGATACTGGTCTTCTGATTTAGCCTCTATTTTCACCCCTCACTCTCAGAATCGACTTAACTTTTGCTAACCTGAATTTGTTCCATAGTGTTATGTGCAAGTTTCAAATGGGTAAAAGTTAAAGTTGATTTTTTAGAATTTTTTTCGCCAAAGGTGTTGTGGATTTCTTCCATATACAAATAAATTGGGTTTATTCATTATATGGAAGCCACTTGAAATTTGCACATTATCAGACTAAAATTTAAGGGGGTAAAAAACTGTGTACCTAAAAAAAATCGAACACTTCCGTGTTGTTTTCTACAAATTATTAAACTTGGGTTTATATGGGGTTTGTCTGAGAAGGAACTATATTTTAAATGAAAATTCGTAAAAATAAACAAATAAACATAAGTGGCATACAATATCACTTTGAATTGGCGTGCTGTAGATATGACCGATACTGTATATCTTATAAACCAATTTAACAATTTTAAAATGAGATATGTACGTCAAATCTAATTAGTCAAAATCTAAAGCTAATAAAATTCTCCATGAACCGATAGGACCGATAGTTTCTGACAAATTAATTAATCATTCCAGTTTTTTAATTTTTTTAATGACAAAAAATTTTAAAAATCAAACTTTAAAAGAAAAAAATTAAAAAAATAACAGAAATGTTTGCATTTGTACTAAGGCATGTTCTGTTACAAAACAAAATCAAGTTACTGATGAAGAAAATCGATGGATAAAAAGAAATAATGAGTGGTCAAATGAAAATGCGCAAGGGGTTTACCTCTCTTTTATTAGCTCGGGATGTAACTATGTAATATTGATGCGCCTAAAAGATGCAGCGATTTCTATTCTCAAGTTACATACTTTATGACAGTACGAATAAAAATACAATAGCGAGGTTTTAGTTTTTTAAACTATAATTTTATTTATTTTTTTGAAATATGAGCAGAAAATGATTTTACTCAGTTGTACGTGGCGTATGCGTAACTTCCTTTCCTGCTCATTTTTCATACAAAAAAACTTTTGCGTATTTTCATTTGACCACTCATTATTTCTTATTTATCGGTCGATTTTCGTCATTAGTAATTTGTTTTTTTTTTTGTTTTTGTAACAGAACAGGCTTTAGCACAAATGCAAAAATTTGGCACAGAACCTGTTATTTTTTAAATTTTTCTTCTGTTAAAAACTAAAAACAGCTGGAATGGTTAATTAATTTTTCAGAAACTATAAGACCTATCGGAAAGTGATGTATATACGCTATATAGAGAATTTCATTAGCTTTCATTTATATTAAGATTGTTAAATTGGTTCGTAAGATATAAGTGATTAAAAGGAACCAATTTTTGCTTTAAGCTGAATAACAGTAAATTGAAAATATCTCGAAAACGTATCCATAGTAAAAAATTAACTCGATTTTCGGAATCAGCGAGAAATTCTACATAGGAATTGGATAGTGGTATACATAGACCATTTTTGCTGTAAACCAGTGTAGTCAATTATTTTTTGCCTCCTTCCATTTTCAATTCACTTTTTTTAGTTTTTATATTATTCTCACTTTTCGTTTATTCCTTAATTTCCGTTAATTTAAATTCAGTTGAGTTTGACACTTTTCGAGATTTTGCCAGCAAAAATTCTTCTGACTAAATCTTACTAGTTCGGACTGAAAAGAGTCACAGTTGCTCTCTCATTTCCGCTGCCATTTTCAAGTTAAGAAACGCTTTTTGGACTAAATCTGACTACTTTGAACTATTCCTGGGAGATAAGGAACGCAACTAATAATTAAAGGTTAGATAACCTGAGAGTTGTCTCTCTCGCACCGCTCCCTTAGTAGTGGCGCTGTGGTGCTTCTTTACTTTACTTGAAAAAGTATAGCTAATTCGTGAAATAGAAGTATATGGCTTTGTGCAATATGTTTATTAGTATTGGCATATATGTACATTTAACTGATGAAAACATAAATTTTTTGTCAATTTTTATGTTCGCGTATTCATATTTATTTCAATAGTGTTAATAAGTAGGCTGCTGCCATGACTTCTACCGTTTAAGCATTGTTGTTTTTTACATTTTTTCTAACAAACAAATCGTGGTACAAGGTTCTATAACACTATTGAAAGAAAACATAAATTGTTCTTAAAGTTGATGTTTACACACAACTCATAGTAATTTTGTTTTAATTTAGAGCACTTTTGCAGTTTTTATACAGCTAAATAGCACATAAATTACATAATTCACGGAAGTTTCTCAATGTTTCGTTCAATATTTCGTTTAAAATGCTAAATTTCCTGCAAATACATTAAAATAGAATATATATTTATTTAAATCTTAAAACTTAATCTAATTCTAAGAATTTTAAATCCTTGTTATAATATAAGTTTTACAGACTGTAAAAATAAATAAACAAAATAAAATAAAATGTAGAAAAGGAATTTCACGACCCTTTCTCTCTCCTTCGTAAATACAACCTTTTGTAAGGGAGAGTCAAACCGCGGTTGTCAATCCCCCCTATTATAAATTCGTACGATGCACACGATAAACGCTTGCATTCGGTTATTCTGCATTACGAATCGATGTTGTGGTAGGACAATACATCTGTCGGGCGTATGAAAACGATAATACGAGAACTAATCTCATACGATACGATTGCAACTATTTATCGTCTATCGTATGAAAATTCATAATTAATTAATTATTAAACCTTTAATTATTTATATTATTATTATTATTATTTTGATTTTAGTTTTGACGGGTGTGCTGTCAAATGAGTAAACGCAAAAACAAAATACATGTAAGGAGAAGAAATCACCTGATCAAACAACACCACCTTGTATGAATTCGCCTTGATCCAAAGCGTATTTAACAAGGTGGTGTTGGGGCGACAGTTGAACTTTTCGCCGTGAAAAGCATTACGTCAAAACAATGTGTTTGTTGTAATTCATACTAATGACAGTATGGCTGACTTCCAAAACGTCAATGGCTTTGCATACCTACAAACTATAATGTTCTATAACGCCGAAGTGCAAAATATTGACAATGTATACCAAAACGCATCCGAAAAGTTATCGAAACGCATCGCTAGTGCAATCAGCGCATCAGAAACAAAGTTGGTGCTTCGTTTGTTATTGGTTACCGTTGGTGTTTTAAAAATGGAAAATGCAGAAAAATTGTTCATTGCTATATTGAATATTTAAAATATGCAATGTATATAGTTGCAATGTGTCGCAACTCTGCATATACAAACAGTTTGAATATCGGAGGATAAAAGTAACCATTGGATATGTTTTGGAAGTCAGCCTATGTTAGTGTAATTTTTACTTATAACGGGTGATTTTTTAAGAGCTTGATAACTTTTTTTTTAAAAAAAACGCATAAAATTTGAAAAATCTCATCGGTTCTTTATTTGAAACGTTAGATTGGTCCATGACATTTACTTTTTGAGGATAATTTCATTTAAATGTTGACCGCGGCTGCGTCTTAGGTGGTCCATTCGGAAAGTCCAATTTTGGGCAACTTTTTCGAGCATTTCGGCCGGAATAGCCCGAATTTCTTCGGAAATGTTGTCTTCCAAAGCTGGAATAGTTGCTGGCTTATTTCTGTAGACTTTAGACTTGACGTAGCCCCACAAAAAATAGTCTAAAGGCGTCAAATCGCATGATCTTGGTGGCCAACTTACCGGTCCATTTCTTGAGATGAATTGTTCTCCGAAGTTTTCCCTCAAAATGGCCATAGAATCGCGAGCTGTGTGGCATGTAGCGCCATCTTGTTGAAACCACATGTCAACCAAGTTCAGTTCTTCCATTTTTGGCAACAAAAAGTTTGTTAGCATCGAACGATAGCGATCGCCATTCACCGTAACGTTGCGTCCAACAGCATCTTTGAAAAAATACGGTCCAATGATTCCACCAGCGTACAAACCACACCAAACAGTGCATTTTTCGGGATGCATGGGCAGTTCTTGAACGGCTTCTGGTTGCTCTTCACTCCAAATGCGGCAATTTTGCTTATTTACGAAGCCATTCAACCAGAAATGAGCCTCATCGCTGAACAAAATTTGTCGATAAAAAAGCGGATTTTCACATTTCGAACCGAACACTGATTTTGGTAATAAAATTCAATGATTTGCAAGCGTTGCTCGTTAGTAAGTCTATTCATGATGAAATTTCAAAGCATACTGAGCATCTTTCTCTTTGACACCATGTCTGAAATCCCACGTGATCTGTCAAATACTAATGCATGAAAATCCTAACCTCAAAAAAATCACCCGTTATCTATACGGCTAAGACCACCTTGTTAAATACGCCTTAGTACGATCGATGATAAAAACATAGTAAGGTGAAAAAATTAAATTGTTCAAAATTTTGGGTTGACTTTAGTGTACATCGACAAGTGTGTGTTTTAGCAAAACTATCGCGAATTTTTCTATGAAACTTTACGAGGATAATAAGAAACAGATATCGTTATACGAGCTTTGCAATGTTCTCGTGTATTTTGTATACATTAAAAGTATTTTATTTTATGTTTTAACAATACAAAACGCGTTTAGTAATTTCACTACTTTTGTTTAACAAAGTAAACAAGCAAAGAAATCAAAATGGCTGTAATGGTGAACAGAAAGGTGCTACCAGATGTTTGAAAATTAAATACACTAAAATGAAGGGATGTTCAATAATCTACTTTTGTTTCACAATTATCTCGATAATATTAAGGTATAAATGAGTATAATGTGTTTTTTAAAATTTGTCAAACAGTGAGCTCTGCGAAAAAGGTGAACGGCCCTTCTTCTACGGCAGCACAGATAGGAGAATTCTACTGAGTGAGGGTTATAATCCCTAAGCGCGGCCGCAGGTCTCCTACGCAGAAAGATGTTCTCTGCAAAAGGTGTTCAGCGCCTCTTCGCGCGATTTTTTATTACAAATTTTCGCCAGTGGCGCTATGTTCTTTTGTAATAAAAACCAATATTTTATAAAACCTAAAAATGGATTAATCGTCTAGCAGCACCAACCTCGCTGTTCAATTGCAACCATTTTATAAATCTTTTATCGTAATTAAATTGTTTTTGTTTATCGGCCTTCAAATTGTAAACTGATGTCGACCGGGCACAACTAAGAGTTCCTGAAGATGACTTCAGATTGAGGTCGAAATATCGATATTAAAAATTAAAGAACTAAAACCTGTGTTTTATGTATTCTCTAGGCCTCGAGCTTATAAAATAAAAATAAAAATAACATCAGTTTGTAATTAAATTAAGAAAAATATGCTATTACTTAAAAGAAAATGGTGATGTGCAATAAAATTGTTTATAATTATTCTCCAAAATTTTTGTGGTTTGAGAATGTGTGTGAGTTTGTGAGTAAATTTTAAAATTAAAATGCTTGAAACCGTCAAAAATGCTAAAATCGTATCTCAGCGGTTCTACGTTACTATATTTTTGTCATAGTACAATCCTTGAAACTTTGCCGGTCAAGTGACGGATCAAATTTCTGAAACTGATATTTACCCGATACGCGACAGGAAAAAGTTCTTCTCCTTCCACTGCGTCAAATATAGCATCCAAGGTTTCCTGAATACCATCACGTCCACGCATTTTTCCATTGTGCTGTACTACAATTTGATGCCAAACAAATCCTTGAGCCATCACTTTTGGATCATAAGAGCTACATTTTGAGTAGGTTTGCGTGTTTTTGTAGTTTACCTCAATGGGTAGATTGTTCGGAAAGTGATACACATCGTCTAGAATTGAATCAAATATTACCTCAACTCATATATGTAATACTTCTATATTGATAGTAACCTATCTTCACAATGTGTTTTTATTCCGCAATCAAAGCGAGACAGCCTATCAAATAAATGTTCGATTGTGTTAGTATAAATGAATCCTACTGGGAAAATAGGTAAGCCCCTTACGAGGTAAGCCATGTTTTCTTTCAGTTTTTAGTACCAAAATTGTCATTATGACCAAAGTAATCTACTAGTAAAGCACAAAATGAACACTTCCGACGACGACATTACCTTGTCAGTTGCAAAATAACGTGCCGCCGAACTTATTACCAAGCGCCGAACTACTCCGAGACTGCTTTACATTCTACGTAACTTACTTTGTAAAGCGGCTCAGAAGTATGTATGTCTGATACCAAATGTACATTCTAAATTCCTACTTACATAAGGCGGCCACGTCTCTGTTAAAGTAATTGAGATTCGGCAGGGAGGTGGGAAGGGCCGCCGGGTGAAGTGCAACACCTTACCAGCAACTTACACTTCACCCGGCGCACACTGGGGCTTCTTCATAGACGGCGATGCTCAAAACTCATTTTTCGAAAGTTGGTATTTAAGAGGAAAAATATATATAGTCATAACAAAGTAGCCAATCTCGTATATAAACATTGGGTTCCGAACTATTATTAGTTGCCGCGTACAACAGCTCAAAGTTAACTTTTCAGTCAGAAAATTTTTTTTCCGATATCGAAAGCGAGTTCATATGTGTTATTAAAGGCTGTCTTATTATGTTTAAGGTTACTATTAGTTTAGAAGGAACTATGTCGTTGAATAAGCAATGTGTGCTGATTGTTTTACAACTTTACATCATTACATAATTTCAATGGTTTCTGAGATATAAGGAACAAATTTTAATAAAAAATTTTTTTTCATAGTGAGTTTTTAAATTCGTTTTTTCCAAAATGCGCAAGGTTCTTTTTCCGAATGTTTTTTTGTTATAACCGCAAGTTTTTATATATAAGTAAACTTAAAAGATTTGCACAAGAACGTTGCGCATTTTTGAGAAAAATATGTTTTAACGTGAACTTATTAATTTTTGTCAGGCACATTTTGTCATTATTTTATCAAAAATATGTTGCAAGTGGGAGTGCTTTAAGAAAAATTCAAACTAAATAGAAGAGAATGGTATATACCGTATGTATTTATTCTTTATTTCAATACTGTTAACTTTTATTCCAGACAGAACCCTTTTATCCATTAAAAATCGGGATTTGTGTGAAATATCTTTTAAAAGCCCGTCTAAATTACTACAATGCAAGTTCAGAGATGTGGAACAATGGGCCTTATGCATAAAAAGTGAGCTTAAGCTCAGACTCAATTTTTGCATTGAAAGGGTGAGCTCAAGCTCAAGAATTTGTACTGAAAAACGAGTCGGAGCTTAAGCTCACTTTTTATGCATGAGGCCCAATATATTTCAAGCCAAACCAGCTGCCCAGCTTCGGAAAGAAAGAAGTTGCAAATATGTTTGCGCCATTTCAAGAGCTACATTACCTTAAAATGGATCAGATGCGGTAGACACAAAAATGGATTTTATGAATCGGAAAAAACGAGGTTAGAAAAAACTTGTCAGATTTGTGGTGTATCAGATACCTAAAAGAGGAAGGCCCACTAAAGACTTTGGGGAATTAAGTGACCAGTCAAAACGTAGGAAAACTGCCTTGCTTCGTCAAGATTATTTCCACGTTCGCAGCGCAAATGAGCCTGCGAGCTAGTGGAAAGCGCAGTGAAGCTAAACAAGTTATCGACACTATTAATCCCCCATCTGAAGAAACGTCTCTGAACTGCCGCATGTTTTTTTTCGAATCGCGAAATAAAGATTTCAATGCGTATCGTGAACGTTTTAGCCGAAAAACTTCAAGGAAAACTAACCTTGAAGATGTATTTCATCGTCTACTTTATTCTTCTGATCCTCATATTAGAACACGAAGTGACTTATTGGAAATAGTGGATGATCTGGGTTTATTATTATTATTTATTATTATTCTCTAAACATCTACATATTTTTCAATTTAACAAGAAACACATTTTTTTGAACAGTGTTAGTGCACAAAATAATGAAATAATATTATAAAAATAACATTATATTGCCGTTTTAGATGTGTCTTCGTAGTTTTCAGGGGAAAAACCCGGTTACAGACTTTTGAGCACCAACTTGTATGAAGCGGCCCCATTGTGCTGTGGTCCTTACCACTTCCCTCACGAATCTCCATTACTTTAAGAAAGACGTGCCCGCCTTATGTAAGAAGGTATTTAGAATGTACATTTGGTATCAGACATGCTTCTGAGTCGCTTTACAAAGTAATGGTGATTTCGTTTCTACCAAAAAATTAGCCTTTTGATTGCCCCTTTCTCTTCTCGTGTTCGATTCTAAACTAAATATTCGTTTCTTAAAATGTCACGCTTTTGTAAGGCAAAAAAGGCTCATTCTGTGCCCTTTGAAGCTTTGTCAGTGGGGGTGGAATACAGCCGCTGTGACTATCAGGTCACGGAAATTGACTTCAATCGAAACTTCGATATCCATTTTCCTGACAGAAGTGACAGGGAATTTAATGTTGCTCTCAGCGATGACGAAATACCAATCTTCACGGACGGCTCCAAAATGGATATCGGAACAAGATCTGGGGTCTTCTCTCAGGAGTTATCTCTGAGGGAATCGTATAGACTCCCAGACCACTGCAGTTTTTTCAGGCTTAGATATATGCAATCCATATGGCGGCAAGGTTGGTGGGCATAATTGACTTAGCTCCATCTAAACTTGCCTTCGTTGTTGACAGTCAGGCGGCTATCAAAGCCTTAGGGTAGGCAACGACTAACTCGTTATGCGTTAAAGAATGCCGAAGATCCCCACAAGCTCTACAGCAACACATAATCAATCTTTACTGGGTACTGGGACATTGTGGTGCCCCGGGAAATGAGGAAGCGGGCGAATGTGCTAGGAAGGGATCTGAGATGGGGCTCGGGGAAGCGACCCAAATCGTGAAACCCCCCCTGCGATTTCTGACTTCAGAAGTCGAGAGACTGGCCGGGGCAGCTACCAACAGTAGGTGGGTAAACCTTCATACCTGCAGGGTATCGCGACCACTCTGGCCACGGCTCGATGAACGAAGAACAAGGAGTCTATTAAGGCTTTCAAATTCAAACGTCAGGCTTCTCACAGGAATACTAACGGGACACTGGACCACTGGCCACATGGCCGCCAGGTTCGGAGCCCCGCATAATGATTTCTGTAGAAGCTGCAGGGATTAGGAGGAGTTAGAATCCGTCCAGCACTTCCTTTGCGAGTGTCCAGCACTTCGAGGAAAACGCCTCAAGTTTCTTGGGGACCACTTCTTCGAGAATCTGGATATCTCGGGGAAAGCTCCTCTGGAAGGACTGCTAGGATTCGACAGAAAATCAAAATGGTTCGAAGACATGTAGGGATAGGCTTGGGGTAACCCCCATGGGCATCACAGTGGGCCTCTGCGGCCTCCGAGTGAACTCTTTTTCAGAGCTGCCCGTTTAACCTAACCTAACCTAACCTTCCCACTGAAGCGGCGGGACTCGCAGGCGAGCGTGATCGAATCCGCCAGGCTAATCCAGGGGATCCCCGCATAAGAGATCTCAATAGAGACATTAGAAACCTGGTCAACGAACACAAGCGGAATACATGGAATGAGCATATAAAAACCTGCAACCTCTCAAGCGGAGCCAGCAAACTGTGATCCACAGTCAAGTCTCTCTCCAATCCGACGAAGCGTAGGGACAATGTCGCTCTCACCTTCGGCACCACCACCACGTCGGATCCGCGGTCGTGCGCGCGCTTCTTCAGCCTTCAATTCATTGCACACCCAGAGAGAAACAAAACCCGCCGCAGCGTGCTGCGTAAAGCACACAAACTCCGCCCCCGAGACACACCACTGTGCTTTACCACCGAAGAGACGCAGGCAGCTGTCAACCACGCCAAGTCATCCAAGGTGTTAGGACCAGACGGAATTTCCATGCAGATGCTGAAAAAGCTAGGACCTGCGGGAGTCGAGTATATGACCGCCGCTTTCAATTTGTCACTGTCCACCCTGATCATCCCCGAGATGTGGAAAATGGGTAGGATCATTTCCCTACTCAAGCCAGGGAAGAAGGCGGACGCAGGAGACTCGTACAGACCCATCTACCTCCTATCCCCAATGGCAAAAACCATGGAAGCACTACTCCTCCCCAGCCTGACGAAGCATCTGAAGCTAGCCAAACATGGATTCCGGAAAATGCACAGCACGCAACAGCATTAAACACCATTACCACACAGATTAGCGAGGGTCTGAACCATGGTCGACCCTGTGATAAGACGGTCCTAGTCGCTGTGGACCTGTCGAAGGCATTCGACACGGTGAACCAAGCGACCCTCTGCCAAGACGTCTTGGACTCGTCGCTTCCAGCTCGGACAAAACGGTGGATAACCAGCTATCTGTGTCGTCGTCAGTCATCAGTCGAATTCCGAAACGCCAAGTCTAAACCGCGTAGAATTAAACAGGGGGTCCCCCAAGGCGGCGTACTCTCCCTGACACTGTTTAATCTCTACATGGCACAACTCCCTCCGCCGCCAGCAGGAGTAAACTTGGTAAGCTACGCTGATGACCGCACTATAATGGCAACTGGCCCAAACATCGACAGACTTTGCGACCAAATAACCGACTATCTCACCGATCTCTCCAATTTCTTCACTGCAAGGAGCCTCCAAATCTCTGCCGCTAAATCCACCGCCACACTCTTTACAACCTGGACCAAGGAGGTGGGGCTAGAACTGGACGTCTTCGTCGATGGCGTCAAAATACCGACGACTAATCACCCTAAAATCCTGGGAGTGACGTTCGATAGCCTCTTCTCCTTCTCCGCGCATGCCACAGCCACATGCAACAAACTCCGAGCCAGGAACAAAGTCCTAGAATCCCTAGCCGGCAGCACCTGGGGAGCCAATAAAGAAACTCTGCTCGCGACCTACAAGGCAATTGGCCGGTCAATGGCTAACTACGCGGCACCACTGTTGACGGCGGGGACAAGCGACATCCAATGGAGGAAGCTCCAAGCCTGCCAGAACGCAGCTCTACGTACGGCTACAGGTTGTCATCTCATGTCGTCCGAGCATCACTCCCATGAAGAAAGCCAGATGCTGGCGGTGAAAGAACACAACACCATGTTGTCGAAGCAATACCTCGTGGGCTGTCATCGAGGAAATCACCCCAACAATGCCTGGCTTCGAAACGAACCGCCCCCACGACACGTGAGACGACAGCTGCACGACTGGAAGGCAGATATTGAGCCGTACATAGACCATCCATTCGATGCAGCAACATACAGAGCGGCGCTCAACAGCCTACACAGCGATGCGGTCAGAACGAGCCTCAGCACGTGTAATGACAACATCGTCCTAGGCGGTCGACCGCCGCCCATAGATTTGGAGGAAATGGAACTGCCGAGAGAGACCAGGTGCACCCTAGCGCAACTCCGTTCAGTGTGGTGTTACCAACTTAACAGCTACCTCTCCCGGCTGAACACTCAAGTGGCAAACAAATGCCCCGCATGTGGGTAGGGTCCCCACGACACCCAGCACCTCTTCACGTGAACCTCCAACCCTGCGACCCTGACACCAGAAGCGCTCTGGACCGCGCCTATCGACGCCGCCCACTTTCTCGACCTCAGGCTTACAGAGTCGGAGGATGAAGACGACGATACATGACATAATCTGGGGGGTTGAGCACTGCTGCTACAACAACAACCGCTTGTATATAAAAATGTGTATGTAAAAATGCCTTGTGCAAATGAATATTTAACATTTTTCAAGCGAAAAAAAACGGAACTGAAAATTGTGATTTTTGAGCATCTTTCTAAGGGGTCCCTAGGGAACCATAGGGGACCTAGGTGGTCGGGGGTTGCATTTTTGTCAATAGCGGTTCATTCTCTCTCCAAAAAGGTGGGTTAGAGGTGCCAGGCCCACTTACCTTTCGCCCACCGCCCCTTTAACGAACGGCCATAATGGAAAGCCAACCCGTTTAATTAACTACAATATGCATTTGCACATACATGCATTTATATTATTTATTATCACTGAATTCTGAAAACTCAAAAGCAAATCATTATATAATATGTATATCAAATTAAAGGTAAAAACTTGTTTAAAAAAAGTTATTTTATGAGAAAATTATGCCATTTTTTTGGTTTTATATTTTTGGCTTAAATATATAAAAAAGCATACACATTTTATATATCATCTTGAAGATAAATTAATTGTCTTTATTTTGACGTCATTACCTTTTGAATCGGTAATGCAGTTTAGAAAATATTAATATTTTAAAATATCACATTTTTTTTTGTTTTCAGCATAAAAAGTACTAGCAATCTGCATTTTTATTTTTCTATAGCTGAACGGTTGGTTATCTTAATGTATGCCGGTTACACTTATGCGATTACCGTAACCACTTTTGAAAGATATACTGTGAGGTTGCGCGCCTTCCTTTCCAGCGCCTCAGCCAACATATAGCGTCTCCCGTTTCACCCAATATGGCTCATTATTAAATAGTACAACATACTGACGCATGCAATACGATTTCATTTTCCTTAATTTTTGCTTCTACAAACAGCACAATTCCGCACATTTTTTTTTGCTTTTAAAATTAAAATTCAACAATTTTTATGAGCTTGAGACCATTTTAAGTGAAAACTTATTGTGGAAAAGCAACAATAATTTGAAAAAATGGTAGAAGTGATAGCTATTTCGGAAATCACCACATTTCCTCATCAGACTTCTTTCAGTAGGATTCGAACCGACGATCACCACTGACTCAGCCAGTTGCCTACGCACTGTGCTAAGTTTGTCTTGTTAATTCTTGTTGCTTATATTCCACTATTTCACTTTGCTAAGCCAACTAAAATCAAGCGCAGCTATTCCGCTGCCATTCACTTGATCATGTGGTTGTTGGTTTTGTTGGTTTTTGTTAATATTTCTATTATTAGAATGTTTAACTTTTTAGGTGTGCTCGTCCTTAAGTTATTTGTTTTTTGTTATTTTTATGGCCTTATAACAATTATATTCAACAATTTTTATGAGCTTGAGGCCGTTTTAAGTGAAAACTTATTGTGGAAAAGCAACAATAATTTGAAAAAATGGTAGAAGTGATAGCTATTTCGGATATCACCACATTTCCTCATCAGACTTCTTTCAGTAGGATTCGAACCGACGATCACCACTGACTCAGCCAGTTGCCTACGCACTGTGCTAAGTTTGTCTCCTTAATTCTTGTTGCTTATATTCCACTTTTTCACTTTGCTAAGCCAACTACAATCAAGCGCAGCTATTCCGCTGCAATTCACTGAGCACATTGCCCTACAAGAATTGTGTGATGGAAACTAACCCATTCTCATTTCTCTTACTAACACATTTGCAAATTTTGCGTTGGTTAAAAAGAGACCATTAAATAAGGCCATAAGTTGGAGGAAGACGGAAGATCACATGTACACAAATCGTCGTCTCAGAAAACGGATGTCGAATGTTACAAAACACGGTTTTGAGAAAATTGACTTCGAAGTATAAGGTCGAATTAATCCGAAACTGTACGGTAGATTTTTGTAACTTTTGAAGGGGACGTAGTTGGTGTTATTAGTTTTGATTTCCCATATTTTTACATTTAATATCTCTTAACGTTAATGAGAAAATTTACTTTTCATTACGTATACATTTGTCGTAAGTAGCGTTTACTCACCACTTTGTTTTGTCCACAGAACATACGACAATAGTAAAGTATATATTTCAACGACGATGGTATAATTTGATGAAAAAAACAGACATATTTATTAAATAATGATTACTTATTAGAAAAAACATAACAAAAACATAATCATGTATTTAATAAAAAAAATCTGTACATCTCTTATGCTGTAAATATGTTACGAACATACGTTTTCTTTATATAAAAACAAAAAACAATACTTAAATTCAGTCTTTTGTACATTTTTATCTCTTTCATTTCATTGGAGACTCAGTGCAAGCTAAAATTTAAAAATTTAAAATTTTAAAATTAGTTACTTAGTTTAATTTACAATTTTAATTGTATCGTTATAGTAGAGGACCATCCAATTGTCGTAAGTTCAAAGTTTTGCGATACATACGACAAATGTTTTATGATTAAAAAAGATTACATTTGTATGGGAATTTGTCGTATGTGCCACATACGACAAACGTTTTATGATTAAAAAAAAGGTACGTTTGTATGGGAATTTGTCGTATGTGACGCATTTTCAGCACATACAACAAAAGGCATACCCAATCATTAATATTATGTAGCATACGACAAAATGCGCACGAAATATCTCAAAAACTAATGGAGATATAAAAAAATGGATTGCAGAAATCGAAAGAGCATGTCCAACTTAGTAAATCTGCATCAAAATCCCAAAATCGTGATTTTGCACATTCGTCATCCGTTTTCTGAGGCGACGAAATGTTTACATCACGTTTTTCATATTGCTCTTAAAAAGTTGATAGAAGTACTTGATTGAGATCTCCATCGCCAGTGAGTATCAAATGATCAATCAAATGACCATGATTCAATTAGTGCGTTCCAGAACGTCTACGATTTACAGGTTTTGCAGGATTTAGTCCAAAGTCGTTCCCGTACGCCACGTTCACATAAGGTTTATTAAAGGCGAAAATAGCTGTTCCTGTAAAACCTGCAAATCCTGCAAATCGTGAAGTACGGGAACAAGCTAAATAATACAAGGTTAGATAATTATTGTCAGCCGCGGTTTGACAGAGAAAGGGGAAGAATGCAATCCCTTGTTGCGAAAATGGTAGTAGAAAAGTACGCAAAGTAGGCAATTAGTAGTGTGATTCCTTTTGTAAATTCTAATGTATTTGCAGGAAATCCGGCATTTTAAACGAAATATTGAACGAAATATTAACATATCTACGTGAATTACGTAATTTAAGTGCTATTTAGCTGTATAAAATCTGCAAAAGGACTCAAAATTAAAATGACACTACTATGGGATTTATGTAAACATCCAATTTAAAAAAAAAATATGTTTTCATCAGTTAAATGTGCTTCATACGCATATACAAATAAACATATTGCACAAAAGCTTATACTTCTATTTCACAGCAAAGCTACACTTTTACCAAGTAAATTTGCAAAGAAGCAACACGGTGCCACTGGTAAGGGAGCGGTGAGAGACAACTATCAGTTTATCGAACCTTGTATTATTGGTTCATTCCTTATCTTTTCGGACTAAAATCTGAAAAATGTCAAAATGCAAGAGCGTAAGCAAAATGCGCTCACTAAAAGAGAACAAGTAATTTTTAGCAAAAAAAAAACCGACTTAAACTCTCATATAAAAAATAATATATATATATACTAGCTGTACCCTGCCTAGTGATAGAACTTTTTAGAAAAGTATCGATACTAGTACTCATTTATAATACTTTAAAAAATAATCGATGCCAGTACTCATATTTGGAAAAAAGTATCGATAATACTCGTACTTGCAAGTATTTTTAGGGCAAACGCGAAAAGTTAACAAAAATCAGATTGCTTTGTTTACATATACATATTTATGACCTCTTTCTTTTTGTAAATTGAGTAGACATTGCTTTTAATAGCTGAAGTCTGATCTAACAAGCATTTCTAACGGAGTTTTTGAAAAGAACTTGCAATAAGTTAAAAAGCGTAAAACAAAAGTTTATAGCAAAAGGCTTATTTGAAGCTTTAAAAAGCAACTAAAGCCATTGCCTAAAAGAAAGATAAGCTCCATTTCACAAAAATTTTCCTCGAAAGCGGGCTGGATTTCGAATTTAAAACACAGGTAGAATACATTGGAAAACGAAGGCTCCGTTATTCTGGAGAACTGCCAAGTTATCGAGCCGTAGACCACCCTCCTAACCCATTCCTTACACCGGCACAAAAAAATTGGTGTGTGTTTTTAACCAGAGCCACTTGCCGCCACATATTTCGACCCACTGAATCCGAATCCGAGGTCCGTTTGACCCGTCCTTGCCATTTTTTGCAATTAACTCCAAATTTAGGAGGTATACTAGTCAAATGGACCTCAATACATGTCGATATGTGGGTCTGGTTAAAAGCAAAGACCACTTTTTTTGTGTGGGCAAGGTATGGGAAGAGATCCGTTTAATCCGTTAACCGAGCCAAATGTTCACATGACTGCTACCTCTTCTTCTGTGTTGTATAAAAATTTCATAGCGATTACCAGTAGCTTACCAGAACAAAATATATATTAATTTTTCGGTTTTTTGAGTTATGACAGTATTGAAGTAAATGAAAGTTATGCCCATATGTTTTGTAATTGAAAAAAAAAAATTACCTAAACAAGTTTTTAAAACGTCGATACTTTTTGGTATTCGCGATATTTACTCAGTACTTCTCACAAAGTATCGAGTCCTCGATACTACTCAGTACTCATGAAAAGTATCGATATTCTGTACTCGGTACTCGTATCGTTCTATCACTAACCGTGCCACGCTTTGCTGTGGCATATTCCTGTTACATGGATGATACATGATTAACGAAACAAAGCATACGTTTTGCCATTGTCTGCATAGATATCAAGGATATCTGGTTTGCCGACACGGGAACATACAACATCTGAGAAGCAATCCGGATCTAAACCTACCCCACACTTTTCTAAAAGCTGACCTTGGGCATTATTGATTGCGATTCCGAATGCCAATCGAATTGGGCATTGCAATATTTTAAATTGAAATTGCGTATCGGTCGGAATCATGGGAATTCTTCAGCTTGGAAAGGCCCACGTTAAAATCTTTGCTTACACCACGATCTTCATAAATGTCGTTACTGCTAGTCGCGTGCAGTTGCAGAGTTTTGGCTGATTAATATTCCGCAGCATGATAATAGGCACACCTATTTTCAATTTCAGTATGTGCCGTCATCCCTGGAAGATATATCGAGTTCAAAAATTAAGAAACATTCTTTCGATAATTTCTCCTTTCGATGTTTCTAAGTTACAAATTTATCAGGCAATAAAATTCGTCTTAATCTCTCATTGACTGGCAACTTTCCGTTCCCAATATCCAGTATTTGTCACGAGAATACCTCGGCTGCAGTGTATGTATGTTCGCTTTGCCACAATGTTTACTATTTCAGGCAAGCATTTATATCGCCCGCTTGTGTTAATCAAGAAATTACAGACAATGTTTGCGTAAAATCTCCTGAGAGCAGTATCAATGCATTCCCGAATGGTTGAGCGTTTCCATGCAATCGATCAAGAACCTCAAGCAATTTTTTATGTGCCATCGTGCACTCATCCCAAACAATAAGTTTACATTTTTGTATTACTTTTTCCTTACCGGATGTTCTGGAAATATTGCAAGTGGGAGTTTCGATGATTTATATGTTCAATGGCAGCTTAAGAGCTGACTTAGCACTGTTTCCCCATGGTAGCGATTCCAGGCGAAGCGATAGCTAAAATTATGTAATTCTTTGAACCAACCGTTGCCAGAATCAATCTGATAAGGAATGTTTTGCTAGTTCTTCCTGGCGTATCAAGAAGAAGGTCCCCCAACTCCGTCAATTAACATTTGCATATTTTTCCTCTAATTTGGTGCTGTAACCGCCTAAGCCATTTTGGCCGAGATCGACAAAGAAGCCAGTCGTTTCAATCTGTGCCAACTGAGGACAATTGGAAATGCCACGTGAAGCCAAGTCCTTCTCCACGTGGTCTCTCCCTCTTCCTCTGCTACCACCAGCGGATTGCGAGTTGAATACTTTCACAACTGGAACGTCGCTTCCCATTCAAACGACGTGGCCAAGCCAGCGGCTTCGCCACACCATGTCCATTTCGTTGTAAAGCTCATACAACTCATCGTTCCATCGTCTGCGGTACTTCCGTCGCCAACGCGCAGAGGCCTGTAAATCTTCCATAAGATCTTTCTATCCAATACTCCAAGAGCCGTCTCATGGAATGTTGTGATTGCCTAAGCTTCTGCGCCATATACCAGCTCGGACATGATGAGTTACTTATAGTGTGGTTTTTGTACGTCGAGAGAGGACTTTACTCCCGAATTGCCTATTCAGTACAAAGTTGCTCTTGTTAGCTAGAGTGATTCTGCATTTGATTTCCATGCTGACATTAACCAAACCCAATCGCTTTGCTTCGTTATCCAACTTGGAAAAGGCAGGACAGACTTCGTGGTTTTGTTACCGATGATATCGATGTTATTGGCATACGCCAGAAATTACGTAAACAATTTTCCTGAGTGGTTCTGTTCTGCAGCTCTTATTATAATTATCTTAACACTTGCATAATGCGATCGTAAATGCCCTTCTGAATTCGTTTTAATTTGGGAATGTTGGTTTGGGCATATAACAGGGGTTCACAATAGTAATAGTAATCATAATCATAATAATATTATCTCAAGTTATTTAAAATTTCTTTACTCGCAATATACGTAGTAGGCTATGGCGACCCCAAACGAAATAAATTGTTTACGATTAAAAGTTAACTGATTTATAATGCAAGGGAATGGTGTCAACAATTTTAAGTGTTCATTAAGTATTTTTTAAACCGATTTCATGCGATAGATTTTTGTTTTCGTTACTCTTTTATCATTTTGTTATTTGTTTCAGTAGTTTTTAGCTGACTTTACAAAAGGATTACTTTCGGATTACTTTTTTTTATGTATGTTACCGCATAACTTTGGACCACGTCAACTGATTTCCAGGTGATCCCATACTAATTTGGTTTAGATCCGATCATTGGATCATGAAAAAATTAACGGTGCTATAAAATTTTTATATGGAAATTGAAGCCGGTTGTGTTTTTTGCTTAAAAATGACTTGTTTATTAATTTTTTACATTAAGTAATTTGTGTACCAACTCTTCGTTGATAATATGATCACTTCGTTTGATAAGATGTTGCAAATTCTATATTTATTTAAACTGTTCGGATTTTGGATAAGATTAAAGATTTTAAAAATTACCTAATAAAGCTTTCCCAAACACTTTTCGTTTGGAACCAGTTATGTTATATTTCATTTAACTTTAATATTTTCAGTCTTTACTTTTAGATAGGTGATAATCCTATTAAAAATATTTCCAAATCAATATTTTTCAAATACCTTTCGTTTGGCACCCATATTGTACCTCAAACATATTTTCTGCTGTAAGCCTTTTCAAAACTCTTTAGCTTCGACACACACATGGCAATACTTCATTTATTTTATCAATTTAATTGAGTTAAAATTTTCAAATAGAAGGCAACCCTCAAAATTATCTCCAACAGTTATGTTTCTGAAACCTATTTAATTTGATACCCACATTATAAAATTTCATTTATTTAGCCGAGTTAAAATTTTTAAATAGGTGGCAACTCTCCTCAAAAATATTTCTTAGAGTAGTATTTCTGAAACCTATTTTATTTGATACCCTCATGGCAATATTTCATTTATTTTATCACTTTAACCGAGTTAAAATTTTAAAATAGGTGGCAGCCCTCCTCAAAAATATTTCCAACAGTTATCTTTCTGAAACCTATTTAATTTTATAAATACCCACATTGCAATATTGCATTTATTTATCAATTTAACTGAGTTGAAATTTTTAAATAGGTGGAAAGCCTCTTCAAAAATATCTCCAACAGTCATATTTCTTAAACCTCTATAATTTTATACCTATATAATAAGTTATTTATTACAACGCTTTTATCAACTTGCAATGTTGTGCGTCCAGAAACTTTCAATGTTGTGGATCCAGAAACTTTCAATGTTGTGTGTCCGACACCAAAGCAAAGCTTTGAAAAGTTCCTATAAAAAAGCATAGTGCATAGGGCGACAGCTGTAGTGAATAGGGCGAGGTAGATGACATCTAGATGTCGCCCTATGTACTACGTTTGCTGCAGCGGAAATAGACGACACGCCATTTCTTTAAATAAAATTAATTGGTGCTCGTTTGTATGTACATACATATGTAAATGCATGTGTGTGCACCTTTCTATTAATATCGTTGAATTATTGTAATATCTATTGCAAAATTTTATTCAGACAGGACTAAAAAGTAGAAAATAAATAATATAAAAAAAACTTTTTAATATACAACGCTTTTATAAATGGACTAAAAAGTAGAAAATAATTTTTCTCAGTCCCATAGAATTTGTTTTGATAACTTTTGATTTTGAAATTTTAGCAAAAGTCATTATAAACAATCTATGAAATTGAAAATGAAAAGCGAAGTAAACAGTAATCCGTTATGTCAATCCGTTTTATTTTAATCGGCAGTTGAATTACAGATTTTGAAAACACGGTTAAAATTAATTATTTCTTGCTATTTAGTAATTTCGTTATTAAAGAAATTTTTTCTTTTGAAAAATATTTTGATATAAAAAAATTCGGTGGATTTCGTTGTTAAAGGCACCGTATTTTAATATAAGTTTTATAATTATGTCACCATTCGAAATGGAGAAAATTGCTTTCGAGCACAGACCGTCTACAGACCGGCTTGCCGACATATAAAACCGCAGTTTTGCGTTTTTGACCGTCTACAGACGGCATTGCCGATTCGTAGGTCAACATTGTGTAAGAGAAAGCTGAAAATATGTGTAAGTATATCGGCGAGCCCGTCTCCAGACGGTCTTGGTTTTTCTCCCCTGTAGGAAAAAGTTACTGTCACAGATCGAAATGGACATCAGTTTTGGATTTCTCGTGCTAAAAATACCCATTCCTGAATTTTTCAACT
Organism: Rhagoletis pomonella; assembly: GCF_013731165.1. NCBI lineage: Eukaryota > Metazoa > Arthropoda > Insecta > Diptera > Tephritidae > Rhagoletis > Rhagoletis pomonella. Next base: position 12,076,389 of record NW_023458568.1, on the reverse strand, counting down.
CATAAAAAAATTGGCCTACTAGAGGGTTAAAGTGCTCAACGCTACGCTCCACGGCATCTCTGTACATTGGCCAAGATAACTTTGAAAGTTCTTTGTTAATTTTCCTGAAATTTGCTTTCGCAAAAACATATCTAGTACTTGAACTTGACTCCAAAAGTTACACTTTTTGTCATTAATTTGGTACAATTTAAAAATCTTAAATATCAACACTGATGTGAATGTATGTCAGCGATGGGCTCACGCACACAATTACATTTCGCGAAAACAGCGAGACAGTGTTGGCATTTTTGGTGTAATTGTACTTTGTTGATACAATTTTGTTTACAATATACTCTGCTACTACGCAGTACTTTTTAGTACAATTTTTTGATGAATACTAAAAATATATGGTTCTAAAAATTCAGAGCGTGAAATTTTTTTTATTCTCTTTTTGTTTTCGCCTTTTCGTATTTGCCTTTGTAAGTTTTGAAACATCTATTACTATTTATTTTATTATTTTTTTTTTATTTTATTTATCTTTTTATAAAAATGTAATTTGTTCTTTAACAAATCTGTATAAATCCAAGTTTAATACTTTGTGCAACGTTAAAAAAATCTACAAGCTTTCGTAAGAATTTCGAGGCTTTCAATTTTAGTATAGTAAGTTGCAAGTTTAAAGTAGTAGGGACTTACCGCTGATTTTTGGTAAGTTATTATTATTTTTTTTTGTTGACGATAAGCGTAATTTTTTCCATACGAAGTGTGTTCGACGATTTTTTTATATGGAGAAAATGAGCTTCATCAAAAAAAATCTTAAAAGACTTTGTTATATTTTTTAAGTATAAACTGTATTTTTATAAAAAGAAAATACATAATATTAAGATAAATGGTCAAATCTTGTCAATATAAAGTTTTGATAAGCACCTGAAATGCTATTAAAATGTCAAAACTTATTACCGAATCCAAAAAGATGTATCTTTTATCCATTAATAATAACTTTGTTGTTGAGGTTGTGCTAGCGCTTTTACGAAAATGCTTGTTGACGGCAATAAAATCAATAAAAGCGCGATCACATCCTCACCGCATGAGTGACACCAACTGACGGTATGCAGTTTTATAGTCGATTCAATTTTAGTATTATAAAGTGAAAGTGCAGCTAAGAATTCATGTTGATTTTTAATATTTTTTTGCATTTTCTTTATACAAATTGGATGTATAAAAATTTGAGTATGGAAGAAAAAGTGCAACACCTTTAACGAAAAAAGTTCTCAAAAATCTACGCGAATTGAATGTACTATCTCGATCATTTAAGCATCTCGGACTCGCCCACTACTAAAAATGATTATTTAACATTAAAGTATATATTAAATGATATTTAATATTTGCTTTAGAGATGAAATTTCGACAAATTTGATTAAACAAAAATGTTAAGCGCATATGCAGAATGTGGAAGCGAGATTCTTCTGCTTGCGTTTCTATGTTTATATCATTTATCAGTTTAAGCACATACGATTAAATGTAAAACAAATATTTTTAATTGCGGATCCGAAAGAAATATTTATTAGTTGCACTGAGTTACGCAAAAATAGTGTCGAAAATCAATCGATTGTGCTGCAGGTGCTGCTTCCGAAAGGGCCGAAAATGGCACAATGCACACTCATTTTCCATCACTGTCACACATACAATCTCACTATTCTGTTGACTTCGTTTTCCCCTTCCGATAACTTTTTGCTTCCGCGCTTGCGCAGCCCCGCCGTGCAAAGCTTTGCGCGCGCAGTCGCCCGCGACACATATGTGCTGATTTGGGCATCCCTATACTACATCAATTATTTTTTGCCTCCTTCCAATTTCAATTCACTTTTTTTTACTTTTTAGATTATTCTCACTTTTTGTATATTCTTCAATTCCCGTTAATTTAAATTCAGTTGAGTTTGACACTTTTCAAGATTTTGCCAGCAAAAATTCTTCTGACTAAAGTTGCGTTTGTCATTTCCAGTAAAATCAAGTAAAAGTACTTACGAATTTTCATGTTTTGGCGTTTCCGTATGCAAAAATTTGCAAAGTAGGGGAAATCTAGAGAGCGAAAAATTACAGTTGAAGTTGCAAGTTCGTACTGGATTTTACTGGGCATGAATCACGTATGACGACAACCGTCTGAACGATATCGTGTCGAGATTGGCTTGCTTCATAAAAATCAAAAATTGTTTAATCGTTTGTGCGATATCGCCAACTCAATTCCAGTTTTGCTTCACGTAACAGTAACACAAATGCATAAATCAGTGTTTGACAACATCGTTTTGTCAGTATCGTTTGAACGACTATAGTTTCAAAGATACGTGATTCATGCCCTGGATAAATTTTTACTTGTAAGAATTTGCCAGTACGAAAAACAACTGATCGCATGTTGCTGGATGAAATTTACACCCGTATGCTGTAATCCGAAAGCTCGTAGTTACGAATTCGTAGCTCCGTCCCGAAAATTCGAAAATTGGTATGCTGCAATCCGATCCTAACTATCAACGGTATTGCCAACTAAAATAGTGAAATTCGAAGTTCTTACTCAGCTGCTTTCAAATCAAAATAAATATACATAATCACAAGTGAATAGTGAAAAAAAAAATTAGTTTAACCATTATTTGAAAAGACTTTTCCTTAATTAAGTAGAATTCAAAGGATTCACTGGCCGGTGCACTTTTGTCCCAGGAGGAAGAACAGCTTACAGTTGCACTAATATACAAAGAAGATTGCTAAGAAATTGTTCTGATCCATTTAGCTTAAATGATAAAATGTAAGCTCCCTCCTTTTAAGGGCCTCCATTTCACTAGATATTGTGCCGCTTTAATTCTTGGAACGCTTTCCCAAAATTCCACCACATCCTCTTTAGCTCCTTTTACAAAGCCTCGACCAATGTCCAGCCTTTCGCTCATGCATTCCACCAGTTTTTCGTATTGCGAGCGATTTGTTGGGATCTTCGCTCTGTTAATTTTGTAAACATTTAATAATACATTTTTTTTCCTATTCACACTTAAACTTTCATACGTATTTTTGCGTTTACACACTTTATTTTATTGATATTTAAAAAAAATTTGATTCGCTCCGACACGAGTTGCTATTCGTACAAAATTTCCGACAAATACATAAAAATTACAGCTACGTCGGATTCAGGCATATCAACATTACGAATTTCGAAGATGGCCTACGAAATTCGAAATTACGATACGACAACGCGGATTTCAGCATACCAATTTTACGATTCGCGGCAAAATCGAATCTACAATGGATTACAGCATAGGGGTGTTAAACTAATAAGGAAACTAATTGTGGGTTTTTATTGTAGAATTTCACAAAATAAACCTATTTAAATATAAAACATATTGTTTTATTAGGAATTTGCTGCGAATAAACAACCAATTTATAAGCTGTTCATGAAACTTGCAAATTATTACTGGAATAGCGTTCGCGTACTTGCTTGCAAATTTTTTCAATGAGAGGGAATTCTTAGAAATAATAATAGTTGTGTTTTCGTATTCTCCAGAACTTGCCATTAACCAAATTTCGGAGAGTAAGCCAATATTTACTCCCAATGAGTGAAATATGCAAGAAAGTACGAAAACGCAAAACCAGCAAGAAGTTGCTAGTTTTATGAACAACTGATTAATTTGTTATTTTTCGATGCAATTTCCTTAGAAAACTAGTATTTTCCATCTTATCATAAATTTAAATAGGTTTATTTTGTCAATTGCAACTCTAAAGGCACCACAAACAATTATTTTGTTAATGGAGTAACCTACTAGCTCTCTCAGTGAACGGTTGCATTTTTTGATTTTGCTCTTGTGTTTCCCGCTATCTTATAAACGTTATACACTTTGTGTAAAACAGTTACATGTAACCGTAATATCTTTATTTTTAAACAAAAAATATATAAAGTAAAATGAAGATTAAAACCAAGTACGTAAATACATATTTGTGTTCGAAATGGCCCCGGGGGCCACCTACCTTGGGCAGAACAGGTATGCTCTGTTATCTCCGTCCCCGAAACCAAAACGAAAAAACGAAATAGGGGAATTCAAGCCATAAGCAGTGAGGGCAACGTTATCTCTGAGCTTCGTGATGGCAGCTTATTGCTGCTTGCTAAGAATAAGAAAGCTGATGATAAGTTCCTGAATAAGACATTACCCGGAGTTGGAAATATTTCTATAAAGTTACACAATAACCTCAATTCGGTAAAAGGCACAATTTATGCCCCTTCTTAATCCACGTTTCCGAAGACGAAATAGTTGAAGGCCTCAAGGAACAAGGAGTAACAGCTGCTTATAAATTTTCAAAAATTATTGATAGCACACGTAAGCCTTCTGGCGCCATCTTATTAACCTTCGATAACCATACTCTCCCGGATAAAATTGAGGTCGCCTGGAGGATTCTTGACGTTCGCCCATACTACCCTAACCCTATGCGTTTTGTAAGGTATGCCAATCTATTGGTCACACTGCTAAGCATTGCCATAATCCCCCAGTCTGTGCCACGTGTACACTTCCCCCCATTCTCCATCAGATTGCACTAGAGTCTTATGTGCTAATTGTTCAGGCAACCACCCTTCCTCATCAAACCAATGTCCTAAATTCCAACAGATGAGAGGGATCCTCAAAGTTAAAACTATAAATAAGTTTTCATTGCGTGAAGCCATTAAAAAATATAATAGCCAAATCCCGTTTACTCCCAAAGCTAATTCCTACGCAAACATAACATAAAACATCCAACCAAATAGAATCATCAGCAAAACTGAAAACAACATTAAATCAAAATATGAATCTTCCATCGCATCTAATTCTTCTGCTTCTTATGGAGACTCCTCTCCCTCCCCTAACTCCCCCGTTACCAACTTTGATAACTCTTCACCCAACACCCCTTCTCCTTCCCCAATGCTCGTCTCCCTCCTTTCCTTTTCCCAACAAATTCCTCTCTCCCCACCTAATACTCTTGAGTTATCCTCTCCCCCCTCTTCATCTAAGTAATTCTTTCTTTTACTTCTTGCTTCATGATTTCTCTCTTGCAGTGGAATATGAATGGTTATTTAAATAACTATATTGAACTAGAGTACTTAATTAAAACTATTAACCCCTCAGTCGTTTTGTTAAATGAAACCCACTTTGCACATAATATCATAGCCCCTCCCCCAAATTACCAATAGTAAACAAGGCATTGCAATCCTAATTAAAAGAAATCTGCCTCATTCTCCTATTACCCTACTTCCTCTATATCATCTGTTGCTGTAGAGCTCTAGTTAGCAAACAAAATTTCAATTATTTGTGCTTATTCTCCTCCTAATGAATTTTTCTCCTTAACCGACTTTAATAATCTTACTCCCTCTCCCTCTAATCCCTATATAATAGCAGGTGATTTCAATGGTTGGAGTCCCCTTTGTGGTTCTCCTTCAGCTAATTCTAAAGGTCGTCAAATTTAAGATTTTTTCCTTACTTCTAATGGAATTATCTGAATGATGGATCCCCCACCCACTTTTCTACTCACACTTCCTTTACTCATATTGATATCACTCTTTCGTCTTCTTCTCTATCCTCTAAATGTTCTTGGCATCCAATAGATGATCTTCATGGAAGTGATTACTTTCCTATAGTCACCAAAATTTCTACTTCCCGTGTTTTAACGACCTATAAGCCCAGATCCTTGTTTAAAACAGATTTAGCTAACTGGGTAAAATTTGAAGACTCCTGTTTTAGATTTTCCAACTCATTTCCCTCCTCCTCCAATATCAATCAGGAAACTTCCAAGATTCATAAAATTATTCGATGCGCAGCTAATCAGTCTATCCCTGTATCGTCATCGAAACCTGTTAGGCCTACCCCCTTATGGTGGAACAGTGATCTGGTAGAGTTAAGACAAGATAAACAACGTAAATGACATGAATTCAAACGTTATCGCAACACAACCAATCTTATTCAATACAAGAAATCTTACGCTTTATTTCGACGTGCATCTAAAGTTGCCAAAATGTCTTGCATCCAAAAATTCCCTTCCTCCATTAACTCTTCTTGTGACACCAAAAAAATTTGGTCGGATATAAGAAGGCTAACCGGATTTCCATCTTCCTCTTTCATCACATCAATTAATTCATCGCGAGGCAAACTTCTATATCCACGGGATATAACTGAAGACTTTGCTCTCTATTATTCCAATAACTCCTCTGACACTAGTTTCCCTTCTGAATTTTACTCTACTAAATGTTCAATTATCTCATCCTCGTATCTCCCTCCTAACGCTCTATCTTCCTCTGCCAAGCTATTAGATGCTAATCTTTCTCTACTTGAATTCCGCACAGCTCTATCCACTGGGGCAAAACACCTGGCATAGATAAGATCTCCTATACCATCATAAAACATCTCCGTACTTTTCTTTTTTCCCGTATTGTATCACACTATAACAACATCTATATCACTGGTGATTATCCTGTTTTGTGGAAGAAGAGCTCGATCATACCAATTTTGAAGTCAGGTAAACCCCCGTGCGAGGTAGATAGTTACCGCCCTATTTCCCTCCTGCCGGGCCTTGGTAAACTGATGGAGAAGGTTATTGCATCCAGACTCACCTCGTATGTTCATAAGAATAAGTTTCTCCACCCTAACCAGGTTGCATTTAAGAGGGGGCAGGGCACTATTGACGCTCTTTTGCATTTAGATAATTTTGTTTCGGAAGCATTGTCTTCCAGAAATCACATATCGTTACTCTCGATAGATTTTTTAAAAGCTTTTGACCGTATTGGCATCCTTGTGGTATTAAGACGGCTTATTGAATGGAATGTTGGCCCTCGTATATACATTTTATAAAATCTTTTTTTTTCGAATCGTAAAATTAGCGTTCTCATTTCTAACATTCTCTCTTCTACCTTTCCTCTTGATAATGGAACTCTACGAGGTTCCCCTCTTTCTGTTAATCTTTTTATTATTGCATTTGATGAAATTAGTGTCATCATTAACAAATTTCCTAATGTCCTATCTTCGGTTATGGTATCTTTTACTGAAATTCTATCTCTCATATGCAATTGGTCACGTTCTTCAGGCGCCTCAATCTCATCCTCTAAATCCAAATGGATACATATTTGTAAGAAACGAAACTGCACTATTCCTTTACTGTCTTTTAATAATATAAATATACCTTGTACAAATAGACTTAAGTTTATCGGCATTGTATTATACTCTAAGTACTCATTCAAAGATCATTGTAAACATACAAGAGATAAACTATTTTCTTCTTTTTTTCACCTCCGCTCTCATCTTGTCGACTATCAGCTATGGACTAGAAATATATGGGCATCGTGGCAAACATAATCTTAAGATGCTAGCAGCTCCGTACCATACTGCTGTTCGCCGCTCTCTTCGCGCCTTCCCTACATCTCCAATAAAGAATATGTTAACTGAAGCAGGGCTGCCTTCGTTAAACGACATAATGGTAGATTCCACCTATAAGCTCTACCCAAAATTCGTCACTGGCTCCAACTCTCTGCTTCTGAAAGACTCTAATAGAGCTGCCTCACGGAAGCGGTTGCCTAAGGTTCAATCCACCATTTATAAATGTGCAATGTATGCAAGAGACAACCAGTAACCGCTAACAAAGCCTATACCTCGGGGTACTCTTCACCCGCCATGGACAATTAAAGAAGGATCATTCGTCAGCCTCGTCCCTTCCTAAATCCAGCACTACTAGCTCTGAGTACATAGCCCGATTCTCTGAAGTTGCAAATCAGTTCAAATCGAGAGGCTGGCAGTTCATTTTTACTGATGGATCTAAATCTTCTAACACCTCTTTTGCTGCTGTGAAAGAAAATAATATACCTATATCGTACGGTGCTACCCTTCTGTTCTGTTTGCACAGCTGAAGCTACTGCCATTCTTCACGTTTTTAATTTTTCTAAGCAAAGTAAAGGAAAATTTGTCATTTGCACAGATAGCTTATCTTGCTTTAAAGCCACACAAAACTTCAGCAATACTAATTAAATTGTCTGTGCTTTAAGAGACGTCCTAATCGCCTCCCCCACAAACTGAGAATTATATGGGTTCCGGGTCATTCGAGCATCAAAAGCAATTCGATGGCGGACACAACTGCCAAAGAAATGTGCAACACCCCTACAATGACCTCCTCTCTCTTCATCAAGAGCGAAATAAACCGGCTTATAGCTCAACAAAGAAGTGCCAAGTTGACTGGATGAATTATACCAATCATTACTCCCGCATTAACATTACTCGGTCTAAATTAACTTATTCGACGTCCGTCCCAGCAAACTACATCACTCCCTATATACGATTACGTATTGGCCACACCATTATTACAAACAGTCATCTACTGAATGGTACCAGTCCTAACCAGTGCCCTTTTTGTGATTCCACCGTTAGCGTTCTACACATTGTAGCTTTTTGTCCTGTTCTGGCAAATCACAGACATCGCATTTTTGGAAATGATGATCCATTTGAATTACTAATGAACCCTTCTACTAACAACATATGTAAAATTTACAATTTTCTCAAGGATACTGATCTTCTCCAGCGCATTTAAGACAAAGCCTTTTCACCAGCCAGCCGAAAGCCTCTGCTGCTAGCGCTGCTTTTTCATAGGTTGTATAATAATTGTTATTATTATATAAGCTTTCTTAAATAAATAAAATAAAATAAAATTTTGTTAATGTGAATAACATTAATCATCATGCCATCAGCTGTTTTTCTTACTAGGAAATAGGGGTGGGCTTTAGTAGTCAGCCGCACCTTGTGCTTTAAGAAAACCAGGTGGAATTAACAATTGAAACTTGGTCAGGATGTTAAGGGAGGTATCCTCTAAAACATGTATAGCTAAAAAATATAAACAATATAACTGTTTATATGTTATTTGTTGTTAAAATTTCTTAAGACGTTACACTTGATTTCCTTATCAAAGAGTGCATTTGTCACATACTTTCATATATATAAATGCACATAACACTACCTAATACTTTACACACTTTTATTTTATTTTATCTTGTATATGGGCAAATCTAAAAAATAGGTACACTTTCAAACAAAAAATTTTAATTTTTAAATTTGTGAGCACACCTATGCTTTATATATCATTTTATTCGTAATCTCTTAATAAATCTATTAATATAAGTGTAATTCATATTCATCAAGTGCTTCAAAAGTTAGACGAAATGAAATAGAAAAAAAAAGAATAAGCTGGGTTGAAATTACGCTGTTCAAGTTGTAAACTTTGAGGAAAGATTTTGAAAGTTGAACTCACTTAATTGGGATGTTCTAAATTCAATGGCATGCCCTGTATTACCAGATTGGCTCCGGTTTTCGAGATAACGGTACTTGAACATTTGATTAAATTTTAACCATTTTATAAATAACTCCCTCAATTTTGAAGTTATTTTACTAAAATTTTGCACGTAACAGTTTTTTATTATTACCTTAATTATTCCTTAAAATTATCGAAATAGGTTAACATTAACATATAGCTCCAATACAACTGATTACTCAGATATGTGTTTTTGCGCAATAACTCTAACTTCATATCTGAATAATAAATTGTAAACTTAAATGCTTCAAAAACTATACGCGATAAACCGAAAATTTTGAAAATTGTGAAATGTGGAATTACAGACTTTGAGTTACTTGCCATTTCGTTATTTTTTAATGCACACTTTTCTTACCTACTACATTTGAAGTGTACACATAAGTACTAATTGCACATACAATTTAAAATCAGTATATGGTGTGCTTCAAAAGTTATGGCATAATTAATTTTTCACCTCTTAAAATTTACATAAAAAATTCACTTGTTTTCATTATTATTTTTTATTTAAACACCTTTAATTCAAAAGCTATGCGGCAAATTGATCAAAATTTTTTTTGAGGCTTCAAGTATACGTCAATGAATTATATCCAAAAGCAACCAGCTTGATATAGTTTCCAACAGTGAAAATAAAGCTAAAAAACACCAAGGTTACCTGTTTTTTAGATTTGCCCATATAAATCACTTTAATCCAACTTTTATTAACTTGTAATTACATTACATTGCACCCATATTTACAATCATGATACAATAACACATGGTTGCAAACTGACACATAAGATGTGTTCCCATACCGTACAAAACAATACAATAGAAAGAACTCTACGTAGTGAGGGTTATAATCCCTAAGTTCGGCCGCAGGCCGCCTACGCAGAAAGGTGTTATCTGCAAAAGGTGTTGAGCCCCTCTTCTTTGGCAACACAGAAAGGAGAATTCTACGTAGTGAGAGTTATAATCCCTAAGTGCGGACGAAGGCCGCCTAATCAGAAAGGCGTTATCTGCAAAATGTGTTCAGCCCCCCTTCTTCGGCAACACAGAAAGGAGAATTCTACTAAGTGAAAATTCCGTATTAAAAATCCGCTCCGCTCCTGTATGGAAGAAGAACCGGAATGACTTAAATTGGTGTGCTTATAAACTTGTGAGGAATGAGACAACTGTCTTAATAAAACACGAAAAGTGCATGTATTATAGTAAAATGTTGAATCCTGTGCTTCCGAACCATGTTCGGTGGCGTAATTTAAAAAATTTGCGTGGACATGTCAGTGACAGTCCGGACTGCTTACTCAGCCCTGAAGACCTCAACGAGGCATATGTCACTCGTACCACCACTTCCTCTGGTGATAGTATTCCCACTGCTCCCTATCCTCTGCCTCCTACATTTGCTGGCCAAAAAGTCTTTGGATTCAATACTGTATCAGAAGTTGATGTAATAATGTATAAACAGGATACGCTCAAACGCAATTGGGGAAGATGACTCTTGTCATCAACCATATCATCATCCATTTTTTTATATCTCCCTTAGTTTTTGAGATATTTCATGCGCATTTTGTCGTATGTTACATAATATTAATGATTGGGTATGCCTTTTGTTGTACGTGCTGAAAATGCGTCACATACGACAAATTCCCATACAAACGTACTTTTTTTTAAATCATAAAACATTTGTCGTATGTGGCACATACGACAAATTCCCATACAAATGTAATCTTTTTTTTAATCATAAAATATTTGTCGTATGTATCGCAAAACTGCGAACTTACGACAATTCGACGGTCCTCTACTATAACGACACAATTAAAATTGGAAATTAAACTAAGTAACTAATTTTAAAATTTTAAATTTTTAAATTTTAGCTTGTACTGAGTCTCAAATGAAATGAAAGAAATAAAGACTGAATTTAAGTATTGTTTTTTGTTTTTATATAAAGAAAACGTATATTTACAGCATAAGAGATGTACAGATTTTTTTTTTAAATGCATGAATATGTTTTTGTTATGTCTTTTCTAATAAGTAATCATTATTTAATAAATACGTCTGGTTTTTTCATCAAATGATACCATCGTCATTGAAATAGATACTTTAGTATTGTCGTATGTTCCATGGACAAAACAAAGTGGTGAGTAAACGCTACTTACGACAAATGTATACGGAATGAAAAGTCAATTTTCTCATTAACGTTAAGAGATATTAAATTTGAAAATATGGAAAATCAAAACTAATAATACCAACTACGTCTCCTTCAAAAATTACAAAAATCTACCGTACAGTTTCGGATTAATTCGACCTTAAACTTCAAAGTCAATTTTCTCCAAACCGTCTTTTGTAACATTCGACATCCGTTTTCTGAGACGACGAAATGTACAACCAATTGCTAAAATTAAGTCTGCGTGTAGTCCCTGTGATTTTCGTCCCATAAGTATTTTACCTGCACTGTCTAAAGTCTTTGAGTCACTGATGTCCAACCAAATTCAAGCGCACATTAGTGAATTTAATTTGCTATCTCCGTTTCAGTCTGGTTTTAGAGCAAGGCATAGCTGCTCTACGGCTATCCTAAAAATTTTAGATGGTATAAGAATAACCTTTGACAAGAACGAGTTAACCCTGTTATGCATTCTTGACTTTTCTAAAGCTTTTGACTCTGTGAACCATATCCTTCTGTGCATGAAATTGAAAAATTATTTTGGGTTTGGGTATTCTGCAGTGCCACTCATGCAGAGTTATCTGGTTGGCAGAGCTCAGCGTGTTAGAATCGGCTCTCAATCATCTACGCCGAAACCACTACTTGCTGGCGTCCCACAAGGTTCAAAATTGGGACCGTTATTGTTTACTTTATTCATAAATGACATTTTTTATATTTGCCAGCATGTGGACATGCATGCATATGCTGATATACAGCTCTAACTTTCAGCAAATTTTGAGAATGTAGATGAACTTTGTTTTAAGTTTAACAATGACTAGGCATCCATCTCTTCCTGGGCGTTGAGAAATGACCTCCGCCTTAATAGTGAAAAATCATATGTGCTACCTATTTCTAAGAAACACAACAACTCAGATGTTCCGCAACTATTTATTGCCGGTAGTTGTCTCAAATTTGTGTCAAAGGTGTCAAATTTTGGCTTTATTATTAACTCTAGCCTTTCATGTGACGATCACGAAAACTCTGTTGTCAGCAAAGTGTACAGCATTTTAAGAAATTTGAGAACGACTGCCGCCTACACTCCGGTTGACGTTAGGAAAAAACTTGCGTTACAGTTAATGTTACCGATCATATGCTATCCCGTACTTGTCTAGAGCAAATTCTCAATCTGCCCATAAAATTGATGTTGAGTTTAACCACATAACACGCTACGTCTTTGGATTAGCGAAATATGACCATATCTCTGGGTGGAGGTCGCGTTTGTTGGGTTGTGAAATCTAAACGGGGTTAGATCGCCGAAACAACAGCCCTTGGTCGGGTAAAACCCGAGTCATTCTGGTACGTAGAACCGGCTGTCGTGGGAATGGAGAATTACCGTTCTTGTAGGGTGGTTGCTTGGTTTTCTCGTTCTAAAATTATATATCTACACTCTATTGTTTGCGGATGTACTTTCAAGGTACTGCCAATGTAGAAGTATTACATATATTCCTCAACTTAAGCTATGTTGGTGATACTTACCGGGTCGAGAAATTGACATTTTGTTAAATGGGCTTTAATGAATGGGGAATAGCTATTGCACAGAACGGCAGGTATTCTTCTGATGTTTAGCCAATATTTATTTGTCAGATATTGTGTGTTAGCACGTTATGTTCAATTGAGTCCGTATATCAATATATTCACCGGCACTTATATAGTTTCAACAATTACTAAGCAAAGACCAAACAGAAGCCCGATATTTAAGCTGTCCATAGAACTGAAGATAAAGATGAAACGATACGAGTAAACACAAGTACATACTCGATACTTTTCGTTCGATACCAAGTTTTTTGGAATTGATACTTTTGAACCATGCACTGAGTAGGTATCGAAAAACCAGTACTCGTATTGATACCCGATACTAATACCTTGTTCGGACCGACAACGAAATAACTTTGGAAACTAATTTTTTGATTGTGGGCTGGAAGTTGCTGTTGTTGTCGTTATAGCGGCGGCAACAACCCCGCCCACGTCGGTTAGTCCCTCAATCGTTGTCGTCAATCTCTTCTAGCGGTAGCGGGCAAATTTTAGAATGGTAACCCCCCGAGTACGGAATTAAGGAAATTGGAAGGGGGTTGGGGTAGAGGGGGCTCTAAAGGGGGTTTATGTAAAGTTTGAAAGCGCGCAACATTATAGTTTTAAAGTAATTTTTTATTAAAGTTGTGTGGGACTACTTTATAATATATAATGCACTTTAAACTAAATTTTCACGTTATTTACTCTCAATATTTGTGCAGTCTTTTAGCATATTACAGCAATCCCACTACAGCCGGTTCTACGCACCGGAATGACTCGGGTTTTACCCGACCAAGGGCTGTTGTTTCGGCGATCCATTTGAATCGGAAGATAAAATCAAATGCGTATTACAATTCGAATAAGTCTACATCACACATTTATAATTGGAATGATTTACGTATATAAATGCTCAAATAATAAGTCAATTCCAAGCTTGTTCTTTTAGAGAAAATTCACACAATTAACATGAAACTTATACCTTATTCTTTTGCATAAACATGCACTGAAAGTAGAAATTACGTAAACAGATGATCACACTTGACATTACTTAATAAAAACATAATTTTTCCAAAATTTCGTAAAGGAAAATCGATACATTTTCACACTCGATTTGCAATATCGTAAAACTAAGTTAAAACTATGTTCACATTTCAATATTATCACAATCAAAGCTCGTCTTTTAATCACCCCGTTTACACAGGCAAATCTCATATTATCAGCCGTCAAATTTATTGTGCTTGTTATTCTCACATCTCAAGGAAAAGTTATGTTTCTTCTCTGTGCCACCGTGATCACGTTTTTATGCTATAATAAGCAATATAAATATATTTTAACTTAACATTTTATTAAAAATACCTTTACAAACCTCTTTTCCTTGCTAGGGTACATTTTTGTTTACTTTTGCATTTGGCGTTTCTCCTCTTTTTTGCAACAACAATCGATAAAACTAGATTGGACACCGAAAAGTTATCGGTTTAATCTGAGATTATTTTATAATTTTAGAATAATACTATGTTGAAAAAGGGCCTAATTGGCAATTAGGAACCTTTTCACCAATTTAAGCCTTAATTGTTACCCAATTTATCATTAAAAAATTCCATTTATTAATTGCCAATTAATTACACTGTGAGACAAATGGTAGGGGTCAGTGATCGGGTAGGGGTTCAAACTACCGGGGAAAGTTATATCGGTAAAAAAGAAGTTATACGTGTGCGGGCCACGTATAACTTGTTTTTGACCGATATAACATTTCCCGTTGGTTTCATCCCATTCCGATCTTGACTGTCGCATAGTGTTATTAATTGGCAATTAGTTTGTGTCAGATTCTCTATGCAGCCCTGCTAGGTATGTTTAATTTTGACTTGGAGCTATGTTTATTGAACAAAGAGCAATCAGCTGTTTGTTTCCGTCCCTCCTTTACAGGGATGGAAAATTTATTTATAAAATTGTATCTAATTTACGGAAAGCTTTATCTAAAAGTGGATATATGTACCCAAAAAGTAAATATCGTCGGTCCCTACGAAGAGTAGCACATTTCACTATTCGCGTGGAAGACTAGCACATTTCACTATTAGCGTGGAAGACTAGCACATTTCATTATTCGCGTCGAAAAGTAGCACATTTCAGATTTTTGCGTGGAAGAGTAGCACATTTCGTTATTTGCGTGGAAGACTAGTACATTTCAGATTTTTGCGTGGAAGACTAGCACATTTCAGATTTTTGCGTGGAAGAGTAGCACATTTCGTTATTTGCGTGGAAGACTAGCACATTTCAGATTTTTGTGTGGAAGAGGGATACGCAAGGCAGTTCATATAAGGTTGTAGCAGCCGTTAAAAAAAAAAAAAGTTACATAAATATGTATGTTTATACTATAATTATTTTTCTTCGGTCATGCTGAAAGTTTAGTGTTGTATATGGAGCCTTTTGGCCGGTTATTACAAGTAAAATAAACGTTTATTTTTCCTCCTACACCTTTCGACATTCGCGTCTTTCTCAGGGAATCTTTATTTATAAATAAATACGAAAAAACATATACATACAGTATCATATCAAGAACACCCCGTTTCAAAGTGATATTATTTATGTTATGTTTATTTATTGACTTAAAAAACCTTCAATTAAAATAAAGTCAATTCTCTTAAAAAAATCCATATTGGCCCAAGTTTAAAGCCCAGGAGAATACTAAAAAAACTCAACAAATTTTCAACAACGCAAACGCAAATGAAATATTTTCCTTCGAAGAACTGTCCAAATATTTTCATTGGCAAAAAATTAAGATATCACATGTACGGAAAATTACAATAAAAAATAGCAAAAATCAAGTAGACATGGCAGTAAAATACGACTTTATGCAAAGCGAGGAGAAGTTGAACCTAATGAAAAAAATGTTCAATGGTCAACCATGAAACACTGTGAATTGCCTAAAGCTTACAAGGGAAAAATACCTTTAAAAAAAAGAAAAGTGGATGATATTCAACAAATGATTAGTAAACGGTATATACCGTCTGAATTTCATGATTTTCATAATACAATTAAAGAAATATAGAGTAAACGTTTGAATTTTCAATATATATTATGCTTTTATGATTTACTTTAAACCGGAGACGTGCAGTTTTCGCGGCTTAACAATCTGAAATATGCTACTCTTCCAAGCGAAAATCTGAAATGTGCTAGTCTTCCACGCAAAAATCTGAAATGTGCTAGTTTTCCACGCAAATAACGAAATGTACTACTCTTCCACGCAAAAATCTGAAATGTGCTAGTCTTCCACGCAAA
>NW_023458568.1:12038818-12060103 GCF_013731165.1 Rhagoletis pomonella | reverse complement strand
GAAATGTGCTAGTCTTCCACGCAAAAATCTGAAATGTGCTAGTCTTCGACGCGAATAGTGAAACGTGCTAGTCTTCCACGGTAATTTGAGATGTGCTACTCTTCGTTGGGAGCGACGATATGTATTTCTATATAAAGAAGATAGTAGGATAAAAATTCAAATCGATACCATATCAACTTCTGTACTCACATTAAACAAAATTGGCTATGAAAAGAATCTCCTCGAGCAGCGCGAGACAAAACTATGTTGTAGAAAAGGTGAATTAATTTCCTCCCAGTTCTCCGAACTGACGTTTAAATATAAATATTTTCCGTCTATCTGGCGAAATCAACTACAGTTGCATTACTTTGACCGCCTTTTTGTATCATTTGTATGCCCCTTCACAAAGGAGGGAAGTTATTGGACCAGTTGCCCGCAACAGAAAATACATTGAAATGTCAATAAAAATAAGAACTGATTTCCTGGGAGTTATTTGGCAACGTTCCAAATATACCTAAAATTGTGTGTTTGTAACGAATGCACTTTCAAACTAAATAAAGGTACGATTGTACCAACTTTTCCATCACTGTAGGTAATCCAGCAGCTGATTTCGCATCGCTAATTGCGCATATGTGTGAACACAAAACTCAATTCCGCAATTGCCTCAGCTAGTTGGCCTGTTTGAACATAGTCTAACAAGGGACGAATTTTATATGGCTAAAACTATGTTCACATATCAATATTACCTCAATCAAAGCTCGTTTTTTAATCGCACCGTTCACACAGGCAAATCTCAGATTATTAGCCGTCAAATTTGTAGTGCTTGTTATTCTCACATCTCAAGGAAAAGTTATTTTTTTTTCTCTGTGCCACCGTGATCACGTTTTTCTGCTATATTGAGCAATATAGATATATTTTAACTTAACATTTTATTAAAAAAAATACCTTTAGAACCCTCTTTTCCTTGCCAGCGTCCATTTTTGTTTACTTTTACATTTGCCATTTCTCCTCTTCTTCGCAAAAACAATCGATAAAACTAGGATGGACACCGAAAAGTTATCGGTTAAATCTGAAATTATTTTATAATTACAGATTAACACGGGAGGAATTTTATATGGCTAATCTCTTTTTCTATCTACAGATTAGGAAGTTAAGCTCGAAAATGAAGATAATCTACTTATATGTGAACCTAGTATAATCTCTTGTTATAATTACAGATTAGGGTGTTAAGCTCGAAAATGAGGATAATCTATTTATATGTGAACCTACTATAAAACTACCTAGTAGAAGTCTGAAATGCGACTATGAATAGAAGTGAATTTTAAGTTGGTACTTAAATTTAATTTGCAACTTTATTAGTTTCGACTTAGGGTCTGTGCCAAATGATAGAAAAGATGAAATTTTGACGGATCAAAGTAAAAATCTGAAATTTCTCGTGGTGAATACGAACGTCAGAATTTTACCTAGCTCATGGGGCTAGGTAAAATTTTGACAGCTTATAACCATGTATACACATAATATTGCTTGGCGGTAATAAAGAGTGAATATGAAAATGAAAGCTTAAACAGCAAAAAAAGCGCAAGTCACTTGCAAATTATAAAATAAATATAAATTATAAGAATTTTAGCATCACACAACAACAAAGCTTTCGCCCGAGCGTTTTGTTGGTTTTTCAACTGTCAAAATTTTACTTTGCATTTGGCACAGCAAAATTCAAATTTTTTGTACTACACCATAGCAAATTTTTACACCCCGTGTCACCACGGAGAAAAAAGTTACCGATTGGCACAGGCCCTTAGTGGCTGGACTTGAATACGCGCCATTGAAGCGACTAGTTGAAAGACCGTTTACACCAGGCGATTGTTACTTTCAACTAAAAATTGCTTGAAAAATCGCCTCATGTAAATTCCTTATAAAGCCCAGCCAAATGCGTTTTAAAATGCTGATTACAATAAAACACAATTTTAATCGAATAATCACCCCTAAAGACTAAAGGTTTTCATTCCTAAGACAGCCGGTTCTACGTACCGGAATGACTCGGGTTTTACCCGACTAAGGGCTGTTATTTCGGCGACCTAACCCCGCTTACATCGGCGATACCCCCCAATCATTGGTAGTCCATTGAGCAACTCTTTGCCGCCGGATTGCTCCGCAACCTTCTTCTTCAGGCGGGCGTAGAGACCAACCCCAGACCAGAAACGTATTTCTGCTGTGTTTGCCAGAATCGACTCCATCGATTAGGTGCAATTCATGCAACGAATGGAGTCACCTAAGAATCTGCTCTGGTCTTAGGTCTTATCGGGAGTGGACCACAAGCTATGTGGCTCCCTGCTGCTCAAGCCAAACGGCACAATCAGCCTCCACGGCTACCCGCTCGCGCAACGCACCCAACACCCGAAGAGCCTGCACGGCTCCGAGAAGCTCCTCTGGACAGCAGCAAACCTCCCAACCCAAAGCCCACCCGCCCTCACAGTCTACCGGCCTGTCTAACTTGCTCGTGCGAGCCAACCAGCAGCTCCTGGTTGCACACACCAACTGGACCGTATGCCAGAGAGAATATATCGGAACGTGACATCGGTCAAATGCAACTCACGCATTGGCTGGTGCAACTTCTGCCTATGCTCCGGTCTACGCACCACGCGCGAATGGACTGCGAAATACAGCGCCATATGCTGTAGAGCACCGCTGACACAGACAACAACGCCTTCATTGCAGCCATCTACCATCAGGCAGCAACAGCAAGCGCGTCAGAACAACAGGCCCAAGGTATAACTCACTCCTCCCTCACCCCCTCGTATCGCGACAAGCCTCCCAAGGCATAAGAAAGTCCTACAACTCAACTGCAATGGACTCCAGAGTAAGATTGAGGAGATAGTAGTCTTTATGGGTCGGCATGGCATATTGATAGCTGCGGTCCAAGAAACGAATTTGCACAGCAACTCAACTTGATTGGGTTGCGCCGCCTATATGCTCCGTAAAGATCGCGAGCGAAATAATGGTGGCGGACTAGCGTTCATCCTACACCACACAGTGCAGCATCGGCTTATCGAAGAAGACATCGACCCGAGGGACACCACCCTAGAATGTCAGGGCATAGCTGTCCGGTCAGGCGATGTCGAGCTCGAAATATTCAACGTTTATATACCCCCTGTCACCTGCTGCCCGGCAGGGTATCACCCTGACATAGGTGCGCTACTCAGAGGTGAAAACCGAATGGTAGTAGGTGACTTCAAGCGCCCCACGATCTCTGGCACTCAAGCCTGGCCAATGATCGTAGGGGAAAGCTTTTGGCTGAGCAGATAGATGATTCGACATTCTGCACCATGAACGACGACGCCCCCACCAGGATTATGGGTAGCTGTAGCAGCTCGCCAGACCTCACAATTGCTGGCGCTGTTTTGATCAATAGCATTTCATGGCGACCTATGCTAACACTAGTATCAGACCATAATCATCCAGATCAATGAGCCCACCGACTTTGCTCGCGCGGACCACCGAACTTACACCAAC
The DNA here is from genome assembly GCF_013731165.1 of Rhagoletis pomonella. Classification (NCBI taxonomy): domain Eukaryota; kingdom Metazoa; phylum Arthropoda; class Insecta; order Diptera; family Tephritidae; genus Rhagoletis; species Rhagoletis pomonella. The sequence goes on along the minus strand of NW_023458568.1, from coordinate 12,056,614 downwards.
TTTAACAAAGCTGATTGGGACGGCTTCGTGGAAGTCACCGAGAGCAGCTTCGCCGCCCTTCCCATACCCACAAACATACATACTGGTGAACGCAGGTTTCGCATGGTAGTCACTGCCGCAGCGGCTCGCTTCATCCCGTCCGGACGTATCCAGGAAGTCCGCCCAAATTTCCCGGCCGAAGCAGCTGTACTAGCATATGAGCGTCAACACCTATGCAACACCTACGCCACAATAGTGTGTTAGTGCGTTGCGGATAATCACCATTTCATGTTGATAATTAGTTGGAGATTCAATGTAATTAAGTTTTATGTTTCTGCATGAAAACTCGAATTTGGACGAAACAAAATAAATATTAAACCGGCCAATTATCAAAGGGCGCAAAAATATGGGAGTTGGCTATCTTTTCGCTTCGGGCTGCAGTTTCAACGTTTTATGTGGCATGCGTTGTGCATTTTCATACAATTCATCTTATCTGTCAAAGCGAAGCTGTCACGTAAAGCGTAGCAAGAGTTTTGTGTGGCTTCAGCTTTATCATCATCTAACACGCAACTGTTTAGTTGATCAGAAGTACACAAAAACGCGTTCAGAAGGGGCAATCGCAAAAGTTACTGAGCAGTTGCGCCTTCTGAACGTGCCCAATAAAAATCTGCAGAATCGACTAGGCGATATATCGATATGTTTTCACCATATTTATTAAAGGAAAATTTTGATATTGTTTTGAATTTCAGCATAATTGCACAGTAATTAAAATGCTATCGAAAGACTGCTTGGAACGTCGAGTTATTGCATTTATCAATAAAGAAATGGGCGATGACTGTAAGAAACTATATCGTGCTGCTGTGTTGGTAGACAAATACCATGCATCCATCGAACATATAAAGGAAAAAGTATTGACTGGGTATATATATATTTACTAGTAATATAAATAATTATATTTCTTGCAGTTAAGCTGTGAATATGACGGTACATCGAATTCTACCGACATCAAATCAGCATTACACGCCCAGGAAAAAGTTAGTCAAAGCATGGAATTTCAAGTAGAGAAGCTTTGCCAGTTCAGCACCCGGTTATCAGAAAAAATTGGAAAAACGGACGAAGCGCTGAGCAAAGTTCTAAAAGATTTAGAAAACGTGCGTAAGTTACAACAATTGAAGCAATATTTGAAAATTGTGCAAGATATACAAGAAATCAGGTAAGTGAAGAAGGCAATTATAGTATATAATGAGACTAATACGATTTATATGTCAGCCAAAGCCTTAATGATACCATTCGTACAAAAGACGAAGCTAAAATGGTCAACATATATTTGACACTATTTGAAGACAGCGATTGTGAAAATAGTATCATTGGCCGATTATGTAACATCGAAGCTCCGCATCTTAAACTATACGCTATAAAAACGGCTACCTTCTGGCACAAAATTCTCCGCGATAAATTTACAAGGTAATATTTGAATAAATGAGAGGGAAATGTTTAGATATTCGTACAACGATTTTCATTTCGGTGGCCGGACCCCTAAAACGCCCCTAAACAAAAGAGGATAGACCGCGCTTAATGAAAAGTCACCCCTAACCCCACAGACCGCTTGGGAGCTGTTTGAAATTGGGGGGAATTTGGATTTTTTGCAAAAGTTTATTTCATTGGAGCCTGATTTTACGTGGCGGGTCGCAAACCCAGCGCACAACCCATTGCTAAGGAGGGTGGTTTCGCAACCGAATACAAGCTTATAACTCGAGCCGCTTACTCCAAGACACCCTTGCAGCCGCACCTAATGGTGAACAGACGCTACAGACTTCAGTGAGCCCTTAAACCGAATAAGTCTGAGTGGCCCCACTGCAGCTCCCTCTCTTTCTGCCGTGTCCCAAGGCTCCACTGGGATTGGTTACCGCATCTCGAACATGGGAGAGAGATGGGCACGGGACTAAAAATTAATCCCGATCCCGCCCATCCCGAAATTTGATTTTTAAGTCCCGAACCCGCTCATTCCGACGTTTTTCAAAATTGTACCGCGGGTCCCATGGGTCCCGATATCTATCTAAAGCAGGCCACAAACGGACAACAAATTGAAACGATCGGTTGAGATTTCAACGTGTTTGGCGTGCTTTGCAATCAGTTGAAGGTTGACAAAAGTGTTCATGTCTTTCAAATTAAATTTAAATAATAATACTGAAAGATTTGCAATCTTCCGATTATTTTGTTTTGCTTTGCTGTTCGTTTTCGTTTCAATAAAACATTAAAATTACATATTTCAAACATTGCTTTTAAGGAAGATTTTGTGAATTTGCGGGGGTTGCGGTTTTATCGGGAGTGTCGGAAAGGATTTTGGTCCCTTCCCGCCCGCCATATTTTTACAGATCTTTCCGATACCGCCCATCCCGGCCAACTTTAAATCAGTACCGTGGGTCCGCGGGTACCCTATCCCGTGCCCATCTCTAGCGCGAAAAGGACGCAAGAGACCGGATTGAGTATAGCCTGGCAACTGTAACTGCATACCCGGCACCACGACTATACTCCATACTATACTCCAGACTGCAACTGGCTATTCACGTCGATGGCGTAACAATACTGACGGTGAATAACCCGAAAATCCTCGGAGTTACCTTCGACAGTCTGCTCTCATTTTCGGCGCATACAACCGCAATTGTCAACAAAGTACAGAGCCGCAACAATGTCCTCAAGTCAATGGCCGGTAGCACTTGGGGCAAAGATAAAGAAACGTTGTTGGCAATATACAAGGCAATTCGCCGGTCGGTTCTAAACTATGCAGCGCCCGTATGGTCGCCGGGGACTAGCAGGACGCAGTGGATGAAGCTACAGACCTGTCAAAACACGGCATACGAACTGCGACAGGATTCCTCCTTATGACGCCCCAACACCACCTACATGACGAGGCCCAGATGCTCCCAGTAAAGGAGCATAACATAATGCTCTGCAAGCAGTTCTTTGCTGGGAGCCACAGACGTGGACCTCTCTGCGGACAGCTGCTCGCGGAAGAGCCCTCGGCACAGCACGTCAGGAGGCATCTTTACGGACTGACGGACGAAGTCCAGAGGTTTATCAGCCAACCTCTGGACCCGTCAACCTACCGACAGGCCCTGAACGGCATTCACAGGGAATCAGTCTCAAGTTATGTAGACTCCCGCCCTGTGAATGCCGTTCTAGGCACACAACCACCGGACGTGGACGGGACAGAACTTTGTCTGCCTCGGGAGACCCGCACTAAAATAGCACAACTTCGCTCTGGCTATTGCAGCAGGCTCAACTCCTACTTGAGCAGAATCAACGAGGATGTGCCCAACCAATGCCCGGCATGTGGAGATTCGCCACATGACTCCCAGCACCTCTTCACATGCCCTGAGAACCCCACTCAGCTAACGCCCTGTGGAAGTATCACACTTCCTGGGCCTCCCCCTAGCTGAAATTGGCGACAACGTTGATGGATGAACCGCCCCGAACGGGACTTAGTAGCCGCTACAACAACAACTATACTCCATTGCATTCCCGAGTTCCACCACCTGACTCTGACGAGGTAGGAATAGCAATAGGGCGCTTGCAAAACAACAAAGCTGCTGGAGCTGACAGCTGAGCTATTCAAGTACAGAGGCGAGATGTTAATAAGCATTCCCCGGTTCTACGTTCCGGAGTGACACGGGTTTTACCCGATCAAGGGCTGTTGTGAATTTGCGGGGGTTGCGTTGTTATCGGAAGTGTCGCAAAGGATTTTGGTCCCTTCCCGCCCGCCATATTTTAACATATCTTCCCGATACCGCCCATCCCGGCCAATTTTAAATCAGTACCATGGGTCCCACGGGTCCCGCTATCCCGCGCCCATCTCTAGCTCGAAAAGGACGCAAGAGTCGGGATTGAGTATAGCCGTGCAACTGTAACTGCATACCCTAGCACTACGAGTTTACTCGAGGCCCTGCTGCTCCCGTACTTTACGAACCACCTGACCCCAGCGAAGGATCAACATGAATTCCGCAAAGTGCATAGCACAACAACAGCACTTAACGTCATAAACACTCAGATAACTCGTGGCCTAAACCGAAACCGCCCCTGTGAGACAACTATTCTAGTAGCGTTGGACCTGTCCAAGGCGTTCGACACTGTCAGTCATTGAACGCTACTAGAAGATATAGAGGCTTCCTCTCTCCCACAGGGACTCAAACAGTGGTCGGCGAATTACCTGAGTGTTCGACACTCGATAGTAATTTTCAGAGACAAAACTAGCCACGTAAAATTAAACGGGGTACCACAGGGTGGTGTCCTGTCCCCGCTACTGTTTAATTATTACATCTCAAAGCTTCCTCAGCCACCAGAGGGTGTTAATATAGTCTCCTATGCTGACGATTGTTCGATCATGGCGTCTGGGAATGGAATTGATGACTTGTGCTCGAAAGTAGACGGCTACCTCGCCGAACTTTCTCGCTTCTTCACTGCAAGGAGCCTTGCCCTATCCCCTGCGAAATCCTCCGCAACCCTATTCACCACCTGGGCGAAAGAGGTCAGACTGCAACTGGGTATTCACGTCGATGGCGTAACAATGCCGACGGTGATTAACCCGAAAATCCTCGGAGTTACCTTCGACAGTCTGCTCTCCTTCTCGGCGCATACAACCGCAATTGTCAACAAAGTACAGAGCCGCAACAATGTCCTCAAGTCGCTGGCCGGCAGCACTTGCGGCCAAGACAAAGAAACGTTGTTGGCCGGCCGGTTCTAAACTATGCAGCGCCCGTGTGGTCGCCGGGGACTAGCAGGACGCAGTGGCTGAAGCAACAGACCTGCCAAAACACGGCATTACGAACTGCGACAGGATGCCTCCTGATGACGCCCCAACACCATCTACATGACGAGGCCCAGATGCTCCCAGTAAAGGAGCATAACATAACACTGAATTCGCAGACGGACGTGTTTTTTTTGAGGTCCCCAAAAACTCGCTAAAAGTGTGTATTATCAGCGGTTCGCGGCATCTTGTGACTGTTTCGGTACTGTCCAGCCTTTGGGCCTGCTGTGTCCTAGTTCCACAGACGTCTCCAGCATAGAAAAAGGAAATTTCTTAAATTTCTTTAAATTTGCATATTTGCATACGGCGCGAAGGAAAAATATTTAAAAAACTAAGAGCAGATGAAACAACTATTAAGAGAAATACGCTGCTCTGCTAAACAGTTATCATCGAAAAAATACATTAACAATATTTAAAAACTGCATTACCAACGTTGATTTGAGGCTGCCACTCAGCAAAGTCAAACCGGTTAGAACATTTGTAGAAATGCCACTTGAGAAATATACGTGTGGTGCTGGCGCCAATGCAATTAAAGAAAATACGTCCAGTATACTGTGCACAGTCTGTAACAGGTGGCTACACCAAAAGTGTTCCAACATCAACCCTAAAGACTTCAAGAGAATTGCAACTGAAATCAAGAAAAATAAATTCAAATGGTGCTGTAACCAATGTAAACTGAGAGGTTCATCAAGCAACCTCTGGACCCGTCAGCTTACCGACTGGCCCTGAACGGTATTCACAGAGAGCCAGTCTCGAGTTATGTAGACTCTAGACCTGTGAATGCCGTTCTAGGCATACCGCCCCCGGACATAGACGTGACGGAGCTTCATCTGCCTCGGGAGACACGAGCGACAATAGCCCAACTCCGCTCTGGCTACTGCAGCAAGTTAAACTCCTACCTGAGTAGATTGAATGAGGATGTGCCAGATGAGTGTCCGGCATGCGGAGAGACCCCACATGACTCGAAACATCTCTTCGCATGCCCGGAAAACCCGACTACACTAACGGCCTTGTCCTTGTGGACCAACTCAACCAGCACTGACTATTGCTAGGTCTGGCGAGCTGGAGCGGCTGCCCATGCCATGCGTCGTCGTTCGTTTTACAGAATGTCGAATCGTCTATCTGCTCCGCCAATTGTGTTCCCCTACGATCGTTTGACAGGCTTGAATGCCAAAGATTGTGGTGCACGTTAAAGTCTCCAACTACCATACAGTTTTCACCTATGAGGAGCGCACTTATTTCAGGGTGATATCCTGCCGGGCAGCTGGTCACAGGGGTATATATACGTTAAATATTTCGAGCTCGACATCGCCTGACCGGATATCAATAGCCTGACATTCTAGGATAGTATCCCTGCGGTCGATGCCTGCTTCGGTAAGACCAATAATGATAGAATACAAGATTGTGCCGTCCTGGGCGTTGACATTTGTGTACCACAAGTAAACAAAGAATGGAGCGAAAAGAAGAACGAGTTGAAACTGCCAAAGCAGTTCACTTTACAGCGAAAAACGTGTTTTAATTTTGCTAAATGTGAAAATATTGTATTTTTCACCTAATCTATTAAAAACCAGTGAACATTTTAGTGCACTCCATTGCTTTGCAATTAAGGCTGCTGCAGAAACCTGCAGGAGCATCTCTGCGGGATTGATTAGTTAACTTGCTAATGGAGGCTGCGTGGAGCAGAAACAAAATCATTGTGAGGAAATGCTGTTAATATAATAATAGAGAAACATTTCGGGAACGGCTTTGCCGTGCCCTATGTACACAACGGCTGTCGCAATTTAACACACAGCACTTCATTGTATTCGTTTTTACGCAGTCCTCAACTCAAAAATCACTCACTAATTGCAAATTAACACAATTTAAACTGATTTTTCACTTATAATTAAAATTTATCTTTCGCTGATTTGTAAACAAAGGTTTATTTACAAGTTACCATAACTGCAGTGTTGCCAGAACTTTTTGGACGAACCGGCTAAATTGGCAAATAAAACCGGCTAAATTGGCAAATACAAAGAACGTAAATGTATAAGAAGCGACAACTCGTTAAAGTCGGCGAGTGAGGTCTGAAAGGTTGAGATGAGGAGTTCGCGTCCGTTTTAACATCCATTTTCGTAAATGAATTCGCCGCACATATGGTTTCGCGGCGATAAAGAACGTTAAGAAAAAGTGACCGATGATAGAAATAATAAAATGAAATGAAAAAAAACATGGCCGCAGCTCTTTTTGTTTATTTGCTGACGGCATTTAACAATTTGCACGCGCATGTGCATAGATTTACTTTATTTCATAATTTTAAACAAATATAAGTAAATTAAATACATGCGCTATGCAAGATCTTTATAAGCTTCCTCTTTAGTATGGAAGTTGTAAAGTTGTAATTTATGGATGAAATTACCCTTTTGATATCAACCAAATGTACATTTATAATCAATAAATAATTTACATCAATTTGTACAAATGTACTCTTGCGATTTTCCTCCTAACATGTGTATGTTTCTACATCCATGCAAATATACGTACATACGTACATATGTACATATACGCATATGCCACTAAAATACAACAATAACAAATTCATTCATAAACGCATGCGCATATTCTTCAAGGTCAAACTCATTCATTCATAAATTCAATGACCATACTTCTCCCCGCAAACTCATCGCCCACAAGCGCAATTTCTGCGCGAGGGCCACAAAAATTCTAAAATGTAAAATTGAAGAAATCACAGCCAGTCAAATGAAAAGTTGCAACTCAGCAGTAAAATCTGAGGACGTTTGCAAAAATAACTTATCTCGAGTTAAGACATTTATTCTCTAAACTTCTAAATCGCAGTGCTTTTCCAACTTTTAAATTATTAATTAGTTGTTTAAGATTTTATTTTAATAAAAAACAAAATAAACATGCATTTTTTGCACAAATGGCCACCGATATTTTGATGTAAACTCAAAACTTCTGAAATCACATACATAAGTGGTTTTACAACAAATGTAATTTGGCAACATGGTTGCCGTCACCAACTTCGGTCATCAATTTTAAAATTTTTGTAAACCGATCGCTTACGATTTGTTTACAGTTGACTCTAGATACTACGAGTAACATGTAAAGGAATTCAAAAAATTTAATTATTTTGCATTATTGATAATTGCGAAGCTATGAAGCATGTATAAGTGAGTGTATACATACAGACCTATTCTGCGTTGGTAACACAAATTTTGTTTACTATCATCAAAAGCGACAAACACAAAAAATCGTACATTAACAGCCTATTTTGCGTTGGTAATTTTTTTTTACCCAAAAATAAAGTTCCTCTGTTTTTTTTAAACCCTTTTCGCATTCTGCGCACTTCTGTAACCAGTAAAATTTGTTACCATCTCATAAACAGGTAACAAAATATTGCCCCATGAAATATGCAACAACAGAATTTCTACAAAACTTCATACCTGGAATGCGGAATAAATTAAAATGTTACCACGGTACCTATAATTGCGGTTACAAAAAGTGGTAAAAATGTTTGGTAACAAAATTTGCTGGTTACAAAATTTCCGGTAACAAGCAGAATATTGCTACAAGAATTCAAGTTAGGAGTAGCCTACTGTAAACGTACATATGTATGCGCATAAATATGTCAGGACGCGGCATTTTGCAGGAATTTACGAATTTGTCAAGATAAAGATGGCGGAGGACGTGGAAGAGACGGAGACAACTTATGTTTCACATTTACGCGTTTGTTTTGGCGGAGGATGTGAGAAAGACGGAGACAACTTATGTTTCACTTTTGTGCGTTTATTTTTTGCATGCATATGAACAAGAAATTGGAAAACATTTATTCTTGCCCGATAATAAAAAAATGTATGCATACTCATGTATAAATGCATAGATTTAAATTAAACTTATGCCATCCCTTTATAATAAACATTGGTTTTGCTTCTTATACATTTAGCCGCCATATGCACACTTTATCCACCAAATCGCCCGACACATAACTTTTTTTGCACACTTTAAATATGTAAATATCCAGATGAAAACAAAACATAAGTACACTCATATATAAATGCATAGATTTCTTATTAAACTAATGCATTTTTATATAAAAGTACACTGGTTTTGTTTAAAATAATGAACACTTTTTATCCACAGACGCCAACAATCGGCACTTGTTGACGAACACTTTGCACTCACAAACACTTTTTATTATTGATAAGGACACTTTCACAAACAGGCACGTCAGTATCTTACACATTCACTGAATATTTTATATTTTGCACCTCCATTTATGTATTTTCTGAATTAAAATACATTTTCTCAATCACTTGTGCAAAATAATCACCGACATTCACATTTGCATCTTTTTTTCTGTTTTGTTTGCTTTTTCCGCATTCGAGGCGAAAATCAAAAATCTGCCGCGGACAGAGTCAAAAGGGAGACGAACTCCTCATCTCAACCTTTCAGATACGGTCAAAATCGACGCGGCACATTTTCAAAGTAACGAGTTGTCGCTTCTTATACATTTACGTTCTTTGGCAAATAAAACCGGCTAAAAACGGCTAAAATGTTTCAACTAAATTTCACTTTATTTAAATAAATCACGAGTAAAAAGACTATTTCTTGGAGAGAAGTTACAAATTCGAGCCGGAAAAAATGTTGCCAGCAAGAATTTGCAATTAGGAAAAACATATGATTGTGGCACATGGTTGGATTTTTTGTGGACGATAATTTGAATAAACCTGTTCGTTAAATTAAAAAATTTACAAACTGGAGCGATTTTAAAATGAAAAATGTAAGTTAATACTTGTTTACTTAATTAATTTAGTTAATTCCAATGATTTGAAAGGTACTCGGCAAAAAAAAAACTATCTATTACTATTACTATCTGTCTTCCCTACAAGGCCTTTTCAGACTGACCGATTCTCAATACACTCAGATAGATACCAATACACATAAAAACGCTGTAAAAATGTCCCTTAAATTTTAAGGCAGTAAAACAACGACCTTAAGTTAACATCAACCGTATGTTGACAAGGGATGCAAAATCACAGTTACACAAAACAACTGGTCAGATTTTTCAGAAATCCCTTCAATTCTGATGTAAAATATGATGCCAAAAGACTGCAGATCTCCCATTTAGATGACCGGTCATATGACCGGCAGATGTCTCGTAGGATTCCCAGAGAGTTTTGCTTTACATAGAAATTTGTGCTCTTTTATTTTCATTTTGACTCACTTCAGTGTTGGTTCCTTTAATTCAAGTTGGCATTCGGTTTTTGGAATTTAAATAAGTTCTCAGCAAAAAAGTTTGTTTAAAAAAATACAAATGGGTACATAGTGCTTGAAAATATAAATTTTTCCCTTACCTTAAACCTTTGGGAGTGGGCAAAAATGATGTTTTGTAATTTAGGCGGAATTGAATATGCACTATCTGGGAAGACAATATCTTCATGTGATATTTATTCTGTTTGTTGGCACTATATCCAAACACAAACGAATCTTAAGTCTCTTAACAGTGAAACAATTTCTTATTTTCTTTCTTATTTATTTTTTGCGAATACAACTTCACACTTAAAATTAAGACATTTATAACAAACATTTTATGAAGAAAATCCCTTCTTCGTTTAAAATAAAAATAAGCGAAATCGGCCCAATTTCATACAACCCTGCCTGACATGAAACTTTTCTCCAGGATAAGGCTAGTAGCCATTTCTAACAGATTTTGGTTCGCTTAGCAAAAATGGAAACATATATACATATTTGAAATTTAAGAAAACAAGACAAATATCAAAATCGGCTAAAAACGGCAAATTTTTTCTGCAAAACGGCTAACAAATCGGCTGCCGGCTAAATCGAAATTTCTCCGGCTGTTTGCTATCGCAACCGGCTAAATCTAGCCGGAAAACGGCTAAAATGGCAACACTGCACAACTGTCAAAATCGGCAAAACCAAAGTAGCGGTACCACTGACGGCGCCACCTTTGTTCGCTGCACCGTGCGATAAGACGATACTGCACTGTGTGGTGCGTTATGAACGCTACGCCCCCACCATTATCTCGCTCGCGATCTCGACGGTGCACTTTGTATCTGGCACAATTCAACAATGTTGAATTGCCATGCAGCTTCGTCACTTGGACCGCAGTTATTAATATTCCTCTGTTATTAATCGCGCGAAACTTTGCACACTTATTAGTTTTTACCCCGGGAAGGTTATAGGTATGGTTTTTTTGCAAATGTTTCGCCAATTTTGCAAGGGGGCATGGTACCTCGCATAGGCCTGCAAATGTTTAATCAGCTAAATATAACTTCAAAATCATAAGTCAAAATAACTTGAAATTTGGCATGAAGACATGTACAGCGTGGCGACGAATAACTGTTACCCAGGTTTTTTTGAGAAATAGAAGAGTCCTTTATAGATTTTGCGAAAAAAAGATATGGAACAAATTAACTGACGAGGACATGCGTGCCAAATGAACTTTTCTCTCAAAGTTTACACTACTGGCAAATGTAGATAAGGATTAAAATTTAAAAACTAACTAATACAACTAAAGTAAAATCTGTGGAAAATTAACAATAAAATACTTTTTTCGCAAAATTTATAAAGGACCCTTTTATTTCTCAAAAAAAACTGGGTAACAGTTATTCGTCGCCACGCTGTATATCGTATGCGCTTATAGTAAGTTATATATAAATAAGTTTATAAAAAGGGGCGTGGCACATCCCTTAGGAGTGAATATTTTTATCAGCCATAACTTCGGAACTATAAGTCACATGAATTTGAAATTTTGTGTATATGAAGTTGTTGTTGTAGCAGCATACAAATTCCCCAAAGACTTTTTGGGGAGTGTTGCTGGAGTCACATTCCTGGGCAGATATAAATCTGGGTCGTTCCGGTTACGTAGACCCGACTGTCATGGGAACGATGTATATGAAGTCATATGTATCTATGGTAGGTGCTTATGGTAAATCAGTTTATAAAAAATGGACGTGACACATCCCATAGGCGTGGAATTTAGTTTCAGCTTTAACCAGTGGAACCATAAGTCACATGAATTTGAAATTTGATATGAAGTCATATCTGTGGTAGTTGCTTATGTTAATGTTTATTTAAAATTATAAATTAATTTACAAGCTATTTAAATATAGGGGACCTGGTTTCAAAGGCCATTTTGTTCCCCGTTTTTAATTAATATTATTTTGGTATGTAGTATTTTGTAACTACTATTTGTTATACTTCATAGTAAACGTTGTGGATTTTTAACACGGTGCTAATTATACCGATAGTATCTATTGGTTCGGCTACTTTCGATGTTGGACATTGTTGCAGCATATGTTGCACCGTTTGTCCTCATTCTAGCAATTTTAATGCATTCTTCCCGAGTAAAGTTTTTACAATAGTTGGGACATTTCGGGAGTTCGTTGTGCATTCGCAGAAATGATTTTGACTCCTTCCATTTTTACAAGCTTTTATTTAACTTGGTCATCCCGCGGAAATTTCTAATCGATTTTAAACTAGCTTCCCGACAATGTAGAGACTTGAAATTTTCAGCATAGCTCCAATCACGAAGACAATGCAATTTAAAATACAAATGAACTCCCTATATGGCCCAGGGGTCTTGATGCAAAGGCGGTCAAAACATAGTAAAATTTATGGCTAACAGAGCGTAATTTGCCAAAGAACGTAAAATCACTATAAAATTGTTAAAGCTGCCGGCGGTAATAAATAAGAAGTATAGTTGCAGACGCTAGTATGAGAAATACCGGAATTCAACTTCAACAGTGTTTAAATTGCCAAACTGTTAAGATTTAAGCACTTGTGTTAAGAATTACATTATTTGGTTTCCTCACACAGCGAATTATGGAAATACAGAGATACAATAAAAGCCACACATAATTCATATGCATGCATCTTGAAAGTGTACATACATAGGTACTTCTACTATCGCGAAGACGAAAAAATATCAGTTAATACGATCAGAGTTGCCAACTATACTTAGCTATGAAGTGCCATATTGAGGATAACACAGTGCCAAAATGTGCCAAATAGAAAAAGGAAGTGCCAAAAAAGATGTCGCTCTTTTTAGTTCTTCTCATTTAGCATTAAAATTACAAACACATTAAAATAAAAGTCCAATGCAAAGTAAGATAAACCAGTTGTATACGCTATAGAAATTAGAAAATTTTAATTGACAAAAAGAAGTACACGCAAAGGATTTCCCAAAAATGTATTGAAATATTACTATTTTTCGAAAGTGTCGATTTGGCAGTTTGTGCCAAATTGAAAAATTAAGTGCCATTTGAAGTAAAATACGGCCAAGAATGGCACGGTTTGAGCGAAGTTGGCAGCCCTGAGTACGATGTGTTTCTTCTGAATACTGTTAAGGCGATGTGGAGTATGCTGCGTAGTCATGTGCCATGGTATGGTAAAGGTAAACGGAAAATAATTGTCTATAATTAACATACCGAAGTGGTCAAAAGGCTTAGGGCCCGTTGTTCAATGTCTGATTAACAAAAATCGGAGGTAGAAGCTCCGGTTAAATACAACAACTGCTTTATCGATCACATGTTATATGCATGATGTCGAAATCGTCGATAATGATGTACTGGTGATAACCATACATTGAGCAACGGGCCCTTAGCTTAGGTGAAACTACTTCAGTTTCAGATAGACTACATTTAGGGCCGTTTGCACCATGTCTAGTTAACGCTAACTGGAGGTACATCCTTCAGTTAAGCACGTTAACTGCTTTATCGATCACATGTTATATGATGGGTGTCGATAACGTCGATAAAGATGTTTAACTGGGAGTTAGAATTAACTAGACATGGTGCAAACGGCCCTTAAAGAACTTTTCTATTTAAAGCAACAAAATAAAATCTTTATACTTAGGAGCTGTTTTCATTATAAAGGCTTGCTCAAGCAGCAGCGGTATGGTATATTTGCTCATGTATGGATATACATACATGCATACATTTGTATCTAGTTAACTTACATTCATATGCCTCCACAGAATGCTATATATATATTCTTGTAATACTAGATATACTTCGTTGGAAAGCAAACATAAAACCCAAATGTATGCTATGTACTTATATTAGCTTTAAATTTTAACGTTTCCGCAGCTCCCAATGTTTGTCTTCATCTTAGGCAGGGATCACTCAATTTGTACATTTTGGCAGGTACAGAGTGGTGTTGTTCGGAAATTATTTTATTGAGCTGAACTCAGATTTCTAAACAACACCAATCCGTGACGGTGTACAAATACGTACAAATGTACAAATCGTGTGATCTTCGCTTAACGGCTTTTTGACAGCGTTTTCATTACTGCTAGTGATAGCAGAGCGTAATTAAGTAGCAATTAAGTAGTATAGTTTTAGGCACTGGTATGATATATTCTATTGTGAATTGCTTGGCAAGTTAAAATACCGGAAATTAGTTTGAATGAATCAGCTTTTAACCTTGTAATATTTCTATACGAATATCTGTAGAACACCTACCTGGTGTGTGGTTTGTACTTGAACTGAATGCTTAAATTAAATAAGACACCGATTCGTTTCTGATAATCCTCCCAATTCGTGACACATTGGGCGCGTTCATAAGACTAAGATTGTCTAACCGTTTACTGTTTGTCCTCGAAACGCACAGTTGAGTAGTTCCGCTCAGTTGAACAGTTGCCAACTTTCCGCCATATTTTCCATCGCACAATTTTTTCGCTACCTGAACTCAACATATTTTGCGCAGCCTAAACAGATAATCGAAAAGATTTACGCCGTTTATATTAAATGTATTATGCTCATAAATGCAGAGTCAGCCCTTAGTAAAAATATTATGTCCTGGTTATGTAAAATAAAACTAAAAAGTTCAAAATAAAATAATGTAAGAAAAATATTTTTTAAAAACAAGCTTTTGTTTAACATGTACAATCAAAGGAATAAAATAAAGTAGTGTAACAAAAGATTTTTTAGCAAGAAAATTTTGTTACTGCACTAAAATGAATAAAATAAAATAAGTTAAGCTTTCGTTAAAGTTACTAAAAGCCAAATAGTGAAAGGAGTTACTCAAACTCATGAAAATTACTAACAATTTGAACCGATTTACTTCGTTTTTAAAAAAACTTGTCGGCGAATTCAGCGTACATGCATAATTGGTACATATCGTCGCTGCGCCAAAAAAAAACAGTTATGTGATTTTTGTCAATTTTTTTTATTGCATATTTTTTTAACACTATCTATTACCCACATTTCTGCATTTGTCGTTTTCTAATATCTCCTTTGGTTTAGAACTGATCAAAAACTGCTCGCAGTACTAGAAATACTCTGATAAAACGGGTATACGCTTACGTGATTATAACTGTTTTTGATCGCAGATGAGTATGCTTTGATTTCGATGTAAAAAATAGTTATAAACCAACTAAATACATACATACATATGTATGCACATACCACTAACACTACAAAGATTCTACTATTTAATTTCATTGCTTGCAATTGGAATTCAACAATTAACAAAGGTAAAAAGTATGGAGGTAAACACCGTCCACTTTACATAAGAAAATGTATTCAATCCACCGATATATTCACCAATTGCATAAGTAGTATGCGACAGGCGAGGCCATCACATCCTTATATTGTTAATTATTTGGAGCTTTCATTGGATATCACCTATCGAAACTTTGAAAAAGTGCATTGGGTCAAGTTAATGCGCTGACCGAAAAAACAGTTCCCATCTCTGGCAATTTCATGGTTTGTACAAAGTATGTGTCCAATCACCACTTTGCATGAATTTTTATTAAAAAAATCCAATAAAAACGTTACTGTTACATAACAGAAGCAACGGGTAGTTAAATAATCGAGTCCTCAACGTCTATACATTGCATCTAAGCCTAACGGCAGTATTATGTACAAATTGCATAGGATCCCGTTCCGCCAAAAGCAAATTTAAATCGTGTATAAAAACAGCTATGTGCTTTAGAGCGGCGCAAATGTTGATCACGTCGTAATTGTGTTGTGTAGCTGGCTGTCCGGGCAGAGGTAAGTGGCAGGTTGGCATGCTTGTTGGCCCAGGCTAGCTCGACGGCCAAATGGGGGGGTTGTTTGCCGCTTCTCAACCTTCAGCTACAACAAACAAAAATTTTCTGTCATGCCAATGTAAAACGAAGGAGAAAAAGAAAGAAATCGAAGCCTGTCCGGGTCAGTTGGAGCCATCCCACCCCTTCTAAGTGCCGACGGCATTTAGCCTTGAGTTCCGCCGGGGCTCCTAGTTCATCATGCGAAACTCCCTTTACCTGACCTAGTCTGTCAGTCAAACGTTTGTCACCTGTTAAATCGTCATGTCACCTGTAATATACCCACGTCCCCTCCGTGTTGCGCCTAAGCAGCACCCACACCAACCTAAAAATTCCTAGCATTCCATCTTAAATAATAATGCTATGTTTACCGAATTTCATTGTAATACAAATTCATTTATTAAATTAAATCAAAACAAAACCTAACACATAAATTCATCTTATACTATTTCTTTACCTCTACTACTAACTGAATCCAAATTTTATGATTATTATTATTATAGGTATATATGTATATATATTTTTTCTTCCTTTTTTTCTTTGCCTGATTATCTACTTCTATTAACAATATCTTATTCCCTTACTCACGAATATCTATCTTTCTTTTGTATTGCTTGTATTTTTTTCCGCGCCTTCCACTGTAATTCTTTAAAGTTTTTTGTTTTGTAATCGTATACATATGCACATATATGTTTAAAAAGCGCAAACATGTATTCATGTGCCTTTGTTACCTCACATAAATATATGTATGTATTTATATATGTGACCTGGCAAGGCGAATTTATATAAGGTGATAGGAGTACAAAAACAAAAACTTACATGTATTTTGTTTTTGCTTTGGCGGCATAAACTGTCAAAATCTGTAAGAGTGTGTGTGGAAATTCAAACAAAATTTTTAAATTTGACATAAGAAGCCGTGAGGCGAAACACATACACAAAATCAGCTGATCTAGTAACACCACCTTATATAAATTCGCCTTGTGACCTGGTCTACGAAAAGGGAGCTTACGTGCGAAAACTAGTTTTCTGTGAAAAAGCTGTTAAAAGTAAGCAACTCGTTTCGTTTACTCGTTTTTACTCTTCTTTCTCTACATTTTTAGTACACTTCTAAGCAAGTTAGGATTTTCTGCTTTTCACCACGTGAAAAAGCATCTCATCTTCCATCCGAATCAACCAAAAAGTGAAAATTGATTTTTTGACACCTAAGCCCCCTTTCCGTAGACCAGGTCACATATGTATATGCACGTTTTATATTACTTTTTTTTTCTACCGTCGGTGACCCTTCCTAATGCTACTGAGTATGTATGTACATATATATGCAAATGTTAAAAACAGAGTACGAAAATAAACTGTACAAAACAATTCCCATTTGCTCATCGATCATCATATCATTTGTGGTTTTGTACAGTTTTGTACATAGTCAGAAACAAACTGTAAGATTCACTGTCATTTTCCCCAACGAGAAACGTTTGTTTTTCGTTTGTGACAATTGTACCATAGGGTGATATCACAAACGTTTCAATTACGTGAAAAATAATTTTTTCTGTAAATTTTCATATCCAATTCAATTAAAAAACATTTTTATTTTTTATTCATTGCAGCCATTCGTTTTGTGTTTAGTTATTGCATATGTGTACATACATACATATATTTTTCTCTGCACGATTCATTTCGTTTGTTGTTTCGTCTGTAACTACTAAACTACTGAAGTGTACTATCACCAAAGTGAACTCAGCCGTATTGTACTGAACTGTTGAAGTAATAAACGGAACGAAATAGTAACGTACAATATAGTTTATTTTCGTACCCTGGTTAAAAACAATAGTGACTTCTCACTTACCAGTATGTGCGTATGTTGTATGTCCACCGATGCTAGCGCCAGCATGCAGACTACCTGGGAAGTGTTGGGGGAGAAAAACAAAGCATTCATATGTACATATACCTACTGGAAAGGAGAGTA
>NW_023458568.1:11960192-12038808 GCF_013731165.1 Rhagoletis pomonella | reverse complement strand
ACGATTCGTCGTATATTAAAGTAGTAGAACGCGCTTTGGGGACCATGGAGGAAGCTTCCAAGTCGGATATTTGGGATGACAGCAGTTTCGTTACAGCAAATGGACGCGAGTGGCACACGAAGTTCCCTACATTAGCTGTCGAATTTAAGGCGGAAGTATATAAACTTATACTGAGATTCCAAGAGAAGGAAACAGAAGCAGAAATACAATTTTTGTAATGTTGTAGCTACACATGCATGTATATAATTTCTTATTAATTCAACTTTCTTTCGATATTTTTTATTTTTCCATTCACTACTGAACTTATACTCGTAATTTCATTTTGATAATATTATTTTTTCAAGTAATGCATATTTATATGTACATATGTATTTGCAGACAAACATATGTACTTCCAAAATATGTGCAAGGTGTAGGAAATAAAACACTCGCACTTCGGATTTTGAAAGTATATTTACGGTCCTTATATTTCTT
This sequence comes from Rhagoletis pomonella, assembly GCF_013731165.1. Taxonomy (NCBI): domain Eukaryota; kingdom Metazoa; phylum Arthropoda; class Insecta; order Diptera; family Tephritidae; genus Rhagoletis; species Rhagoletis pomonella. Next base: position 12,038,334 of record NW_023458568.1, on the reverse strand, counting down.
TTTTTTGTCGTTTGTGTTTTTAAAAATATTTCGTTTCAATATTGTGTGCAAGTAAAAGTACATCATTACGGCTGTCTTCTTAAACAAATTAATTCAAAGCATCATTATCTTGCATTTCTAAATCATTGTAAAAGTAAAGTTCAATAAGCGGAACCATGCAGAAATACCAATTTTAATCATTCCCACGACAGCCGGTTTTACGTACCGGAATGACTCGGGTTTTACCCGACCAAGGGCTGCTGTTTCGGCGATCTAACCCCGTTTAGGTCGGCGAAGTATCTCAGAAGTTGCTCGTCCATAGGGCTACATTCACTACGTATTCTTCTACTCAGGGCTGGCATCGAGTCAAACCCAAGGGCCAGAAATCGACACCTGCTGTGTATGCTAGAGACGTCTACACCACAACTCCACCTCAGTCAAGTGTAATGCCTGCGAGGGGTGGAGTCACCTTAGAGTCTGCTCAGGACTACGGACACATCGACAGTGGACCACGTCGTACGTGGCCCCCTGTTGCTCAAACAGAGCAGCCTCCACGGCTAACCTCGGTCCACCTGAGCAGCCTCACACAGTCACCACAGCACAACCACATAATAACACCACAGACCATACCACAGCCACGACAGACCACATAACACACACAACCGCACCACTACCCACACGCCGCCGCCGACAACTCCTGGTTCCCCCTACAATCTGCACGGTAACCATCGCAGCAGTGCACACAGCCAACGGCGGTAAGAACACACACATCCCTTACACCCCACATCACGACACGTCTCCCGAACCACATGAAGCTCCTTCAATTTTACTGCAACGGGATACGGAGCAAGATTGAGGAGATAACCGTCTTCATGTGTCGGCTTGGTATATTGATAGCTGCGGTCCAAGAGACGGAAGTCGAGATCGCGAGCGAGATAATGGTGGTGGCTTAGCGTTCATCACGCACCACACCGTGCAGTATCGTCTTATCGAAGCAGACATCGACCGCAGGGATACCACCCTAGAATGACAGGACATTGCTATCCGGTCAGGCGATGTTGAGCTCGAAATATTTAACATATACATATCACCCTGATACAGGTGCGCTCCTCAGAGGTGAAAACCGTATGGTAGTAGGTGACTTTAATGTGCACCACGATCTTTGGCACTCAAGCCTGTCAAACGATCGTAGGGGAACAGACTTGGTTGAGCAGATAGACGATTCGACATTCTGCACAATGAACGACGACGTACCCACCAGGATTATGGGTAACTGCAGTAGCTCGCCAGACATCACCATAGTCAGCGCTGGTCTGATAAACAGCATAACATGGCGACCTATGCTGACTTTAGCATCAGACCACCTACCCATAGTCATCTCGATAGATAAACCAGCCGACTTTGCCTCGCCAAACACCGCACCTATATCAACTTTTCTAAAGCTGATTGGAAAGGTTACGCGGAGTTTACCGAAAACACCTTCACAGCGCTTCCCACATCAACCGACGTCCATCTCGGTGAACGTAAGTTCCGCAGCTCGCTTCATACCGGCAGGATGTATAACGGACCCACGTCTAAACTTCCCTGCCGAAGCGGCTGTTCTAGCCGATGAGCGTGATAGCCTTCGTCAGGCCGATCCCGGAGATCCCCGTATCAGGGATCTCAACGCGGAGATTCGGCAACTAGTAAACGTACATAAGCGGAAGAAGTGGGAGGAGCATCTGAAGACTTTTAGCTTCACCTCTGGTGTGAGCAAGCTTTTGTTCAACCGTGAGGTCGCTGTCCAATCCGACGAGGCACGACGACAGAGTCGAAATTTCCTTCGGCGACCATGCTTCGTCGGACCCGAAGCGACGCGCGAGCTATTTTAGCCGGCGGTTCATACTGCATCCTCAGGTGGACAAAGCCAAGCGTCGAGTGACCAGAAGGCTGCACAAACTGCCAACAACCTGTGCCCCCCTTGCTTTCACTTGCGGTGAAGTTCAGGTGGCCATCCGGAAGGCGAAAGCCTCCAAAGCCATGGGTCCCGACGGAATATGCATGCTGATGCTGAAAAATTAGGGTCCTGTGTGGGTAGAGTACCTAACGGAGGTCCTCAATTTGTCTATGGCCACTCTCGTCATCCCAGACATCTGGAAGGTGAGGAGAGTGGTCCCACTGCTCAAACCGGGGAAACCTGCCAACAAAGGAGATTCTTATCGTCCGATAACACTCCTTTCCCCGGTAGCGAAGACACTCGAGGCCTTGCTACTCCCGTATTTCACAAACAACTTGACCCCAGCGAAGCATCAGCATGGTTTCCGTAAAGTGCACAGTACAACAACAGCACTTAACGCCATAAACACTCAGATAACTCGTGGCCTTAACCGAAATCGTCCATGTGAGGGAACGATTCTAGTAGCGTTGGACTTGTCAAAGGCGTTTGACACCGGCTGCCATTCCACGCTATTAGAAGATATAAGAGGCCTCCTCTCCCCCACAGAGGCTCAAACGGTGGTCGGCAAATTATCTGAGTGGTCGACACTAGTCGGTAATGTTTAGAGACAAAACGAGTAAATTCAGGAAAATAAAACAGGGGGTTCCACAGGGTGGTGTCCTTTCCCCGCTACTGTTTAACTTTTACATTTCAAAGCTCCCTCAACCACCAGAGGGAGTCTCGATTGTCTTACGCCGACGATTGCTCGATCATGGCGACTGGGAATGGAATTGATGACCTGTGTTCGAAAGTAAACGGGTATCTCTCCGAACTTTCTCGCTTCTTCACTGCAAAGTGTCTATCCCTCTCCCCTACGAAATCCTGTGCGACCCTGTCCACAACCTGGACGAAGGAGGTCAGGCTACCGCTGGGAATTCATGTCGATGACACACCAATTCCGACTTTGAATAACCCCAAAATACTCGGAGTAACAGTTGACAGCCTGCTCTCCTTCTCTGCGCACGCAACCGCTATTGTCAATAAAGTACAGAGCCGCAACAAGGTCCTCAAGTCGCTAGCCGGCAGTACTTGGGGCAAAGACAAAGAAACGTTGCGGGCAACATACAAGGAAATAGGCCGGCCGGTTTTGAACTACGCAGCGCCAGTGTGGTCGCCGGGGACTAGTAGTACGCAGTGGACGAAGCTACAGACTGTACAGAACACCGCACTCAGGACAGCGACAGGATGCCTCCTGATGTCGCCCGAACACCATCTCCACGGCAAGGCGCAAATGCTCCCCGTAAAGGAGCACAACATAATGCTCTGCAAGCAGTTCCTGATCGGGAGCCACAGAAGTAGCCACCCAAACAGTCAGCTGCTTGCAGAGGAGTCCTCGCCTAGGCACGTCAGGAGGCATCTATATGAACTGACGGACGAAGTCCAGAGGTTCATCAAGCAACCTTTGGACCCGTCAGCTTACCGACTGGCCCTGAACGGCATTCACAGGGAGTCAGTCTCGAGTTATGTAGACTCTAGACCTGTGAATGCCGTTCTAGGCATACCGCCCCGGACACAGACGAGACGGAGCTTCATCTGCCTCGGGAGACATGAACGACACTAGCACAACTTCGCTCCGGCTACTGCAGTAGGTTAAACTCCTAGCTGAGTAGACTGAATGAGGATGTACCAAATGAGTGTCCGGCATGCGGAGAGACCCCACATGACCCGAAACATCTCTTCACATGCCCGGAAAACCCGACAACCCTTACGGCCTTGTCCCTGTGGACCAACCCTACAGAAGCTGCACACTTCCTAGGGCTGCCGTTAGTGGAACTTGACGACAACGACTGAGATACCAACCGTCCTGGGCAGCGTTGTTGTAGCCGCTACAACAACAAAAACAACAACCAATTTTAAATAAAGTTTTGCAATTTGGTGTGGAAATAAAAAAAGACGGATGTTTTGCATTGATGCGTTTAAGAATACAGCCATACTGATGTATTGGTACTTACAACTTTTACTTAAACTACAAAAAGATGACTTGCAATTATTTTTAATAACGCAAACGACAAATTTTGTGATATAATATGCAGTATTTCAAAAGTAATTGTAATCACCGTAGTTATACCTTTATAATCCGAAGTGGGAGTATTTTAGTACTGACGTTACTTATTTTATAAGAAGCAAAGCATTATTTGTACGTACCAAAGTACTTGAACTTGTGTAATGGTACTGATCACGATATGTGTGTGTATATGTACATAAGTATGTGTGCTGCTAGGTACATACATACATATGTATACAACTGATAACTCCATTTTTGATATTTGCGAGTTTTGTTGAGTAAATTGTGAGAAAAATAATAGGTACACGACATTTTGACCAGTTTCTACTATTTTTCTTTTATTTGTTTCATGCTTATTATTTTTTATAAAAATACAGCTAATTATCTAACAAAAACCATAAGTCCTAATTTTAAACTTTGTGGAAAAATTAGAAAAATTCAACAAATGTTTACAACAAAAACAAACTTTTTATTAAGAATTTCTAGAAAAATTCTAAGTATGCAGTTCTATACCCCATTAAATGCTCAATAAAGTGCAGATTTGAAGTGACGAATAATTCGCGTTGATTTTTTATAATCTTTTTTGCTGAGGGTATCAGGCATTTTCTTCCGCAGTATGTTCAACAATTTTGTTCGTATGGCGGAAAATAATACCACCGGCAAACAAATTACCTAAACTCAACGCGAGATCTAGACACTTGAAACTTGCACTTTATTAAACTAGATTTTAATGGCCTATAAAACTGCATAATTAGAATTTTTCTAAAAGTTCCTAATACAAAGTTTAGTTTTTGTTGCAAAAATTGGTTGAATTTTTATAATTTTTCTACAAAGTTTGAAATTTGGACTTATGGTTTTTGTTAGATAACTAGCTGTATTCAAAAAAAAAAAAATAATAAACATGAAACAAACAAAAGAAAAATACAAAAACTGCTCGGAAGCTATTGTTTTACACATGACTGTATGTATGTATATGAAATGTCAAATGCAAAATATGTACACACCTTTCCAACAGCAAAAAAATAAATGTGAATTAAACAAAATACTAAACCGTTTAAATAAAATGCGTTCATTTCTATTGTATTTCAGTTTTTATTTATTACAGCTTTGAAAACATAAATGTATGTAAGTTTTAATGTAAAAGACAAATTCCCAAATGTGCATACTAATTATACATATATACATAGATATGGGCTATACTTTTACAAAAAAGATAATAAACATTCAAGAAAAAAAAAATATAGCCAAAATTGGTAAAAATGTTGAGGTGCGATCTTTTGTAGTAGGCTGTACATTCGGGGGATCCAAAAATGCTTTTAATGCACTCAGCCCCTAGGATTGTTCTATGTCGAAAAAAGTATACCCCCATTTTTTTATTTTGAAATCAAACAATATTTAGAGATCGCTCAAAGTTTTCCATGTATTTTATAAACTTTTCGTAGAAATGGTATAGAAATCCTGAAAATCAATATTTTTCGATTGGAAAACTCTGGTTTTCTTCAGAAGACTTTCAATAATAATATCCAATTGTTTATTTAACCATTTTTCCATAGTATCTATAATTTATAGGTTGCCAAAATCCCAGAAAAATGCAATGGTTGGCCCAATAAAAAATCGCAGGTATTAAAAAATTGTAAAGTAAACAATTGGGTATTAGTATTGAAAGTCTTCTGAAGAGAACCAGAGTTTTCCGACCGAAAAATATTGTTTTTCGGGAATTCTATACCATTTCTACGGAGTTGCTTTTTTCATATAAAATACATGGAAAACTTTGAGCGACGTCTAAATATTTTTTGATTTCAAAATAAAAAATTGGGGTATACTTTTTTCGATATAGAACAATCCTAGGGGCTGAGTGCATTAAAATTCTGACTTTACTTGTTTTGGACCAGCCTAATGTACTTGCATGTAAACTCAAGTGTTTTTATAATAGAAATTATTGATAGTACGATATAAATAATTTGTTAGAAATTTCAAGTTCAATTTTAAACAATTAGTTGGCATGTAGATAGTAAAACAAAGTTTTTAAAACCGTTTAGTACATTTTAATACTTTACCCAAAGGGAGCGAACAGTTTGAATTAAAAACTTAAAAAGTTTGAAATTGTGCCTGAAATTTCTAACCGTGCAATGAGCGAATACAGATAAATATATTTGAAATAAAGAATTTAATTTAAATGTTTAATGAAGAATTGTCCTATCGTACTGCCAAGGAACTTCCCCGTGTGGGGTCATAAAATAATTCATATATTTTTCACGTACTTCCAAAGCATTGTCTGTGGGTCGACCGTTGGCACCACTTGGCCCCGCCCCACCTTTCGCAATTATGTACTGGTGGCATTATAACCATTTAGAAAAAGGAAAATGATAAAATAACACTAGTTCACTTCTGAAACTAATTTTTATTAATGTCCAAGTAATGGGAATTATTGTGTATGGTGTTATTGCATGCATCCCACCCATAGTGGAATTTACCAGGTGCTACTGCTTTATTTGAAAATTTGCCTATAAAATGTGACTATAAGGCAGCCGAATGTCAGAAAATAAAGCCAGAAAGCCGTTTTATTACATCATCTGTTTATTGCGACATGGTTCCATGCAAACATTTTAAGGTTTTCCAGCAATGTTTTTAACATATTAAAAAGCATGCAAAAAAAAATTTATACAAAAGCACTATGTCCAATATGCGGAGCAGTTTTTAAAGACGATGCTTTTCCTATATTTTGTTAGGCTTTTCATAAGTAAAAATATTTTGTGAATATTACTTTCTTCATATGAATTATATCACATTTTTTGTTTAATTCAAGGCCTATCAAACGGTGACAGGTAATAAGGTCAATGGAAATAACATAACAAAAATTTGGAAATAAAGTCATTGACGCTATTTCCTCATTCAAGTGGAAATAGCGTCAACAATGCTTAAAGTATGTCGATTCATAGAAAAAAATGTTGTTCATACATTAAACATTGCCCCGTAAGTGTTGCTTTTTAATAGATGAAAAAGGTTATTGCCTAATCCTCAGTGTTGTGATATTAATCCACACACAATCATGAACTACCACCAATTAAAAAATTATTAAAAAAATTTAAATTACGAATATGTAAAAACACGAATCGAAAAACTAAACGCCTGCGCACAGCTGGAATACGAGAAATATTTAAAGAATTGTTTCCCCAAAAATAAAGCGAACACTATTAAATTGAAGAAACAGTCCATGTCCAAAAACATCGGAGGAACGCTGAAAGAATTCTTTGTTTAAAATTACCATATTTTGAACGAATTCGGAATGTCTAAGGTGGAAGAGAAACCAACCTTTCTATAAGGAAACAATTATAGAAAAAGAATTTTCTTACACTGTATTCATGTTTCCGCCAGAAATTAGTGACGACATCATTTAAAAGCAGCTAAGGAGAATGACGACACTATTTATTAGATGGCACATTCAACGAGCCAATGTGCGAAAATGCGGGTATAAACAATTATTGATTATTTAATATCGGAACCGAGATCATATAAGTTAATTGATTGGTTTTCACACACTTTTGAAACACAAATTATATGCTTTTTTACTGCAGACAAGTTGTTGCCCCAAAACACAGCAGAAATCTTCCAATCAGGGCTGCCAACTATCCTTAGTTATAAGGTGCCATATTGAGGATAAAAAAGTGCCAAAATGTTCAAATAGAATAAAAGTGCCAAAAAAGGTGTCATTCCTTTTAATCATTCACATTTAGCAATAAAATAAAGCTACATTTTCCAAACAAAAGTGCAATGATAAAATGAGATAAACCTGTTGAATAGCCTTTATAAATTAGAAACTTTTAGTTGAGAAAAAGAAGTACACGCAAAGGATTTCACAAAAATGTATTGAAATGTTATTTTTTTTTACAAAAGTGCCATCTTGGCACTTTGTGCCAAATTGAAAATTAAGTGCCATTTGAAGTAAAATAGGGACAAATGGCACGGTTTGAGCCAAGTTGGCATCCCTGCTTCCAATAACTTACAAATATAAAAAGGTTAAATATCGAGGGCTTGAATTAATTAATACCCTCTATCTGCAATTTGCACAAAAACTAATTTGTGATTTTAGAAACCATCTGGGACTTATTACCTGTGGTTATATAAGGTAACATTAATATCGCTGATGACAGTTAAAGCTTAGGTGGATTTTTATATAGAGGGTATTATTGAATATAAGCCCTCGATGTTTAAAATATAGAAAAATTTTATTTCAACGTATACAAAAAATAAATCTACCTGCGTTACAGCACGGCGGGAGACGGGGAAGGGGGGCCGCGGCGTAGCGTGACGCGCTCGCGCTCGCGCCCCGCGTACCGCGCGCACCCCTCGCGACCGGCGCGCACAGTGTGGCGCGCTAACGCGGGTCGCCGCGAAGCTAAGCAAATTTAATGTTTGAAAGAGAAATAATGTCAATGGATTTTATTTCGTTTTTAAAAAGGTAATAATGTCAATTGACCTTATTTCCGTTGATCTTATTACCTGTCACCCTATCAAACAGGTTTAGAGCATTTGAGCAAAAACAACATTTGCCTGTATTTTGTTGTTGCTTCTGGTATCGAAGGTGCCAAAAACTGTTCTGATTTTTTTCAAGGCGAATTTATATAAGGTGGTGTTACTAGCTCAGCTGATTTTGTGTATGTGTTTCGCCGCACGGCTTCTGATATCAAATTGAAAAATTTTGTTTGAATTTCTACACACACTCTTACAGATTTTGACAGTTTATGCCGCCAAAGCAAAAACAAAATACATGTAAATTTTTGTTTTTGTACTCCTGCTATCACCTTATATTAATTCGCCTTGATGTTTTTCTTCTGCATCAAAGCGTGCCATGCGAAATACGAAAAAGGTAAAAAATTTAAATTGAAAAAATGAAAATTGTTGCAACTTTCTTTCTTAGTAAATTCGCTTCTCGAAGCATTGATCCATCCTGAGCCAGGCCCAGTAATCAGCGGTTGTGCTGCTGAGTTGGGCGAGCTTTCCAAAAGCTGCTATTTAATCCCTGGTTTTGTATGGAAAATGATTCACATGCAAATAGATTTTAACAATTTAGAATTTTTATGGGAAGAAATGTAAAATATTTTATATTTTGAAGAACAAATAGTTTGAAAAAATCAAATCAGCTGCTATACTGATATTACCTGTTCAATGTGCCTTGGTTTAATTGTATTTTTGGAATAAACAAAGTTCTTTTTCCTTCTGTCAGTAAACTGTTTTTTTACAAATAGTACAAATAAGCAATGGGAAATAAGGCACAATTTTTTTTATTTCCAACCTTTGTTGGAAATAAAGCAAAACTCAGATTTTGGTGTTATTTCCCATTTAAAAGTGAAATAAAGCAAATTTTGCGTTATTATCGTTTGTGTTATTTCACCCCCACCCTTTCATATAGTCAACATGGATTTTGCAAGGGCAAATCAACTTCTACAAATTTACTTGAATTAACATCCTATAGCTCCTATATAAGCATTTAGGGAAAGCAAAACTGTTGATGTTATATATACTGACTTCAGTAAAGCATTTGACAAAGTGTGCCACTCGTTGCTCATCTATAAACTTGATCTTCTTCGTCTTCCACCTAATTTTCTACGTTCTCTCTCTCTCGGATCTCTTCATACCTCTATGATAGATCACAAAGGGTAATGTTTAGAAATACCATCTCTGACGTCATTGATGTTACTTCAGGAGTCCCCCAAGTTAGCCACCTAGGCCCGGTTCTGTTCTTGCTTTTTATAAACGATATTTCTACAGATATGTCGGCCGCTGTGGTGTAGTGGTAAGCAGTGCGCGCTTTCACTCATCAGCACATGGGTTCAAACCCTGGTCAAAGCAGCATCGCCAAAAATATAGAAAAAGGTTTTTTCTTAACAGCGGTCGTCCCTCGGCAGGCAATGGCAAAGCTTCGAGTGTATTTCTACCATGAAAAACAGCTTCTCATAAAAATACAGTCGCCGTTCGGAGTCGGCGTAAAACGGTAGGTCCCTCCGCTTTGTGTGACAACATCAAGGCGCACGCCCCAAGTCTGAGAAGAAGCTCGGCCAAACACTAACATATGTGTAAGCGGCAATCTAAAAAAAAAAATTTCTACAGATATACGATTTTCCAAGATTTCAATGTATGCAGATGATGTAAAGCTTTATAAATCGTTCGTTTCAATTAAAGAAAGGTCTTTGCTACAATCAGACTTAAACAGCATGGCTTACTGGTGTAAAGTAAATCTTATGTCTTTAAATCTTAAGAAATGTAAAGTAATGTATTTCGCGCGAAGAGCGAATATGTAACCATAACCTGGAACAGGTATACAATTTTGTGGTCCTTGGTATCACAACGGATCCTTAGCTTAATTTTAATCTTCTCATTAATGAGGCAGTCAACAAGGCTAAAGGTGTACTTGCATTTGTGAAACGATGGTCAAAAGAATTTTGTGACCCTTATATCACTAAAACCCTCTTTACAAGATTAGTTAGACAGATTCTGGTTCGGTGGTTTGGAATCCTAGGTATTAAATTTTCTCAGACAAGATAAAATCAATTCAAAAACAATTCCTACTTTTTGCTTAAAGAAATTTCCGTTGGGATTCTCAATATAACCTCCCGCCTTATACGAGCTGATTAAAACTTATTAATCTTCCTACACTTGCCAGTCGCAGGCAAATGCTTGGTACAATTTTTATAGTTGAATTACTGACAGGTTCAATTTCACGTCCGCTTCTTCTGGGCGAAGTTAGCCTTAATATTCCCTCCCGGGTATCAAGAGACTTTTGTCCCCAATTTCTGAAAGCTCGTAAAACTAATTTTGAATGCACGACCCACTCCTTTGCTTATGCCAGGAGTTTAACTCTCATTCCAACACGTTTGAACATAAAGACATAAAACAGCTGATGAATTTAGTTCTGTAGCTGAACAGTTTTAGATCTCGACACATAACAAACTCCTGCCTATCGTGACTCGGGCGAAAATTGAAAACACGGGTTCCGTACGTCATGCGGACTGCCCCCCTTGTGCGGATGGGCGGGAATGGAGGGTAAAAACCGTTGGGTGTAGCGGGGAGTAGTCCTGACGCTGTCCGGAAGCATCTGCTCAAGGCAGCGTTTTTTTCTTTGTTTTTTTCGGATGTCTATCCGTATATAGTCAGCCCATGTTGAATTATGCCCCCAGTGATAGCTCTGCAGATGGAAATTGCTGTGTCTATGTGTGGTCCTTTCACTCTGGTGCAAAAGATTTTTAGGAGATTGTTGACTTTTGAGTTTATCGCAAATGGCGTTAATGTGTTCGTTCCACGACGCATTTCTTGAGAACGTGACTCCCAGGATTGTCAATTTGGTTTTTAAAGCAATATATTTATTCCTGAGAGACAACACTTGTGTTTTCTACAAATATGTTAAGCTTCTGCTTTGGTTAGTGGTATTACCGCTCCTGTATTTTTATCCCATTGCTGTATTTTATTATTGAGGTCACTTAGACTATTGTTTATTTGCTCTGAAGAACCAGAGGAGAGCGCAAAAATGTTGTCTGCGTATATCTCTATATAGTCAATACCGTCTGTGTTTTTTTTTTGTCTGCTTGATTAGTGAGCAGGAGTATGCTGTGAATAACACAGCTGATAGGGGAGAGCCTTTGGTAAATCATTATCAAGATTTAGGTATTTTGAAATAAGGCCATCAACGGGAACTGATAACCTCCTGTGTGATATGAACGAGTAGACTGTTTATAGAACTTGGCTTGGTAACCCCTAACTTGCCAGCTCTTCTATAGTCACTGTGGCTGTGACCCTATAGAAAGCCCTTTCTATGTCTTCTGAGAGTACGACACTGTGGTAATTTCTTTTTATATTACTTTTGAGCACTGTTTCCAAAGTATGACAAAGGGTGTGAACCCCGTGCTGTGGTAAGAAGGCGTGTTGCTCTGGAGGGAGAAAAGCATTAAAATTTTCGCGTATTTTCCGGGCTATGATTTTATCAAAAACTTTCGCTAATACCGAGATGAGTGAAATGGGACGACACTCTCCACTGTGTTTGGACTTGTAAGGTTTAGGGACTAGTGATAAAATTGCAAACCTCCAATAGTGCGGATAGAGGATTTGCTATACAGTCGGCATAGTCGGAGCTTAAGCTTAGCTTATTTTGTCTATTCCTGGACTTGTGCCTTTTGAACTTTTTCTTGCTTCAATAAGGTCTTTTAATGCTATCTCTCTAAAGTGCTAGGTTAGGCTTATGTTTTCTTTAGTAAGTGCCTCAACTTTTAGATTTTGTTTTTCTTTTATTATTTGTTGGTCGAAGATTGATCCGAACCAAGGGAGCTCCAAAATCTTGCAAATTAGTCGGCTATCGTCTGCGGGTGTGTTATACATTTGTCGTTCGTGAATATCGGTGGGAAATTTGTGTTCTGTTTGGATTTGGTATTTCTTATTTTTCTCCATAAAGTTCTTGTGTCCACTGACGTGTTAAGCGAATTTACAAACTTTTCCCAAGTATTTTTCTTTGCTTGTTTGCATGACCGGTGTAATTGTGCACATAATCTTTTGTAATTAATTAAGATAACTTGGCTGCGTTTTTGTTTGTACGTATTCCACGTAGCGTTTTTCAACCAAGCGGGTCTATTGTGATTACTTATCTGTTTTTGACTGACATCGATTCGTTTGCCGACGTCCTAATAATTTTCTTTACATTCGCGGCTTTTTGGTTAATATTAACCGATTCAATAAACTTACTATTTATTTCTTCGGTTTTATTTGCAAAAAGTTCCCAGTTTGCTTTACCATCCACAAAACCTGGTTTAAATTTTTTTAAGCCAGTAGTGATACCTTTAAAAATGAAAATTGGGAAGTGGTCACTTCCTTCTAGGGAAAATTTCCAAGAGAGCACCGATGCTAATTCTGAATCAGCCATAGCGACATCCACGGCCGTGAGCGTATTTTTGGTGTTTAATAGTGGTGTCGTTAAGACAAACCAAATTCTGTTTTGGACTCGGCCAAAATCGCTTAGGCGGTTACAGCGCCAATAAAGAAGAAGAATAAGACTATTTTCAATTTCCAAGCCCAAAAAATGGTTGGGCGGGAAGAGATTTTTGGTCATCACTGAGACGAATGCTGATTTGGAGGCCTTGAAAAATCTATTATTTGGAAAGAATTAAGAAATAGGAAAAAGCGCTCGACGAAACGGGGTGTCTTCATTGTCAAAATGAAGTCAACTCTAAAGTTAGTTGCAGCTTTTTGACAGAATTTTCAATGGAATGCCGTAGGGCATTGGCAATTTTGTTTTTTTTTGTTTTGTTTCTTTATACATTGAACTGACTTTTACACTGTATCGACAAAAATAAATAGTGAGTAGCAGTGTAGCTAATGCATTTTGAGCTTTTTTTTCTTACGTGATCCATAGCAAAATTTTACGAAAAACATGTATTCTAGTTCTGAATAAGTACGAATTAACACACTTTTAGGCGAATGCAACGGAAATGGTTTGGGGCAGAAATATGATAGGGAATTAGAAGTGTGTTAAGCAGCGATTTAAAAATGAAGTTTAGATAAGGATAAATGCAATGAAGGATAGATGAATATGTAGACGAAGAGAGGATAAAAGAAAATATAAAAATAAAAATATATACGTAAAGACCAAAACAAAATAAAGGTGAATTTAAATGCTTAATATAAGGACGAAGGTGAAGGTACATCTTAAACCCTAGTGCTGTGGTCATAAGCAATAACCGCCTAAGTCGACTTAAGAGAGAATTGAATTATATATGCTATCGTATTCTGCAACTTCTATTCCATGTATATGTGAAATCCCCATCTCGCCAGCTAGGCTATTTAAAAAGTTATAAACGAGGATATTTTGGTTTTCCCATAAGGATAACATTGCGATTTTTACACCTAAAATTCATTCTCATACCTGCTAATCACAAACAGATTTGAGAACAAGTACCTAAGTATTTAATATTCAAATTTAAATGCTTTAAATACTGGCAGTTACTCATAAATTAGATTTTCTTTTTTGATTGAAGGGAAGCCTCTAATAATAATTTTTTACTGTTTTATCGTATGTTTTGATGATAACAATTCATTTTTTTTAGCGAGCTGGAATCCATTTTGAAGTCAATGCGTTGGGGTTATAAAGAATATGATTCATTAACGTTTTCACCAACCCGAGATAACGTTTCAAAAGCTCAGCTACTGGCCGAATATTTGTTTCTAGTAATTTTTATTATAATACGTTAATATATGTATGTTTTGCTACATTAATAAAGTATTTCAGATTAAATCACCTATCGAAGAGACCGAACCACTGGAAATTATCACACCAAGCATTATTTGTCAACCAGTAAGCACTGTTACAAAGCTGTTGCTGGCTCCATATCGACAAAGGTATGTTTTCGGAATAGCTAAACATTTTAATTCTCGAATTGTACTTCTACCAAAAAAATTCTTCTCATAAAAACCATTTGCCATTTGTGTGGCCAAATACTTAACAACAGGGCCTTAGGCAGGGGGTGTAAGGGGTTAGATGTGTCACCGAATCCTGAAGCTTAAGCCCGCATGATGCCACGTTTTTTCCTCTATTTTTCATTTGAGATATCGACAAAAACTGACGAAAGTCAAATACAATAAAATACTGTAAAAAAAATATTTTTTTAAAACAAGCTTTTATTTAACCTGTACATTGAAAGGAATAAAATGAAGTAGTGTAACAAAAGATTTTTTAGCAAGAAAGTTTTGTCAAAACTGCACTAAAATGAATAAAATAAATTAAATTAAGGTCTCGTTAAAGTTTCTAAAAGCCATTTAGTGAAAGGAGTTATTCAAACTCTAATGAAAATTACTAACAATTTGTACTAATTTACTTCGTTTTTAAAAAAGCTTGTCGCGTGAATAGCAAACCGGCATTTAAATATCTGCATACATACATACCTAACCAATTATGCATGTACGCTGAATTCGCCGACAAGCGCTCTTAAAAACGATGTAAATTAGTACAAATTGTTAGTAATTTTCATTAGAGTTTGAATAACTCCTTTCACTAAATGGCTTTTAGTAACTTTAACGGTACCTTAACTTACTTTATTTTATTCATTTTAGCGCAGTTTTTACAAAATTTTCTTGCTAAAAAATCTTTTGTTACACTACTTCATTTTATTCCTTTGATTGTGCACTTTAAATAAAAGCTTGTTTTTAAAAAAATATTTTTTGTTTACATTATTTTATTTTATAATTTCTAGTCCATTTATAAAAGCGTTGTATATGGGTGTTTCCACCGGAAGGTCCACCACGACAAAAAAAATAAAAGTTTTATATCTAACGTATTTACGGGCCGATTTGTCTGCTTTTTAAAATATATACTGGCTATGTAAGTAGAATCATGTTTGCATAAAATGGTCTTCCTAGGTGGTGCCAAGGTCGAGATATTTCGTATTTATGGTCCGATTTGGTTCGAATTTGGCGTATGTGGTTGAAACATAATAAATCATAGATTTCTGACTGAAGCATACTCCAACTTCGAAGGCACAAAAGAATGATATAAGATTTTTCTTGTGTAAGGGTCCTTGAAATCACTGGCATAGCGTCGCAGAAAAGCTAAGTTAGCATAAGCCTTCGGAATAATAAAATTAACGTGGTTACCGAACGTAAAGGACGAGTCGAAAATAACTCCAAAATCCCGAAACATTTACTGGTGTTGAGACGCAGTTTATTTGGGAGAGCCCAATCAGTAAGAACGTTCAAGTCTTCCTGCAACAACAATGTATCCGATAAACAGGAGATTTTACGGAAGAGTTTCAAGTCGTCTGCATAGATTAAATAATTTGAATGTTTAAAGCGTAGACCAACATCATTAATAAAAAGGATAAATAGAATAGGTCCAAGGATGCTGCCTTGGGCACACCAGAAATTGCCATAAATGTATAGGATTTAGTATTCTCAATTTCAACAAATGAGGTTCTGTTTGACAAATATGATTTAAGCCATGATAGAAAAGTTGAATGAAAACCCAAATTTTCGACCTTCAACAGAAGTAATTTGTGCGAGACTGTCTCAAACGCTTTCGAAAAATCGGTGAAAATTGTGTCAACTTGATACCCACTTTTAAACGCGGAAACACAAAACTGAGGAAAACACAGCTAGATTCGTAACCGTTGACCGTCCACCAATAAACCCATGCTGACATGGGTCTATTATTCCTTTAATAGCAAAGGCTAGCTTATCTGTAACTACTGTCTCAAAGAGTTTGGAGCATGTCGACAATTTAGATATTGGCCTATAATGTCTTTAGCGATATCAAGCAAAGTTACTTGTTGATCATTTATGATCTCACTCGAATTGTCACAATGCTCAATTGTTTTTTCGGCATTAGAAAAAGCGAATGGAGGCGGAGAACAAACAGATGTACGCGCTTAACCGCACACATTTCGCAAAAGAAATGTTTATTTGTTGTAAGCAGAAAATCGAAATCGTCAATTGAAAATTTACACATTTTAATTGAAAGAGGTCGTTGCACTTAGCACACAGCACTTTCTGCTTATTGTTACGATCAACTTTTTGACCACAAGAACACGGCATACTGAGTACGAATTTATTTATTCAATTGTATTCAATTTTATAATCGTTTGCTGGAAATTAAAATTGCTAAGAATAATTTCCAACAATAGAGTCACTGTCTCAAAGCATAGATAAAGCACGAATTTAATTATGAAGATTAATGTACAGATCTCGGCACAAAAGCTTGCTTTAATAGTATGTCGAAAAGATTACACTACTATGATTAGGCGCTTAATGTCAGGAGTGCTTAGAAGACGCTACAATTCATCGTCTGGACGATCGAAAAAAAATTCAAAAAATTGACTTCGTTTCCTTTGTGATCATTTTTTTATTAACAATTGTTTATTTATTGGATGTTTCTTAACGAAACTAACAATAATTATGCAATTCTTAAGAACTAAAAGTTTGAGATTTTCCTTGCCGCTGCTTGAAAATCGTTTACTTTTCAAATTAAAGCTGTTGGGTGCAAGATTACAATTGGTGTAGTATAATGCTTGGCCTGGGTTAGTACGACGGTGGAAGCGGGAAGGCTAAACTAAATTGTCGCTTATGGACTTCATTTCCGTACATCCAAACCGGTTGGAGCACCGCTTTATATAATAGAATTTTGTATTTAAAAGATAGCGCAGATTTCGGGTTCATCATTCAGTTTAATCTGTGCATTTTGAGTTTAATAGTTGTGACTTTCGCCTCAATGTGTTTACACCACGTAATCTCTTATCCAAATGGATACCAAAATACTTAATGTTGTCTTGTTGGGGAACAACTTGATTGTTTATGAACAGGGAACGGATTTTATAGAAATCGTCTTTTTTTAGCTTTCCCTGATTCCATATATACACATTTGATGTTGCTTTTTTTAAGATAATTGCCTTTTTACCTTTTCTACCTTTAAAAAAAGTGATTACAGCATTTACATTTTTTTTTTAATTTAAAAAAAATAAATGCCCAGATTCGAAAATAGCGCTACGAAAAATTAGTATGTAGGTATAGAAAAACGCAGTAGGGGTATTCTCTGAGTCTTGCAAAGCCCTTGCATGGTGCACAGATTGCACGGATTGCACGGTAAAAACCGGTTTTCGTATGGGACGGCTTTGCAAACCGTGCAATCCGTGCACCGTGCAAGGGCTTTGCAAGACTCAGAGAATACCCCTAGTGTGTAATACCGAATTTCCACTAGGCATTGAAATGACAAAAAATGTATGCCATTAAAAAAATGCCATGTGGAAATGAACTTAATGACAATTTAATGCCTAGTGGAAATCCTGCATAAGTAGTGAAATACTTAAGAAAACATGAATGGTGATTTCGTTTCTCCCAAAAAATGTTGGCCTTCCACCTGGCCTGGAAGAAAGTTCAATTACAGTGCAATGGTAGTGCATAAAGGAAATTTTTGCACATGCAGCAGTACATAGCATACGTTTAGTCGCCTGGTGTTAGAAGACGCGCCTAAACATACCGGCCCCCTAGGCGACTTGGTAGTCTAATGGATATAACATAAGCTGCATATATCCGGCTCGAAGGACCAATGAATAATTTAGTGAGAGGGGAGACCAGTATGTTTGCATGTATGTATATAAAAAAAAGAATGTTTATTAGAGCAAAAAAGCTGGATAGGCACTGTGACCAATGGGAAAGTCCGTTTACCACCCTACATGGTTGTTAGTCATGCATAGGGACACGAACTTCGATACGATACGATACAACATCGATACTTTTGGCATTCGATACCGATATTTTCTACTCGATATCCAGAACCCTAGTAACATATTGAAAGACATAAATTCACATTACGAGGATAATGTGATTAACAATTCTTCACGATATAAATTGGGCTTTAAATAGCACACATTTGTACTATAGTAAGGATTGCAATTCTTCCCGATATAAATTGGGCTTTAAATAGCAGACATTTGCACTATAGTAAGGATTGCATGTGGCGGGATTTGAACCCGCGGCCTTTTTTGGATATTTTTAAATTTGAGAGATAATCGTTCACTCTCCTGCAAGTTTCTGCTAGATATTTTTCACTGGAGTTCTATGTATTCGAACAGACTAATTGAAACAAAATAAATCAACGAAAATCTGTTGTTGTATGTCATTGCTAGCTAACTGTTAACACCTAGCACCTAAATGCATGTTACAGCTTCAGCATTAACGATTGAATTTCTTTTCGTTAAAAACCAAAATAGAATTATTTTGATAATTACCTAAACGATAAAAAACTGAATCATTTCAACAGAAATTATTGCTTTTTTTTTGGTAAACGCTAAAATTAACGTTACAATGCATCCTTGATAATAATAGATTGGCGCTTACACAATATGTTAGTGTTTGGCCGAGCTTCTCCTCCGATTTGTCGCGTGCGCCTGGACGGTGTGCCACAAAGGGAGTCCCTATAGTTGTACGTCGACTCTGAATGGCGATTGTATTTTTCTGAGAAGCTGTTTTTCGTGGCAGAAATAAACTCGGAGGTTTGCGCACTTCTAGCCAAGGCAAATTTATAGCATTAAAGATGAATGAATACAAAGCAACAACCACATGTATGTATTTTGTATTACGGGTGTTATGTAAAATCTCAATTTGCCCCAAAGTTTACATGTATTTTGTTTTTGTTTGTGATGGGTGTGGTGCAGGGATGCCATCTCTCTTAAGGCTTATTCCTCTAAATTCTTGAAAAGAGTCCCCTATTTTCAATGCAATTCCCCCAAAATGAATTTTACTGCTTAATTCCTATATTTTCATATTTGTAATATAAAAAACTAATGGATTGGTGGCGAAAACGAAAAGAGAGTTTCAAAAATACGAGAAAAAATTAAAACGTGTTGTTGTTGTTGTTGTAGCGGCTACAACAACCCCGCCCAGGACGGTTGGTATCTCAGTCGTTGTCGTCAAGTTCCACTAACGGCAACCCTAGGAAGCGTGCAGCTTCTGTGGGGTTTGTCCACAGGGACAAGGCCGTTAGGGTTGTCGGGTTTTCCGAGCTTGCGAAGAGATGTTTCGAGTCATGTGGGGTCTCTCCGCATGCCGGACACTCATTCGGCACATCCTCATTCAACCTACTCAGGTAGGAGTTCAACCTGCTGCAGTAGCCGGAGCGAAGTTGTGCAAGTGTTGTGCGTGTCTCCCGAGGCAGATGAAGCTCCGTCTCGTCTATGTCCGGGGGTGGTATGCCTAGGACGGCATTCACAGGTCTAGAGTCTACATAACTCGAGACTGAGTCCCTGTGAATGCCGTTCAGGGCCTGTCGGTACGCTGTCGGGTCCAGAGGTTGCTTAATGAACCTCTGGATTTCGTCCGCCAGTTCATATAGATGCCTCCTGACGTGCCTAGGCGAGGGCTCCTCTGCAAGCAGCCCAGCAAGTGGCCACTCTGTGGCTCCCGATCAGGAACTGCTTGCAGAGCATTATATTGTGCTCCTTTACAGGGAGCATTTGCGCCTCGCCGTGCAGGTGGTGTTCAGGCGACATCAGGAGGCATCCTGTCGCTGTCCTGAGTGCGGTGTTCTGTACAGTCTGTAGCTTCGTCCACTGCGTCCTACTAGTCCCCGGCGACCACACTGGCGCTGCGTAGTTCAAAACCGGCCGGCCTATTGCCTTGTATGTTGCCAGCAACGTTTCTTTGTCTTTTCCCCAAGTACTACCGGCTAGCGACTTGAGGACCTTGTTGCGGCTCTGTACTTTATTGACAATAGCGGTTGAGTGCGCAGAGAAGGAGAGCAGGCTGTCGAATGTTACTCCGAGTATTTTGGGGTTATTCACCCTCGGAATTGGTGTGTCATCGACGTGAATCCCCAGCGGTAGCCTGACCTCCTTCGTCCAGGTTGTGAACAGGATCGCGGAGGATTTCGTCGTAGTGCTAGACACTTTGCAGTGAAGAAGCGAGAAAGTTCGGAGAGATACCCGTTTACTTTCGAACACAGGTCATCAATTCCATTCCCAGTCGCCATGATCGAGCAATCGTCGGCATAAGAGACAATCGAGACTCCCTCTGGTGGTTGAGAGAGCTTTGAAATGTAAAAGTTAAACAGTAGTGGGGAAAGGACACCACCCTTAGGAACCCCCTGTTTTATTTTTCACTGCTTACTCGCTTTGTCTCTAAACATTACCGACAAATGTCGACCACTCAGATAATTTGCCGACCACCGTTTGAGCCTCTGTGGGAGAGAGGAGGCCTCTATATCTTCTAGTAGCGTGGAATGGCAGACGATGTCAAACGCCTTTGACAAGTCCAACGCTACTAGAATCGTTCTCTTACAGGGACGGTTTCGGTTAAGGCCACGAGTTATCTGAGTGTTTATGGCGTTAAGTGCTGTTGTTGTACTGTGCACTTTACGGAAACCATGCTGATGCTTCGCTGGGGTCAGATGGTTTGTGAAGTACTGGAGTAGCAAGGCCTCGAGTGTCTTCGCTACCGGGGAAAGGAGTGTTATCGGACGATAGGAATCTCCTTTGTTGGCAGGTTTCCCCGGTTTGAGCAGTGGGACCACTCTCCCCACCTTCCAGATATCTGGGATGATGAGAGTGGCCATTGACAAGTTGAGGACCTCCGTTAGGTACGCTACCCCCGCAGGACCCAAATTTTTCAGCATCAGCATGCATATTCCGTCGGGACCCATGGCTTTGGAGGCTTTCGCCTTCCCGATGGCCACCTGAACTTCACCGCAAGTGAAAGCAAGGGGGCACAGGTTGTTGGCAGTTTGTGCAGCCTTCTGGTCACTCGACGCTTGGCTTTGTCCACCGGAGGATGCAGTATGAACTGCCGGCTAAAATAGCTCGCGCATCGCTCCGGGTCCGACGAGGCATGGTCGCCGAAGGAAATTTCGACTCTGTCGTCGTGCTTCGTCGGATTAGACACTGACCTCACGGTTAACCCAAGCTTGCTAACACCAGAGGTGAAATTACAGGTCTTCAGATGCTCCTCCCACTTCTTCCGCTTATGTACGTTTACTAGTTGCCGAATCTCCGCGTTGAGATCCCTAATACGGGTTCGCCGGGATCGGCCTGACGAAGGCTATCACGCTCATCGGCTAGAACAGCCGCTTCGGCCGGGAAGTTTGGACGTGGGTCCCTTATACATCCTGCCGGTATGAAGCGAGCTGCAGCAGCAGTGACAGCCCTGCGGAACTTACGTTCACCGAGATGGACGTCGGTTGGTGTGGGAAGCGCTGTGAAGGTGTTTTCAGTAAACTCCGCGTAACCTTTCCTATCAGCTTTAGAGAAGTTGATATAGGTCCGGTGTTTGGCGGAGGCAAAGTCGGTTGGTTTATCTATCGAGATGACTATGGGTAGGTGGTCTGATGCCAAAGTCAGCATAGGTCGCCATGTGACGCTGTTTATCAGACCAGCGCTGACTATGGTGATGTCTGGCAAGCTGCTGCAGTTACCCATAATCCTGGTGGGTGCGTCGTCGTTCATTGTGCAGAATGTCGAATCGTCTATCTGCTCAGCCATGTCTGTTCCCCTACGATCGTTTGACAGGCTTGAGTGCCAAAGATCGTGGTGCGCATTAAAGTCATCTACTACCATACGGTTTTCACCTCTGAGGAGCGCACCTATATCAGGGTGATATCCTGCCGGGCAGCAGGTGACAGGGGATATGTATATGTTAAATATTTCGAGCTCGACATCGCCTGACTGGATAGCGATGCTTTGACATTCTAGGGTGGTATCCCTGCGGTCGATGTCTTCTTCGATAAGACGATACTGCACGGTGTGGTGCGTGATGAACGCTAAGCCACCACCATTATCTCGCTCGCGATCTCGACGGTGCACGTTGTACCCGGCGCAATTCAACAAAGTTGAATTGCTGTGCAACTTCGTCTCTTGGACCGCAGCTATCATTATACCATGCCGACACATGAAGACGGTTATCTCCTCAATCTTGCTCTGTAGCCCGTTGCAGTTAAATTGAAGGAGCTTCATGTGGTTCGGGAGACGTGTCGTGATGTGGGGTGTAAGTGAAGTTTATGTTCTTGCCGCCGTTGGCTGTGTGTGCTGCTGTGGTGATTGCCCCCCCGTGGTGGTGGCGGGGGGCGTTGCAAATGGAGTCTGCGACCGAGCAGCGCAACACGTGCCCTCGAAGTTCCCAGTCCAATCTCGCGTGGTACGCAGACCTGAGCATGCCCTAAAGTGGCACCAGCCAAGGCAGGTGTTGCACTTGACTGATGTCACATTACGGAATATCCTGGTCTAACATACCCTGCAGATTGTAGGGGGAACCAGGAGTTGTTGGCGGCGGCGTGTGGGTGGTGGTGCGGTTGTGTGGTGTTATTATGTTGTTGTGTTGTGGTGACTGTGCGAGGCTGCTGTGTGAGTGTGTGAGGCTGCTCGGGCGGACTGTGGTTAGCCGTGGAGGCTGCTAACCCGTAGAACCGGCTGTCGTGGGAATGTTAAAAAGTGTCGCTATGCACGGTTGCAATTTGTGGATATTTAACACGGTTGCATGAGGCAATTACGTAATGTTTCAAACCCATAACAACGTAATGATAGATTGTTATTACATGTTGTAAATTATAAATGATATATGAGGGATTCACAACAATGTTTTGAGAACTTGAAACAACTATTTTTTAATACTGCAAAAATTCATTATATGACTTTGATGGTACTTTCCGAACCCCTTAATATATTTTTTAGGCGATTAAAGTTTTCTACATACAATAATACGACACTTACAGTGTTCACTAAAAAACGAACAGTAATTTCGTCTTTTGTATAAATGCGACTTAACATTGAATACATCAGTAGGTTGTCCTTTTTCAGTCGCATCTTTGAGAAATAAACGCTTTAGTTATTTTTGCGAAAGTAATTGCATATTTAAGCAAATTTAACGATAAGTGCCATTTATAAAAAACGGTTTGAAGCATACTTCCTGACAAAGCATCCTAAGGGTCCAAAATGGAGTACAGATCAGGCCGCAAAATACATGGTAGCTACCTGGACTTTTGTTACAAGATGGTCTAAGCGCTGTGAAAAAACTGGAAACGTTGACGATGAACCAGGAAGAGCACCAAAAAAGAAGAGAAGAAATCCCTCCGTAACCTTGAGAGGAGCTCAAAAAAAGCTTTCCGACCGCGGAATAGAATTATCCCTTAATACAATTCGCAAAAGGTTACACGAAAGAAAGGTGGTTTACGCCAGTGTTCTGAAGAAACCGCTTTTGACAAAAACTCGAGTCGAAAAACGATTGATCTGGGCAGAGCAAAATGAAAACCGTGACTGGACAACTGTAATTTTCACCGACGAGTCTTCATTTTGGTTAAATAAGAGAGAAAGTCGTGTTTGGTCGGAAAAAGGATGTAAAGTTGTGCAGAGATCCGTTAAACATTCCGCAAAGGTTCACGTTTATGGTTGTTTTTCCGCAAAGGGATTCGGAAAGTTATTGTGCTTTACCGTCAACTTGAACGCGTCAAAAATGATCGAATTGTATAAAAGAGGTTTACGGATGTCTGCTGATAAGCTCTATTGAAAAAATAGTCGATACTGGGTTCTGCAAGAGGACAACGATCCAAAGCAACGGAGTCGACTTTGTACTGAGTGGAAACAGAAAAATGGGGTAACAACAATTGATTGGCCATCCCAGTCACCTGATGCAAATCCCATAGAAAATGTTTGGGCACTAATGAAGCACAAGATAGCTAGAAGAAATCTGACAAAAATAGAACAGTTGAAAAGAGCACTTAAAAAAATTTGGAGAGGCTTTACTACAGACTATGCGGTTAAATTATCAGAAAGCTGTACACGGAGATGTCAATCCACTTTAGATTGTAATGGTGAATGGATAAGCTATTAAATACGCTTTAAAATAAACATTGAATTTGTTTTTAAATTTGACCTTTAACACTTTTATTTATGCTCGTTCTTTAGTGAAAAGACTGTACGTTGTCCGAGTGTATTTATGCCCTGAATAAACCTAAGAAAAAAGCCATTATTTTTCAGGCGAAAAATAAAACTCAAGAAATAATTATTAAATGTGAATATTTAAACAAACTGGAAATTTAAAGCAAGTCCCATTCGTACTCTTTATCAGGTACATATCGTAGTTTAATATACACAACCGCGTATCGTCGTTCTGCAAAACCTCGTAACTGACATTTGTGCCAAAAAGTTATTTGCTTACCGGAAGCCCTTGGCATCAAGCACTTATCCATTTATACTTAAATATCGATACTTAGCTATAAGAAGAAGAGATAATTAGGGATAAAAGAGAGAACCGTTGTGAGATAGGACTAGCTTTACTCCCTCCTACAAAATCTTGACAACCTCACGAGGTTTTGCATTTTCGGTTTTGTACTTTAAACGACGATATGTAACTTGAGAATGGATATCTCTGCATCTTTTGGGCGCATCAGTATTACATAGTTGCATCCCAAGCTAATAAAGGCGAGGTCAAAACAGCTTCTCATAAAAATACAATCGCCGTTCCCAGCCGGCGTAAATCTGTAGGTTCCTCCGCCTTGTGTGACCACATCAAGACACACACTACAAATCGGCACCAGCACCAGTCTCAAAAAAAAAAAAAAATTGTAAATGCAACTTTATCCTCAATACGAATTTTCCAATCAAAATCGTTTGTATATTGAATTCCCCCAAAATATAAAGCCATTCCCGATTCCCCCAAACAAATTCGAATTCCACCGAAATCGGGGAATTCTCTGCCGGTTGGCATCATTGGTGTGGTGTCAAATCAGTAGAAGCAAAAACAAAATACACATAAGGCGAAGAAATCAGCTGATTAGTGATGTGCTGAATTGTTGGTACTCAATACTCGGTACCCGATACTTCAAAAATATTTCGGTACCCAATACTTCCTTTTCGGTACGCGATACCGATATATTTAAAGTTTGTTTTGTACGATATCGGCTAAAAACCTTGAACTTGTCGCAACAGTGGTATATTATTTTAACAGTTTTAACCTTAGTAGGTTCCAAGGTTCAAGGAAAATGCTTTGACGGATGAAGAAACCCATCAGGCCTACAGAGATAATGTCGTCCGATTCATCTAGAACGAAAATTATTCAAACAAGTAAGAGTTTCTCTGCATTATGGCAATGAACCGACATATGTATATAGATTTTTCATTGGAAATAGTATTAAAAGCTCTATTGGCCCCTAAATTTGGCTATAGGCGAGTCTCCCCTGAACCGTTTTTTCCCATATTTTTGGCCTATGTGAGCTTTTGTTAGAACTCTTAATATTTCGGTACCGAGTATCGGAATTATTGGATACTTTTTAAATCGGTACCGAATATCGATCAATACATAAAAGTATCGCCTCAGCACATCCTACAGCTGATCTAACAATACCACCTTGTAGGTATAAATTCGCCTTGCTTCTAACCACTACACCACAGTGGCCTATATACGAGTCCCAGTAGTGCGATTCTGAATCTTATTTTAACCACATTTCACGTTGTTATCTCTAGTTAACAACTTTTTTTGGGGTTAAGTGATTGTGTATCAACTTTAACCATATTTGTCATTGTTTAGTGTTAACAAACGCAGTCAGCTGTTTGGTGACAATTATTTTTGTGGTTAAGCTAACAGCATCTAGTTTTTCTTTGTTAAGCTGTTGTTTACTAATTTTGCTGTGAAGTTAAATTGAGAAAATTGTGAAGATTGTGTTAAAAAATGGCATTTGCATACATTGCATCATATTTATATGATACCGATAATGAGCAGCCATTAAACGTGCCAAGAATTGACCGGCGGACCGGATCAATACAGCCTATATTGCTGAAAATGTTCCTAAATCTATTACAAAACAACCAACCCAACAGCGCCCTTACTGTCCGGGCGTTTCGCTTTAAACCAATAAACAACAATTGAATTTGTGAGTGCCGGTGCTGTTGTGAAGGGTTATTCATGGATACCATAAAAAGAGATACAAAACTACATCAATGCTGTTGGCATAATACTCGCTTCTCTGCCTGAGAAATGTTGGAAGGCAAATGATCCCCATAGGTAAAATTGCGTGTTCTGTTTGGTATTATTTTCAAAGGAATGTGTATACATATTTCACCATTTCAGTGAGCCGCTGATACCTATGTGTCTTCAGTTGGTAATTGCATAGTTACTGCCGCGAGTGCGGTTCACAATGCTCTTTGCCGCATTCTTTTTGGCATGGTCGTTTGTTGAACCAGCCCACATAACAGACGCTCGTTTGGCAAGTTCTATTTCCGTTGCTTGATAATGTGCGTGCGCTTTCCAGTACGGGAAGCAGTGAGAAGGTGGATGGTGCTGCCTTGAGTAAAAATTGTGAAGACTCGCTGGCCGCACTAAAATCTCTGCAAGAAATTATGCATGACAATGCAGACAAATTGGCGTCACTTGCTAACGAGGAAACAGCGGAAACAAAGATGAGGAATTTGCAGGGTGAGTTGTGTTTAGCGGGAAGTTTAGTACCTTTTTAGATCTCTTATTCATTTCTTGTACGTAGATTGCATGGAATATTTGGCTAAATACCGGCATTGAAAGCACAAAGATCACAACGAAAAACAACCATGCCAAAGAGGAGTTTTATGTGCCTAGTCAGGCATTTTTAATAGCGCTAACACAAATTTTCTAGCACATACAACTGCGGGGGGTGATACATCATTGAATTCGAATGTCTTCACTGGGCGCTTGGCGGTTACTGCTTTACTACATCGATTCCAATACGTTTTGAAGCGTTTCAATGACGACGAACGGCTGATGGGCGCCGTGCAAGGGTCACAGTAGTTCATTCCGGGGTATTGGTCGTAACTATCAGTGAAGTGCACAGCTGCCAAATGCGCATTAAGTCAATTAAAGAACCAGTTTGATAACAAAGAAGGATCATACCACAACATTACCGGCACCCTGACACTTATTGAATAAGTACCAAATAAGTAAATACATATCGTCACCTGAAATGCAAAAAGACGTAACAATATCGTAAATGAGATTGAAAAAGTCGTGACTAATATTTTCATTATTTTTTTCATAAAATGATGTGGGAGGTTGTAACTCGTTCCATTCCATTATATAAATCAAAAAGTAAATTTTGAATTTTTTATTAGTTATGTCTTTTTGCATTTTAACAATGATTTTTGTTACGTCTTTTTGAGTTTCAGGTGACGATATGTTTTTCTACAAATTTAAAGCAAACATATTTTTAATGACTTAACAAATTTTTCACCACTTTATGTACTCTGAATGCATGTAGACATTGAAATAACTGGGGTATCGACATTATAAATTGATTGGAAATATCTACCCGATATTATTTAGAGTGGTCCACGAAATAATAGGAATGCGATATTTTGACTCCTTTTATTTTGTGCACAACTGTTATGTACATGCACAACTGTTATATAATGCATTATTTCAACTCATTTAAAAGTTAAATACGGCATTAATTGTAACTTTTTTGTTGTAAGTTTGTTGTGGAAAGAAAAACTTATTTAACTTTTTATATTTAGAAAAATATAGTGATAACTTGACACACGTAATAAAATTGTTGTTTTGAATCATAACCAAATTACATATATTCAACTATAAGTACATATTTAAGTTTCACTAGAAAATTTCAGTAGCCGGTAAGAAAACTAATAAAATAAAAGCAAACTATTTAGCCTCAGTATTAACTTTTTTTATTAATTCTTCTTTGATAAAATAAATAATATATGTAAATAAAAATATGCATTAAATGCTGTTATACATATTAAATATATAAAACGAAGTTTTTATTAAATTACCATTTCATTTATTTCAAAATCAGTACAATAAAATTAAATTAGTTAATAATAGCCACCAAAGCTAAATGAAAATAAAATAATTCATTAAATAATTAATACGGTGATATTTTTTTTAATATTCGCAATGTTTTTCTTGCTATATATTTTTGTGAATTTTTTGTTTTGTTTAAAGAATGTCTCCTATTTTAACAAATGCTATACAAATCTAAGCTTCACACTGTATATGTACATAATTTAGAAGTATTCTGCTAAGTTGCATCCAAATGGCAAGATTTTTAATAAGCATTTCCAAAAAAAAAGTATGTATCCATCCCAATTTTATTATGATAATGTGCAAATTTGAAATGTCTGAAAATGCGCGTTGTTTTATACTAATTTTTTGCTGTCCTATGCATTTTTACCATATAAAAAATGATTGAAAATGCTTTATATGGAAAAAATGCACAGGACAGCAAAAAATTATTAAACAACCCAAATTTTTAGACATTTGAAATTTGCAAATTATAATAAAATTGGGATGCATACATACTTTTTTTTGGAAATTCTTATTAAAAATCTTGCGATTTGGATAAAACTTGGCAGAATACTTCTAATTTATGTATACAGTGTGAAACTTAGATTTGTATAGTATTTGTTAAAATATGAGCCATCCTTTGAAAAAAAACTGAGCAAAAATTTATAGCATAAAAAACATTGCGAATATTAAAAAAAAATGCGTATACTCAAGGCACGAACACTTATCACTATAAACAAATTCAGAAAACAAGATTCAACTAAGAACAATTCATTTGAAAAACAAAAAAGTAAAAAGGCACCAACAAATAAGTTAATAATAATCTAGCCTATTATTAATAAAAATATGTATATACATACAGCCCGCGACAAAAGATAGCACATCAAAATTTTTACCAGTTTTGACTACTTTTCTGTGCTTTTTTAAGGTTCATAAATTTTTTGTTAAAGTTAAGCTCCTTAACTAACAAAACCAATATAGGTCCAAATTAGAGACTTTGTACAAAAATTATAGAAATTACATAAACTTTTCGTCCCCTCTTAAGCATTATAATTTTAATTTATAGAATAACTTGCACTTTATTATTCTAGAAATCAAAATTAAAATGCTTGGAATTGTGAAGAACAGTTTGTGGAATTTTTGTAATTTTTGTACAAAGTCTCAAATTTGGACTTATATTGGTTTTGTTAGCTAAGGAGCTTAACTTTAACAAAAAATTAATGAACCTTAAAAAAGAAAAAGAAAAGTATATACACAAACAATTTATATCTATTGGGGAGGGCCCAGTGAATTAGTAAACTGGGCGAAAGCATGCGCACAAGCTTTCACCCCCTCCGCCAACACCGTGAAGGCCTCTGCCATTGTTGCAGTTACGGTAGCCATTCGCTCTGTGGCAGCAGCCATTCTGCTTATTGCCTCAGCATTGGAGCGGTTGGCCTCCGCGTTGGTTGCAGCACTTTCAGCAAGCCTCTAAGAAAATAAAAGTTCTATTAATAATTCAATACAAATACAGTATTGAAAAAATTACCTTTTCTGATTCGGCCTGTGCCTCGGCAATTCTTAAAAATTTCGCCTTTGTTGGCGATTCTTCCGCACGTTTCCGCTTAGCGGTTCTGCGCGGTGTTTGCCTCGGCGTTTTCGGAGTTTCGCACCGAATTTCCGACTCGCTATCCGACACCGTTAGTGGAGGAATTACCATGGTGTCTTCCTCCATGACTAAGCGGAAATTTTCATCCGCCGCCCCCAATGTTAATTGCAGTTCCTAAAAATAGCATAATGAATATTGCAATATGATTAACATATTGGCATGGGCTTTTAATACGGTACAATTCAACTTACCTCTTCCATGGGAATATTCTCCTGGACATCCGGTTGCCCCTCCATATAGCTGCTTCCCACTAGAGCTACTACCCGCTTCTCCAATTCGTTCAAGGGAGGCTGTTGAAGCGGTATATTCCCCGTCAATGCTTGCTCCCTCTTACGATCACGAACTCGCGTCGATGTTCGACTTTTTAGGTCGCGCCAGACCTTTTGCAAAATAGAAACACACTTTCATACTTTACTATTCTTTGGTGTAGGCCGTTTTCGGAAATGCCTTACTGCAAAGCACCTCTCCTTATACTTAAGTATATAATGATGTCTGATTTCAGCAAACATATTTTTGGAATAAGAGGTGCGATGTTTTGCAGTAATGCATTTCCGGAAATGCCCGTACTTCATCACTTATACTTACATTTTGCCATTGCTCCACAGATTTGGCAGCCCCCCCAAGAGAATTCAATTTATCTGCCATCTCTGCCCACTTCTTGGTGTTCTCCAACTTGCCATGGAGCTTCTGGAACTTGCCGCTCGCCACATTCGGGTTTTCACCCAGAAAGTCAAGCATCGCGCTCAACTGCTCCCCCGATGCACGGCTCCTTTTCGTCGGCTGGATAGACATCCTGAAATAAAAGAAGTTCTAGTAAATTCCAATTAATAACTAAAATAACTAAATACTACCTTTTAAAATTGCAATACGTTGCTGGCGCTAAAAATTCCGTTTCCGCGGGAAGGAAATAAGTTTTTTTTCTTATTCCTCTTTGTACTTTTCGCATATTTGACATTTATCTCGACTGAGATGCCACATTTCATCATTTTAAATAAAAAGGAATAATCAGCTGTTTTTCGCTGTTAAGCAAGAGTTAGAGAATCACACAATTGTTAGTGCAAACGGCAAAAGTTGTTATGTAACCTAACAATTTTTTTATTGCTAAGAGTTACAGAATCGCACTACAGGTCATGCTGAGTCCGCAAAAAATTCCGGAATAGCGTCTGGAAGATGCATCAGACTAGGCCGAGTATATTTTGAAGTCCCATCTAATTAAAACTTATGAAAGTTAAATTACATGGCAGTTGAGAAGTGCATGTGCAAAAATTTCATAAATTGTATAAAGGAAATTTTTGCACATGCAGCAGTATATAGCATGAGCCTGATGTTAGAAGTTGCGCCAGTTTATATTGATAGGAGAGCATGTTTTTCTATTAAGGGTGAAGGCTATTTCTACACATTTGATTTTATTACCTTTTATTCTTAATTTCGAAAACCACAGATCGAGGGTATTTATGTGCTTTTGAAAAATTGCGGAAGGGAAGATAGCATTTTCGTGAATACATAAAATTGCAGTGTCGTCGGTAAACGTTGAAATTGTTTTCTGACTTGAGGTTGGCTCGCCAGATTTCTAAAGTAAATTCAGTACTGGGCCTAGAACACTGACTTTGGGGACAGCCGCATTTATTTTGCATGGTCGATATATGAAATCTATTCTCTTTACCACGAATTGTCGGTAGTTTTGCAATAACATATGTGTGCTTTCTGGTAACAGCGCTGTTATTTTGTGAATAAGGCCCATATGCCACACTTTATCAAATGCTTAGGAAATGTCTAGGAACAGGGCACTGCAAAATATTGTTTCTCGAAGGATTCTTGTATAAGGGAGACAATACGATTAACATGTTCAACTGATCTGTGCTTTGCTCTGAATCCGAAATGGTGCTGGGGCTTTTTTTTGATTCGTTAATGACTGGAGTGATCTATTTTATTAACTTCTCAAATAGCTTTGAAAGTATTTCCAAAATGCGACCTGGGACTTTTGCGGGTTTGGCAAGCATAGTTATCTGGGACAATTTCCATGCTTTTAGAAAGTAACCAGTTCAACAAACTGCTTTAAATAAAAGCAAAAAATGAGTTCCTTCATCATTTAGGGGATATTTTATTACATCCGGGTACCTTCTTTATCTCCAATTCGTTTATGGCTGTGGTAACATCCGGCCCGGCCCGGCCACACAGAAAGCGGTCCGCCGCGGCGGGAAGCGATATACGACCGAGGCGCTCAGGCGGTCTGGTTGAATTATTCAGTTTTGAATCATCTCTGCCGCACAGGACGCGGTGTGCCGTCTTCCGCTAGTCTTTGTCGCGGCGACGAACGATCCGGTTGTACAGAATTACAGATTTCCCGCGTGACCTCTTTGCTAGCTTCGACAGCTTGTTGTATGTGATTGCCAGTAGAATTTTAAACGCTGCATCCGAATCCATGTCAGGATTTTGAGATACCTTAACCGAAAAGTGCGATTTTTTTTTTACCTATTTGAGTATGTAGTATCTTCAACAAATTTTTTCACAGAAAACTGTGAAACTGTGTTTTGCACTTGCGATTTAGATTAGGATATCAAAAAAATTTGACATGTTAGGGCAATTCTGAGCACGTCTTTTGATTTAGCACCGTAAATTCTACGGAAAATTATACGTATGTATCAGGGTTATTGCGAATATTCGCATTCGGATTCACAATCGCGGAGATTCCGCATTAATTTTAACATTCGCTTTCGCGCGAATATTGTGCAAGTGCACTGATAAAACGTATATCGGGCAAAAAAAAAAAAATTACAAATTGTTGCTTGTGGACTGTCCCCCTTTCTTTTGTAATTTAAAGTCAAAAAATTAAGATCTTTCAATGGGTATTTCCAGCGGAAATGTTCAACGCCTAGCTATAAAGAGAATCGACTGTTTGCGCGTTAAAAGATAACCTTTAATAGGAGAGACTTACGTAAGAATCGAATATTTTTTGCCAAAGGTCTGTTGAAAAAACAGTATACATCGCTAGTGAAAAACGAATTACAAGCTATTCATTACAGGTGCACCTTTTCATGAAGTTACCCGGGAACTAAGCAGATCTAAGACCTTCATCGTCCGTGATTCCAATAATTCAAATTATTATAAAAACGGGGTGCCTTTTTACCAATATAACAAGATTTTAAACTAATTCGGCTGGCCGCCACGACTTTCAAAACAGAATTTTCTTAGAAATTTTCATCCTTAGCGAATACCAATTTATTTGCCCTATCGGTCTATTAAGAACTAATTTTTCAAACCGGTCACAGAAGAAAGGATTAAAAATGAATTCCAAAAACTAAAATAGGAAAACGCTGATGACGTTAGAAATGCAGAACCTAAAGAATGAGAATGAAGAAATTTTTGGAAAACAATGGTGTTTAAACAAAGATCTTGCCATGATGCTAGTTGTGAAGGTGAAAGTCAGGAGGGTACGTCCGAAATTTGCAGCCTCGATGAAATTCTCAACAAGTAATTATTGCACCGCAATAAAAAAAATAAATATAACTGAAAGTCCTCTCAACTGGTGCAGCGTCAATCGAAAAGAATTTACAATTTTGTCAAGTTTCAAGTTTTTCGCCTCGAGCGAATAGCTATTTAGTGGCGCAGGTTTGATATACGACGCTTTAAGAAACAGGCTGTAACCCGAAAAGGCAACAGCATTACTTTTTATTAAATACAATATCCAAATTTTTAAATTCAAGCACTAAAAAGAAAACATTATTAAAAATTACAAACTTTTCCATTTTTTATTTACCTAAATCGCCTAATTTACTCACCTAAATTATTTCTTAAAAATACTTGACATCCGCATCCGCATCCGCGGATGTTTAAAATTCCATATTCGCAACATCCCTAATATTTATATCACTGATTCATAGCTATTTACCAACTAGCAGACCCGGCGAACATCGTCCCGCCCAAAATTAATTTTTTTATTGAAACATTTGGTCCAACGCTTTCGCCAGCAATTCACGTTCACGTTTAGTTCTGTTATCGACAAAAGGCATATCCTCCATTGCCATTTTAAATAACCTGACGAAAGCGTTATGCCCTGAAGAAGTCTTTACGGCAACAATGATCCCGTTCGATGGGGGAGTATCATTGGTCCTAAGAAATCCAATACCTTAATGTTTTACAATTGTAAGCATTCTTCAAGAATTGTCTTTATTCGGTTTAGTCGCCGTAAAGCAAGGACCGCAATGGTTCTGATGGTTGATTTAACGATGGTAATTTGACTTTGATCCCTGGTGCTTCCGAATAACTGCACGTGACGATTTTTAGCAATAACTCGGCTCCAGCGCCACTTTGGGTATCTTTTTTTGCAATAGTATTGCCCCTATCCTTACCAATACATATATATCTCGAATATGAGTCAAATCGGATCAAAAATACGAATATTGAGTTATAAGTCGACTCCAGCGCCTCCTGGCGTTTTAAGTTCTGAACCTAAACTATACAAGCACCTACTAAAACACATTCAAAAATTTCATTAAAATCGGTTCGAAGGAGTTCAGTGTTTGTGACACACGTACCGAAGAATTATCTACACCCACCAGAATAAGTCTTTTACATATTGACGCTCTTCAACATTTCGCATTACGAATTCGTTATACAGAGAAAATGCGCAACATCATCAGCCAAAAAAAAATCTTAAAAATCGACGGTAGCTTAAAACTTGCACTTTGTTATACTGAAATTGAGTGAAATGCAAAACTACATACTCAAAATTTGGTTAAAAGTTTAAAATTTTGGTGAAATTTTGTCGAATTTTCCTAAATTTGAATGAACAGAAATTCTATAAAAAATTAACGAAAAATTTCATTATGTAAAAGATTGCAAGTATTAAAAAAATACACTGTACGGAGACTTATTCTGGTGGGTGTATATATTTACAGATAGGTAAAAGTTTAAATATGTTTGGAAGACGCCACGCCCCCTTTTCCAATAGCCCCACTTTTCTCCATGAGTATGGGGTTGATTTCAAAATGTCAGTACCAAGTTCCAGGACTCTACCACAAATACTTCCAGAGATATACGGTATGAAAAATTCGAATGTATGGGGTATGCCATGCTCCCTTAATATATCGAAAGCCTGCATTAGGTGTCCAAAATTAAAAAAAAAATGGTACAGCTTCTTTTTATATACTTAATATAGATAACACAGGGCAACACCGATTTTGATGTGGCAAATCTTAAAGCTGCCGGGAGGTCTAGCTTTAATTTAAGCCTAATTGAAAGGTTCTATCACCTTTTGTTTCCTTGCTAGGGCTGGTCAAATATTGCAAAAACCGCGAATTTTTGACACTTTAACCACGTCTTTCTCAAAATCTAGAGCTGATGGAAACTTTATACTTACGGATTCGTAATCAGCACAAATAAGTCATTCTATTTTTGTTGCCCAGTGTAATAAGTATTGTTAAATAGCCAATATCGGGAATTAGATTTTTTCGAATAGATTGGTCCCTGGTCCACTTAACGGAAAAAATGATCCTACAGTGCAATCCATTTATAATGGACTCGCTTAAGATGGAAACTCTCTTAATATGTACCAATTTGTCAAGTCCTAGTTCAAACATATGAAAAAAACTCAGTTAAAATAGACTCGGTTATAACGGACTCCGCCTATAATGAACAATTATTGTCCATTGTAACCAAGGCCAAATAAAAAAAATTAATTCTGCAATTCGGTAATTCGCCGAATTCAGCAAGCAATCGGACCATAAATAATATTTTTTCGTATATATCGTTTCCTGGTCCACCTTCCGGAAAAAAGTAAATTTTTTCCCCTTGACGTGGTGGTTGCTTAAAGCTATTTATATACAAAATTTCATGAAAGCCGGACTTGCTGTTCGCGAGATTACCTGTTACAAAAAAAAAGACTTATCTTTATACAATTAGTACAGATAGATAAGAGAACATATTGCATGGAACTGAATTTGCCATAACTCGACTTTGGAGGCACCTATCGGGTCTATTTTTGGCAGGTTTATTTATGTTTATGCGCCGAATATATATTCCGCAAATCGGACCATAAATGCGATTGTTTAGCGTAGCTCCACCCCTGCATCACCTATCGGAAAAATTAAAGCTTTGTGCACTCCTCCTTCTAAACACCTTTCCAACAACCATGTGCATCGGTTAAGGAACATCGGAGAAAATTGTTCCCAATTGATTCATGCTCACGAATTCTCCACCTTTACATCGTCCAAAATCATAGAATTATGCGACAAAATGCAAAATTTCGCCAAAAAAAATTAAAATTTTTCGCATTCTTCCGGAATTTTCAGAGTTTTTCACTAAGAATTTTCTATTTTGCCATTCGAAAAGCCATTCCAAAAAAAATTAATTTTCGATTTTCCCAATTTCCCGATTTTCCGGCGGGTTTTCCCAAAATTTTCTTTCGTAAAAACCTTTTCCTGGCAATTACGAACAACCAAACAAAATTTGAGCCAGATTGGCCCAGCCGTTCTCAATTGATGAATTACTTTTCACACCATTTTTTTATATATAAATATCAAATAAAATGTAATTCGAAAACACACTATACATATTATATTTGGAGAAGTCACTGGACCGCTCACACATAAATATCGCGTTCTGTGTGACGTCCCCATATCGCAGACCGGCGCGATAACTGCTGGATCGCTTCCCGCCGCGACAGACCGCTTTCTCTGTGTCCGGGCCTCAAATGTAAATTTTATTGAGCTTGCTGGTTGCTCTAGTAGTTGACTTATACGGTGGGCTTATTTAGTGTATATACATTTTGCAAGTATTCCGCAAATGCACACCCTTTTTCATTATTATTTCGCGCACAGTCACCATTGCCTAAACGTATTGGGTGTTCATGTTGGGTCTGGCCTAGTGTTATAATCAGAGAGCGAAAATAACCGTCACCAAGTGTCTGGTACAGTGTTGCCGTTTCAAAAAAAAATTTAAAATTGCCCCTAGCCCTTTTTTTTAGCCCTTTGGAGAATTTATTCATACGCGGAATGATAAAGCTGTATATGCTTAATTTGATCTAATTTTTTTTTTCATGTATGTAAGAGATGAATTTTTAAACTATATTGTATGTTCCTAACGTTTTTATACATACACTAGCTGTACCCTGCCCCGCTTTGCTGTGGAATATTCCTGTTACATAGATGATAAATGATTAACGAAACAAAGCATACGTCGCATATAAGTTTGATTTTGTAATACATAAGTACTTGTGTGCACACAAAATTTGTCGTGAATTTTTAAACTATATTGTATGTTCCTTACGTTTTTATACATACACTAGCTGTACCCTGCCCCGCTTTGCTGTGGCATATTCCTGTTACATAGATGATAAATGATTAACGAAACAAAGCATACGTCGCATATAAGTTTGATTTTGTAATACATAAGTACTTGTGTGCACACAAAATTTGTCGTTTTGCCATTCTCTGCATAGATATTAAGGATGTCTGGTTTGCCGACACGGGAACATGCAACATCTGAGAAGCAATCGGCATCTAAATCTAAACCACACTTTTCCAAAGGTTGACCTTGGGCATTATTGATTGCGATTCCGAATGCCAATCGAATTGGGAATTGCAATCTTTTAAATTGAAATTGTATATCGGTCGGAATCATGGGAATTTTTCACCTTTGCCACGATGTAGATTATTTCAGGCAAGCATTTCGAGACATCGAGACATCGAGAAATTACAGGCAATGTTTGCGTTAAATCTCCCGATAGCAACATCAATGCAATCCCGAATGGTTAAACGTTTCCATGCAAATCTCGCGGGAATCGATCAAAAACCTCAAGCAATTTTTTGTGTGCAATTGTACACTCATCGCAAACAATGAGTTTAAATTTTCGTATTACTTTTTCCATACCGGAATTTCTGGAAATATTGCACGTATGATTGCTGAAATAACAATTCTTTCACCTAATAACAATGTCGCAGAAATTCCAGGCGGAGCCCTAGCTGAGCTTATGTAATTTTTTGAACAAACCGTCCCCCGGATCAATCTGATAAGGAATGTTCTCCTAGTTCCGCCAGGCGTATCCAAGAATAAGGTCCCCAGATATTATTTTCTCCTTATTTGACGCTGGAACCACTTAAGCCATTTGGCCGAGCTCGACAAAGAACGTCTGTCGTTTATCTCTGTGGCAACTGACGCCAATACGAAATGCCACGTGAAGCCAAATCCTTCTCCACTTGGTCTCTCCATTGCAGTGGGGGCCAACTCTTTTTCTGGTACGACCAGCGGATTGCGAGTTAAATACTTTCAGACCTGGAACGTCGGTTCCCATTTGAATGGCATATCCAAGCCAACGGTGCCGCTGTATTTTCATTCGCTGCACTATGACCATTTCGTTGTAAATCTCATACAACTCATCGTTCCATCGTCTGCGATACTTCCCGTCTCCAAGCGGAGAGACCTGTAAATCTTTCGTAAGATCTTTCTTTCGAATACTCCAAGAGCCGCCTCATCGAATTTTGTCATTGTCTTAGCTTCTACGCCATAGCGTGTGGTTTTTGTACGTCGAGAGAGAACTTTACTCCCGAATTGCCTACTCAGTCCAAAGTTTCACTTTTTGGCTAGAGTGATTCTGAGTTGGATTTCAATACTGACATTATTATCGGTGTTAATGCTGGTTCCCAAGTAAACGAAATTCTCTACTTTCTCGAAATTGTAACTATCAACAGTGACGTGGGTGCCAAGGCGCTATCGCAATCGTTCGTTATCCAACTTGGAAAGGCAGAACAGACTTCGAGGTTTTTGTTACCGATGATGTCGATGTCATCTGCACACGCCAGAAATTACACGCAGCTCTTATTATGTTAACACTTGCGTCATGCGATCGTAAATGCCCTTCTGCTTTAGCTTTAATTTGAGAATGGCTGTTTGCGCATATAATAGGAGTTCGCAATAGTAATAATAATAATAATCATAATAATATTATCTATTGTTATTAAAAATTTCTTTACTCGGAATATACTTAGTAGGCTATGGCTACCCCAAATGAAATTGTTTGTGATTAAAATTTAACTGTTAACTGTGTTAATGTAAGGGAATGGTGATACAAATTTTAATTTCATTGGATATTTTTATGTTTTCGTTACGCTGTTTATAATTTTTTCATTTGTATCAGTTGTTATTTATTAATTTTTTTCTGTGCGTAATTTGTATACCAAATCTTCGTTGATAAAATGATCACTTCGTTTGATAAGATGTTGTAAACTCTCTCTTCATTTTAACTATCCGGATTTGGACAACTGAAAATATGAACAAAAAATTTCTCTTGTAAAGCTTTCCCAAACGCTTTCCGTTTCGAACCAGTTATGTAATATTTCATTTAATTCAGTTTACTTTTATATATTGCATAATTCTATTGAGAGTGTTTCCAAATCAAGATTCCTTAAATACCTTTCGTTTGGTACTCATATTGTAACATTTCATTTATTTTATCAATTTAATGACGTTTTATTTTCAAACAGGTGGCAAACCTCTTCAAACATATTTTCGACCGTAAGTCTTCTTAAAGCTCTTTAGTTTGATTCCCATATTGCAATATTTCATTTCTTTAATCAATTTAACTGAGTTCAAATTTTCAAATAGGTAGCAACCCTCCTTAAAAATATTTCCAACAGTCAACGTCTTTAAGTTGATACCTTTATTGTATTAAGTCATTTATTTTATCAATTAAATTGAGTTAAATTTTCAAACAGGGAGCAACCCTCTTCCTACATATTTTCGACTGCAAGCCTTCTTAAAAATCTAAAGTTATTGCCCACATTGCAATTTTTCACTTATTTTATCAATTTAACTGAGCTAAAATTTTCAAATTTCTCAAAAATATTTCTTACAGTCTTTTTTTTTTAAATTCTTAAATTTGATACCTTTATTGTAATAAGCCATTTATTTGATCAATTATATTGAGTCAAATTTTCCAACAGGTGGCAACCCTTCTCAAACTTATTTTCGGCTGTAATCCTTCTTAAAAATCTAAAGTTTAATACCCACATTGCAATATTTCATTTATTTTATCAATTTAACTGATCTAAAATAAAAATAGGTCGCAGCCCTCCTCAAAAGTATTTCCTACAGTCATCTTTCTTAAGCCTCTTTAATTTGATACCTATATTGTAATGTGATTTATTTTATAAATTAAACTTAGTTAGATCTTCAAACCCTCCTCAAAGTTTCTCATAGTTTCGGCTGTAAGCCTTCTTAAAACTCTTTAGTTTGATACCCACATGGCAATATTTCATTTATTTTATCAATTTAATTGAGTTAAAATTTTCAGCCCTCCTCCAAAATATTTCCGACAATCACATTTCTTAAACTTCTTTAATTTGTTCCTATCTTGTAATATGTCATTTATTTTATCATTTAGATTTAGTTAAATTTTCAAACAGATGGCAACCCTCTTCAAACATATTTTCGGCTGTAAGCCTTCTTAAAACTCTGTAGTTAACACCCACATGGCCATATTTTATTAGCTTTATCAATTTAACTGAGTTAAAATTTTCAAATAGGTGGCAACCCTCCTCAAAGGCATTTTCAGAAGTTATCTTTCTTAAACCTACTTAATTTTGTACCCACATTGCAACATTTCATTTATTTTTATTAATTAAACTGAGTTAAAATTTTCAAATAGGTGGCAACCCTCATCAAAGATACTTCCAACAGTTATCTTTCTTAAACCTCTTTAACCTAATACCCATATTGTAATAATTCGTTAATTTTATCAATATATTTGGGTTTAAAAATTTTCAAATAGGTGGCAACCCTCCAATTTTTTTGCGGTGTCATTGGTTCTGGTATTATACCGAACAATACAAAAAAGAAATCATTCAAATCGGTTCAGCCGTTCTCGAGTTTTAACGCCCGTGACATACGAACACACCATTTTTTTTAATATAGATACTGTAAAAGTGTTAGGGCTGTTAACTTATCTATAACGATTTAACTATACTTTAAAATAGATAAGTTTACGGCCCTTAATATGCCTAATTTGTTAAATGGCCCATCAAGTCGATTGTACGTGTATGTTCTTGTGGTGTGATTGTACCAGCTGCTGGTGCGACTTCAAAAACTATTTGAAAATTTTATGATTGTACCAGCATGCTGGTGTTGCGAGTGGTGAAATTAGCTCACTATAAGAGTCAAATCGTGTTTGTGAAAGATTAAGTTCACGATATTGCAGTTGTGAATTAAACAAAAAAAAAAAAAAAAAAAATGTTTAACAATATGGAAATTTATGAAATTTCGGTTCTAATCATTTCGATCCTTCCTCTACCTCATTTTTAAAGAAATAAATATTGTACCAGCATGCTGGTAAGTTATACGCTTCGAGCCTGATGGTACAATCACTTGATGGAGCCAGCAAGCTGGTGTCGTATATTTCCCCTTTAATACAAACAGGTTTTTCGTTGGATATTAGCTTTTTTCCAGAGTTCATTGTTTTTCTATACCATTACTTATTGAAAATGTTTGCGCGTATACTTATATATGTATATGTAAGTAAAAAAATTAAGCTACCATTTTTAGCCACAGTGACTTTTTTTTAGCTCTTTTTTAGCCCTTTTAAAGGAATTTGGCTACCACTTAAAATGATTCGCGGCAACACTGGTCTGGTATGGTGTTTACCACTGACACAAAAACTCATCTCTCAAGCAAAAAGTGTTTCTCACTCTTTGCGATCTTTTTGTATTTTCCGTTGTGGGTTATTTATCAACTGCTAAAATTTCCCTTAGGCAAAGACACTTTGGCAGGGACTTTTATTTTTAAGTGTCTTACTTTGTTGGTTATTGTAAGACTGCAAAATATAAGTGGGCATACATAAGTGGAAGCAAAGCGTTAGGCATTTCTTTACACGACATATACGTACACATTAGGGATGTTAATTTTTCGGCTTTTTCCGATACCGGGATTTTCGGGATGGCGTTATCACGATCCCGGGATTTAGATATTCATTACTTTTCAACAACTTGAATCGAAAAAATAGCTTCTATGTTGTTTGAGAAACTCTCCTACCATGAAATAAATAATAAATAAATGGGTTTGAAACCTACTTTTTTATTTAATGTGGCATTTTTATTATTTTTTTCTCTGGCCGCACGATTTATTTTCAAGGATTTTGTAATTACAAAGATATGATTAATTCCAAAAATTATTAAATAACTTCAATGCAATGTAGAATAAAAATATGTCTAACAAATGCAATAGGATGCAATTTCTTTAGAATTTAAAAAGTTTAAATTTTTTGGATTCACAAAGACGACTAGGTAATTTTTAAGCTGGCAAAGTTAGAAGAACGAAATTCGAGGATGTTATCGAGTATATAAGCCCTTAACATGTACATTTTTCAAAAACAAATATTGCGAAATTTCAAGGATAAAATTTTAAAATGACATTTTCAATATTTACCAGCCCTTCTGCACCTGAATCTGTTTAAATTGGCTTTCCTCATTAATTTTATACCCATACTTCTTCTCTAAGCACATTTCTCTGCATTTTTTAAATCATTTTTGAATTACTGACGTCAGAGTGAAAAACTAAAAACGCAATTTTACTATATTTGGCCCATGGTTTCGCGAATATATAGATATTTGTTTACAATTTACTATCGCGCGGAGTTATATGTATAAAAAATATTTATTATTAAATGAACAAAAAAATATAGCCAATACTGGTCAAGAAAAGGAGTTTCTATTATTACCATTAGGGCAAATTACAAATTACTTGCCAAGAATCCCGGAATTCTCGAGACCTTAGAAAGTCCGGGATTAACATTCTAGTACACATACATGTCCGAACATTTATGACAAAGAAGAGAGCGTGTACATTCATAATATGATACACCGAAAATAAGTTATTTTATTTTATTGATAAAGAAAAGGATAAAGGCAAAGGTAAAAATAAAAACAAAAACAAAGATGCGTAAAGATAAATGCAAAAATTAAGATCAAGGTAAATTTAAAAATTTTACTAATATAAGGGCAAAGGTGTAGATGTAGAAAATGATTAACATAAAGGTGATAAAGATAAATATTAAGAAAAATATGAGGATGAGTAAAGATGAAGATAAAGGAAGAAAGATTAAAATAGAGCTAATTATAAAGAAAATGATATAGAGTCACAGAGACTCAACCTGGGAACTATTTCGGGATTTTCGGTATTCTCGGGACTTATCGATATAATAATCGATAGTTTTATCGATTTTGTTATCGAGTTATTTATCGATTTTGTTATCAATAATGTTATCGACTTTGTTATCGTTATTTTTATCGAGTTTGTTATCGGTTTGGGTATCGATTTTGTTATCGATTTGGGTATC
This sequence comes from Rhagoletis pomonella, assembly GCF_013731165.1. NCBI lineage: Eukaryota > Metazoa > Arthropoda > Insecta > Diptera > Tephritidae > Rhagoletis > Rhagoletis pomonella. Next base: position 11,995,130 of record NW_023458568.1, on the reverse strand, counting down.
GATTTTATTATTGATTTGGGTATCGACTTTATTATCGATATTTTGCCACCGCATGAGCGTGACGTTGACGTTGCTTATATATATCTCTCTCTCTCTCTCTCTATCAACAGCAAGTTTGATATGCTTCTACGCACTTCTACGGTACCCTGCGTACACGTTCGTGGGTAACCGCGCTCAACCACTTATTTTTCCTCTTCCAGCGATAAGTGTCCGTGTCCAACAGCAACGGAAAAAGATATGCAAATAACCCTTTCCCACTGAGAGGAGCACACATCTACAAAAAATAAACCACCTGTTCTCTTTTGTGGGTTATTTTTTCTCTAAATCTCTATTCTGGGACACTTTCAAAGTGGAGAGGGATATTTTAGACCTCTAGTTATAATAGAAGGGGAGTGATCAGAAAATAGTTAAAGCGAAGAAACCGCAGTTATTGAACTACCTACGATTCATTTAGGGCCAATAGGTTGGTTCACCAGTTGACACGTCGTCAAGTTTTGCGTCTATTATTGTAAGGTAAAGTTTTCTACCTCCGGGTGTGGCTGACCTGGACTCCAATGAGGGTTTTTGGCGCTGTAGCTCCCAGCGACTAAGAATTGGGGGGAAAAGTTTGGCGAAGAAATCTTTAATCTGTTGGCCAGTAATAATGTGTTTAGGAGGTCGGTATAAGCCGCAAGATTTATGGCGTGGCGAAGTTCCTGAAATTGAATGTTGGTAGATTGAAGGTATTCTTCTCTGATTCATTCATCACACAGTGCTCTAGTCGGTTCTTTATTTTAGATGCCAGTGCCACTTCTGGTCGTGTTGCTGTGATGTTTTGTATCATAGAAGAGGTAATCAGGTATTAGAAAGCAATTTTTGTCTGCCAAGTAAGTTTCTGATAAGTCTGGCAAACCACGCTCAAATAAATACTTAATGCTCCGATTTTGGCTTTCTATTTGTTGAGTTTATTGTGCTAATTCTGAGTTAAAGTAGTGGTGAAAAGTGCTTATGAGCATCTTAGTGTGAAATAATTGAAGCTAAGTGAAAGTTATTGTGTTTTATATTAAACTAAATTTAATCAAATTTCACTAGCATACATTCTAATCTTGCCAAGTCACTTGTTGCTATCATTGTTGTTGTATCCTTTGTAGTTAACTGAATTAATTTTGTTTTTGTACATTTGGTTTACTCTTTTTGTTTACTTCTTCTAGTAATTCTTGTCACAGCTTTTTACGTTGCGTTTATTAAGTGTCTTAATTACAGTGATACTCAAACTGTTCGCTACATTTATTTAAAGCTAGTTACATCAGCAATTGTTATAATTTATTTTGTTTGTCTTTTTATTAACGAGTGTTATTACATAAATCTTTCCATATGAAGTGCGCTCTTGATACTTGCCAAATTAAAAGCGATTCTGAACGCTAGTTATCGTGCTGGCTGTTTGATGGTATTTACCATCTGAAATGTGCTGGTTTGACGGGAAGAATTCTGGACGCTATTAATGATGGCAAGGGCCTTCGCTGGTCTTGCGTAAAGTGCAGGTCAACCGAAGTTGATCTTTTGAAGCTATTTAGGCAAACCAGAAATGGTTTTACAGAATTAGGAAGAGAATTGTCGGTACTGACAGAAAAATTTAAGCATTATGAAAATGTGTTTAAATCATTCAAATGCTTAGATACCTTGCAATCTGTTAAGGATATCCGTGTGTCTAAACTTAAGCTTCTTCATAGTCCATCTAAGGAAATTATTGCCGTTGCACGTCAGAATAATCTTCCGACTGACTTAATTAATCTGTCTTCTCCAAGTCCTCCAGCATCAGAATCCTCAGCCTCAAAAGAGCTTGTAACGAAATCTGCTTCGGATAATAATGAGCCTGTAGTATCTTCCGCTTCCCCCATTGAAGGGGTGACATCATCTTCAAAGCTCTCCTGTGGTTCCGCCAAAGAAGTCAATCTTTGTCTCTAGATTTTCGAGAGACACTACCGAAGACGATATAAAGGTTTATATCTCATCAAAAATTACAACTGTCGACTTAAGCATCAGAAAATTTAATTTTAAATACGAAAGATATATTGCTTCATTTAAAATTGACGTAATTTAGATAATTTTAATGCGCTGCTTAGTAGTTCTTTTTGGCCCCCCGGAGCTTTCGTTCGTGAATTCGAGTATAGGCCCAAAAAAGGAAATAACTTAGCTAATATTCCCCGTCATAACACTGAATCAAAAAACTAATTATTAAATCTGCTTTAAGTATTTATTACCAAAATGTAAGGCTTAAATACTAAATTAAGGAACTTATACCTTAAAGGCCTTGAATGTAATTATAATATGCTTTATTTTACCGAAACTTGGCTGAAACCTCACATTTTCAATTCAGAGATTCTTCCAAATAATTATCATATCTATATAGACAAGATAGGCAGGACAGAATCGGCGGTGGCGTACTCTTCGCTGTAGACTCTTCAATACCATCTGAAGAAGTTAGTCTTCCACACATTAATTATTTACTTAGCTCTATGCTATATCCCTCCCCGTGCTGACACATTGGTGTATTCACGACTCATCTCTTTACTGAAATCAGCTAATTTACTAACTAAACCCTCTGATTCAATGATTGTGTTGGGTGATTTTAATTTACCAAGCATATCATGGAACATCATTGACAATGATATCGTTTCTTTCGCGTCTAGTGCGTGCAACAATGTATTTTTAGAGGAGATGGCTGAACTCTGCCTAACTCAGGTTAATGTACTTCATAATAAGTCTGGTAAAGTATTAGATCTTGTTTATTTTGATGATGCATCTAAGTCCGTTGTAAATATGCGTGATCCACTAGTTTTGCCCGAAGATGTCTACCACCCTGCTATGGAGGTATCTTACGAAGTTATAAGTGATGGTCAAAATTCCAGAACCCAAGCATACGATCGCTTTGATTTTTCGAAAGCCAACTTTAAAAAGCCTAACAAAGAACTGTATAAATTGTCGTGGCCTGCATATAAAGAAAGTATTGAACAAAGCGTTGCACTTTTTAACTTTACTTTACATAAATTATTTGAAAAGCATGTGCCTAAACGCATGTATGTTCCTGAAGAACAAACACAGTTATGGTTCACTAAAGAACTGAGAAATTTGAAAAACAGAAAGTCGCGTTATTTTAGATTACACAAAAAACCGGTTTACACTCATACTATATGAAATACTCACTTTAGCGTCATAAGTTGTTTGAATTAAACAAAAAGTGTTATAAAGCTTACTTGTGTAAAATCAAACGGCGTATAATATATAACCCCAAATCATTTTATGACTTCGTAAACTCCAAGCGAAATGTACGTGGGTTTCCTTCCGCCATGAAGTATCAAAATACCATCTCTAGTGATAATCAAACAATTTCTAACATGTTCGCTCAGTTTTTTAAATCTAATTATTCCATTAACTCACATGTTAACATTGACTATCCTTTTAAACTATGTTCTATGAACTCAATAGATATCGCAATAATATCTGTGTTAAAATAACACAAACGGCAATAACGCACATTTGTGTTATTTCCCAATTGAATGTGAAATAACACAAATTTGCTTTATTTCATTTCTCGTTGAGCAATAAGACCAACTTTCATACTTAACAATTTGAGTAATAAAGCAAAATAGTGCACATATGTAGGTAGTCACCCAGTTACATTTGACAAAAAGTAGTACATGAACAAGTTAAATGGACGGATTTGTAAGTATACAATTTTGAAAGTGACCGGCGTGGCGACGGTCCGCGTTCGACGTCGCGCTCGCGTCCCCCGCCCCTCCCCTCCTTTCGCAATTATGTACTGGTGGCATTATAACCATTTAGAAAAAGGCAAATGATAAAATAACACTAGTTCACTTCTGAAACTAATTTTTATGAATGTCCAAGTAATGGGAATTATTGTGTATGGTGTTATTGCATGCATCCCACCCATAGTGGAATTTACCAGGTGCTACTGCTTTATTTGAAAATTTGCCTATAAAATGTGACTATAAGGCAGCCGAATGTCAGAAAATAAAGCGAGAAAGACGTTTTATTACATCATCTGTTTATTGCGACATGGTTCCATGCAAACATTTTAAGGTTTTCCAGCAATGTTTTTAACATATTAAAAAGCATGCAGAAAAAATTCATACAAAAGCGCTATGTTTAATATGCGGAGCAGTTTTTAAAGACGATGCTTTTCCTATATTTTGTTAGACTTTTCATAAGTAAAAATATTTTGTGAATATTATTTTCTTCATATGAATTATATCACATTTTTTGTTTAATTCAAGGCCTATCAAACAGGTTTAAAGCATTTGAGCAAAAACAACATTTGCCTGTATTTTGTTGTTGCTTCTGGTATCGTAGGTGCCAAAAACTGTCCTGATTTTTTTCTTCTACATCAAAGCGTGCCATGCGAAATACGAAAAAGGTAGAAAATTTTAATTGAAAAAATGAAAATTGTTGCAACTTTCTTTCTTAGTAAATTGGTTCGCTTCTCGAAGCATTGATCCATCCTGTGCCAGGCCCAGTAATCAGCGGTTGTGCTGCTGAGTTGGGCGAGCTTTCCAAAAGCTGCTATTTAATCGCTGGTTTTGTATGGAAAATGTTTCACATGCAAATAGATTTTAACAATTTAGAATTTTTATGGGAAGAAATCTAAAACATTTTACATTTTGAAGAACAAATAATTTGAGAAAATCAAATCAGCTGCCATACTGATATTACCTGTTCAATGTGCCTTGGTTTAATTGTATTTTTGGAATAAACCAGGGATTGGCAAAGGGTGCTGTTTTTGTGACTTTAAGCCTACTCACGTTAAAAACGGAGGATGAACGAACACCACCGCAAAGCGTGCTGTCTTGCAAATACAGCCACCACAAGTGAACGATGCTTATAACAGCTCATACTGATATTGACTTCGGCAAATCTGTACTCCGAATGATCGTGCACGAAACCAGCAACCGCCGTATTTGATCGACAGCCATAAGCACGATACTGCATTTGGACGGTTGCCGAAAGCATGACAGCTTATGTGAAAGACTGGCGAAGGCAAGATGCCGCAGTTAGCTAACTTGATTTGTTGCAGAAGTCAAACCGCCGCCTTTGGTTTGTTGCTGAAGGCGCGTTTGACGTGTTGCCGAAGTGATGATACTTTTCAATAACATTCAAAGACAATTGCTTGTTTGAAATGAAGCATTGATATGTACATACATACATACGTACGTATGCACATTCCTCACAACTAGCCAGCAGTGAGCAATGCAATTGAATGGTAGACGCGCTATAAATACATACATACATGCATACGAGATGATAAATTACCCTTTACCACATTCGTCGTCATTTCAGCAACAAGTCAGATGATTTTCAGCAACAAGTCAAATGGCTTTCAGCAACAAGTTAGATGATTTTCAGCAACAAGTCAAACGACTTCTGCAACAAATGATGACTCTCATGTTTTCGGAGCCGTTCAACTGCCACGTTTGCTGGTTTCGTGCACGATCATTCAGAGTACAGATTTGCCGAAGTCAATATCAGTATGAGCAGTTATAAGCATCGTTCACTTGTGGTGGCTGTATTTGCAAGGCAGCACGCAATGCGCTCGTGTTCAGTCATCCTCTAATTTCGTTTAGGTATCGATACTACTAAGCCAACGCCGCTGCTCAGTCATACAAAGCAGCGGTATTGAATGAGTATGAACAGCTGACGATCAACCAATGCCAATCCCTGGAATAAACAAAGTTCTTTTTCCTTCTGTCAGTAAACTGTTGTTTTTTTTTACAAATAGTTCAAATAAGCAATGGGAAATAAGGCAAAATTTGTTTTATTTCCAACCTTTGTTCGCAAAAAATATTGAAAAAGGTTTTTTCTTAACAGCGGTCGTCCCTCGGCAAACCTTCGAGTGTATTTCTGCCATGAAGAACAGCTTCTCATAAAAATACAATCGCCGTTCGGAGTCGGCGTAAAACGGTAGGTCCCTCCGCTTTGTGTGACAACATCAAGGCGCACGCCCCAAGTCTGAGAAGAAGCTCGGCCAAACACTAACATATGTGTAAGTGCCAATCTAAAAGAAAAGTTTTCTACAGATATACGATTTTCCATGATTTTAATGTATGCAGATGATGTAAAGCTTTATAAATCGTTCGTTTCAATTAAAGAAAGGTCTTTGCTACAATCAGACTTAAACAGCATGGCTTACTGGTGTAAAGTAAATCTTATGTCTTCAAATCTTAAGAAATGTTCAGTAATGTGTTTCGCACGAAGAGCGAATAGGTAACCATAACCTGGAACAGGTATACAATTTTGTGGACCTTGGTATCACAATAGATCCTAAGCTGAATTTTAATCTTCATATTTATGTGACAGTCAACAAGGCTAAAGGTGTACTTGCATTTGTGAAACGATGGTCAAAAGAATTTTGTGACCCTTGTATCACTAAAACCCTGTTTACAACATTAGTTAGGCCAATTCTGGAATATGGTTCGGTGGTTTGGAATCCAAGGTATCAGATTTACTCAGACAAGATAGAATCAATTCAAAAACAATTCCTACTTTCTGCTTTAAGAAATTTCCGTTGGGATTCTCAATAATACGAGCCGATTAAAACTTATTATTCTTCCTACACTTTCCAGCCGCAGACAAATGCTTGGTACAATTTTTATAGTTAAATTACTAACAGGCTCAATTTCATGTCCGCTTCTTCTGGGCGAAGTTTGCCTTAATGTTCCCTCCCGGGTATCAAGACACTTTTGTCCCCTATTTTTGAAAGCTTGTAAAACTAATTTTGAATTGCACGACGCACTCCGTTGCTTATGCCAGGATTTTAACTGTCATTCCAGCACGTTTGATATATCAGATTCGTTTTTCAGCATTAAGAAATCGATACTGTCCTCTCTCAATAAATGAATCATTAAAATAAAGGCATAAAACCGGCTGATGAATTTAGTTCTGTAGCTGAATAGTTTTAGATCTCGACACTTAACAAACTCCTGCCTATCGTGACTCGGCGCATAAATTGAAAATCCTGGTTCCGTACGTCATGCGGACTGCACCACTCGTGCGGATGGGCGGGAATGGAGGGTAAAAACCGTTATGATTATTATTAAGAGCCATTGTATCCATGTTGTGAGTTTTCATAAAGTTTTGGGGTTCCACTTTGTGGTGGGACGATTTGCATTCCAATGACAGGTGCTGTATTCACACATTATGGCCTATTTAATCAAGCTTGCATTTGATCAGTGATCGGCATACTACCACATTCAAACGATTGAATAAGTGAGACAGTGTGCGTTAAATGCACTGCTCAACTGGCGCTATTCGGGTACGTGTGAAACACACATGTGCTCAGAGAGCGCTCAGTGAGCCATGGCCTGCCGATCAGTGCATTAGATTATTCTGATTTCGGATCATGTCCTGCATCATTCTCTACATATCTGTTAGTTATAATTTCGAGAAAATAGAGAATTTCGTTTACTTTAGAACTAGGATTAACACCGATAATAATGTCAGCATCGAAATCCAACGCAAAATTACTCTTGCCAACAGGTGCTACTAGGCAGTTCAGAAGTAAAGTTCTCTCTCATCCTAAACAGCCTGCCGAAAACTATACAACAATTCTAATGAATGTATAGAATTAACAACAACAATCACACTGTCAAGTTGAAATTGCGGCGAATCAGCTGCACTTGATAGATTGAATATCGAAATAGATTAGCAACAAGAGTTTACGGGGTGTGCATAACTCAGTGGTTAGCGCAGCATGGCTGGCTTTGCACATGGATGATGCGGCTTAATTCCTGCTAAAGTCTAGAGAAAGGAGTCTGATGAGGCGATGTGATCTCCGAAATAGCAGCATTAACTTCTGCCGATTGGATTTTGTTGCTTTTCCATATTTACTACTAAAAAACAAAATCGTGGTACAAAGCCAAATAACACTAAACTGATTAGTCGATATCGCGCCGATTTGGAAATGTACCGTTCGTAGAGAGACGGGATGAGTAAATGATGTGAAAGTTTGTATTTATAGTCTCCAAGCCAAACCGTGTTTTTTATCAACTGTCACCATGACGTTTGCCTCAATATAATCCACCACCTGCCTCCATAACCGAAACTCCGAGAGTCATTGCGGATTTCATCCATCATGTTTGACCATGAGCAGTAGCAGTAGTAAGTTCGACACATCGTCTCCAAAAATCATATTAATTTGATCGATGCATTATTTTTAAGTTAATCAGCGCCTAGCTGGGTTTATCAAATCACTTTAAATCAGGAGAACCCAGCTCCAATAACCAGTTTTTTTCAAACAACGGTCTTATCATAACAAAACCGGCACAAAATCGTTAAAAATCAAAATTCTTATTTAGCGTGTTTTGCGTTAACGAAGATGGTATCTACACATCGTCACCTCAGAAAACGGATGTCGTATGTTACAAAACTTTGAAATTTATGGTCGAATTAATCCGAAACTTTACGGTAGATTTTTTAATTTTTGAAGGGGACGTGGTTGGTGTTATTAGTTTCTATTTTTAATATTTTTAAATTTAATATCTCTAAACGTTAATGAGAAAATTGACTTTTCATTCCGTATACATTTGTCGAAGCGTTTACTTACCACTTTGTCTTGTCCATAGAACATGCGACAATACTCTGTAAAGTATCTTTTTTAACGAGGGTGGTGTAATTTGATGAAAACACCAGATATATTTATTAAATAATGATTACTTATTGGAAAAAACATAACAAAAACATTTACATATAATAAAAAATCCTGTACATCTTTTATGCTGTAAAAATGTTTCGAAAGGTTTTCTTTTTTATAAAAACAAAAAAAAAAAAAAATACTTAAATTCATTCTTTTGCACATTTTCTTTTTTTAATTTCATTGGAATCTCAGTACAAGCTAAAATGAAAAAACAATTAGTTACTTAGTTTAATTTCCAATTTTAATTGTGTCGTTATAGCAGAGGACCATCGAATTGTCGTAAGTTCAAAGTTTTGCGATATATACGACACATGTCTTATGATTAAAAAAATATTACATTTGTATGGGAATTTGTCGTATGTGCCACTGGGAAAATAGGTAAGCACCTTACAAGGTAAGCCATGTTTTCTTTCAGTTTTTAGTACCAAAATTGCCATCATGGCCAATGCCATCTACTAGTAAGACGCAAAATGAACACCTCCAACGATACAATAGGGGTATTCTCGAAGTATTGCACGATGCACGTATTGCACGAAATGCAAAAATACTATCCCAAATTTCGAAGAGTACGAGAGCACCCCATTGCAAAGTGGTAGAATGCATGGGTAGCAAGCAGCGAAATTATGTATCAAATACAATAACAAGAGACAGCAGAAAAAAATGAAGTGAGCGAGATGAGAGGAATGAGAGAAATATGTAGCAATTCCAACAACAAAACAACTAGCACAGGGTCGCATATATCTTGCTATGCTATTTTGCAAAATATATACATGGGTTTCGACGTTGCATATTTTGCAGCGTAAGGAAATGTCGTTTCCCATGTATTTTGTAGTTGTGTGTTTGCAAGTTATGCAATCCATGCAATCCGTGCTACGTGCAATGGCTTTGCAAGATTTGGAGAATACCCCTATTATGTTGTCAGTTGCAAAATAGCGTGCAGCCGAAGTTATTTCCAAGCATCGAACTACTCTAAGCGACTGCTCTGCATTGCACGTAACTTACTTTGTAAAGCGGCTTAGAAGTCTGTCTGATACCAAATGTACATTCTAAATTCCTACTTACATAAAGCGGCCACGTCTTTGTTAAAGTAAGGGAGATGCGTCAGTGACGTGGTAAGAAATGCCGGGTGAAGTGTAAGTTGCTGGTAAGGTATTGCCCTTCACCAGGCGGTCCTTACCACTTCCCTGCCGAATCTCCATTACTTTAACAAAGACGTGGTCGCCTTATGTAAGTAGGAATTAAGAATGTACATTTGGTATCAGACATACCTCTGAGCCGCTTTACAAAGTAAGTTACTCATAATGCAGAGCAGTCGCTCGGAGTAGTTCGGCGCCTGGAAATAACTTCGGCTGCACGTTATTTTGCAACTGACAACGTAATGTGTTGTCGGAGGTGTTCATTTTGCGCTTTACTAGTAGATGACATTGGCCATGATGACAATTTTGGTACTAAAAACGGAAAGAAAACATGGCTTACCTCGTAAGGTGCTTACCTATTTTCCCAGTGGGATGTTTTATGATTAAACAAAAATACGTTTGTATGGGAATTTGTCGTATATGACGTATTTTCAACAGATACAATAATACATACGACAAAATACACAGGAAATATCTCAAAAACTAAGGGAGATATAAAAAAAATGGATTGCAGAAATCGAAAGACCATGTCCAACTTAGTAAATCTGCATCAAAATCCCAAAATCGTGATTTTGCACATTCGACATCCGTTTTCTGAGGCGACGATATGTGCACATATTTGAAATACGATTTTCTTTTTACTTGTAGGTTCCAATTTCACTTCACGGGTGTACGCCAAACAAATCGTTTGGATAAACCGGAGTGGTTCTTCACACAAATACTGAATTGGTGCAAGGAGATTCACCTCTTCGTTGGAAGGACTTTTCAGCCAGCTGCGGTGAAAGCTGGCAAACTGAACTATAATATACGTGTAAGCAATTTTTAAAAATATCATTATCTAGTGTACATACTTATGTATGTAAGTACATTAAGATGTTTCAGAATTTTGTTGGAGCGCAATTTTATATGCATACCCTCTTAATAAATCCTCTTAATTAATTCATGTCCGCGTGAATGACGTATGTATGTATGTATTTTTTTCAGTACGATCATAATGACTCACGCCGACTCGTTCAATACAAGAGACACCTGAATTAATATTTTATAAGAATAATACAGTAATTAGCTCTAATTCTTAATATCACTTCGTTTGATTGGTCAGCGGATTATTCAGATAAATATGCATTAGCAATTCAGACAGTTGTCCGTTTAAAACGTTTTATGAAAACCCGTTATTTGGCTATACCTGGAACACTACATGGTAGTGGGAGGGGAACCATGCTTCGGATTGAGCTATCGATTTAACATAGGGATAATGTAAACTTACTTATACAATTAGTTGAAATGTTTCTCTGTATACGAATTTTGAATTTATATGAAAACTGGCTTACTTTTTTTATAACGGTATAATGAAAAAGTACCCACAATGAATTAACTTTAATAAATGCACAAGAAACCAGCATGGCTGGATAGGTTGGTTGCACTCTAGTCGATTTATTTAAGCATATTGTGATACACGACATTTTTCGTTTTGTTGTCAGGTGCGAAAATGAACAAAGCGGATGGTTTTCCGACACGTGAACGTGCCACGTAAAGTTGACCGTGAGAGAAACATTAATTTTCAAGATTCAGGCCACGAACACTCAAAGATTGACCTTGTGATTTGTTGATCGTCATTGCGAATGCAAGGCGAATCGGAAATTGAATTCGTTTAAACTCGAATAGTATTTATATCGGTTGGGATCATCGGATTTCTCGGAATGAGAACTTCCTTACCTTCGAACTTTCCTTTAAGTATTGTCGCATGAATGACATTGTCCATGAGTTTTCTCACCAACAAACGCGTTCTGTTACATAGTTTTGGTTGGTTAAGATGTCGAGGCATGATAATTACGGAGCCAACCTTCAGTTGTTAATTGTGCGGTGGTAAGCTAGGCAGATCGAAACAGTTTAAAAATTCAGTTGGATAGTTGGTAGCTTCGTCTTCGTTTGTTACACAGTCTATAGATTTGAAGGATTGAAGTGAGCCAACGCTTTGATTTTGAATTGTAACAGTTAAGTGGTCTACATCTTTGTTCTTTGCCACAAGAATTACTCGTTCACTCCATCAATTGTGATATTTGTGGTTAGCAATTATATTCGGGAAGATTTTGTTGATGAGAGGAAACCAATCCGTTCAATTTGTCGACAGGAACACGGCCATTACCGATAGTCAGCAATTGCTTAGAGAAATATTCGGCGGATGGATCGTTTAGTAATGCAACTCGCATATCTGTCGTCATCTGAAGTTTCTTCACAAAGCGCCACAGAGTAGTTGATGTCAGACAAGCGTTTATTTCATCTGCAGCCGTCGATCTTGGAATGACTGGTAATGTTTGGCGAAAATCGCCAGACAGTAGAATCATTGCGCCACCAAAACACCTTGAGGCATTGCGCAGATCTTTCAAAGTGCGATTAAGTGCTTCCAATGCGCGCTTGTGCGCCATTGTGCATTTATCCCAAATGATGATTTTACCTTCTATCAAAATTTTGGCCATTGCCGAGTATTTCGCAATGTTACATGTCGGGTTTTCAGAAGTTTAAAGGTTTAAAGGCAACTTCAACGCTGAATGAGCCGTTCGGCATCCTTCTAGCAAGGTGGTTCCTATCCCAGATGAAGCAACAGGAATTTCGGATCTCGCACGAACAGTGGCCAATTCCAATGACATGAGGAATGTTTTCCCAGTTCCACCGGGCGCATCAAGGAAAAATAAACCGCCGTTTCCATCATCAATCGCCTTCATTAACATATTGTACACTACCTTCTGTTCAACAGTGGTAAATTTTTCCGAACTGATTGGTTCAATGCATCGCGATCATATTCACGTTCACGTTCCAATACTCGATTAAATGCATCATTCATTTCGCGATGTAGCGTTCGCGTTCCTAACTTGACTAAAACAGTGCCACAAATGCGGTAACTCATGTCTTCAATCAAAAGTAAAGCCTGGTTATGTATCTCTTCGTTCAACTCGAGATCGGGATTTCCTGAACAGATACGAATTCTGTGTAAAATGTCTTCTGACATGTCAGCCTTGTACGTGTTCCACAGTCCACATGGATTCGATGAGAAGCATGTCGAATTAAAGATAGCAAAGAATGTGCGTATTTGCTTTGGAGATGCAGAAATAATTTTGTTTTTGTTTTATACGTGCATTTATTTGTGGGATCTTCTTATTTTACATCTATTAAGCCTAACAACAAGTTTAAAAATCTTACGTCTAATTTACAATAATATAGCTCCAGCCCTTGAGTTGAGCCCTTGAGTTGAGCCCTGCTGGTTTAATGTCGCTCAACAAAAGGCTGGTAGTCTCTTCTTCGCAGGCGTGTTATATTTGTTGTGTTGCACAGGCTACTTGCCAGTAGATTTGGGTGATTACGCAGTTTTATTTTATATTCTTCTCTGCTCCTGTCGATTGCAGATTTAACCATCCTGTTAAGGCCCTTAGCGTTTTAGATTGGAATTTTTAGATCCTGTCAATGTTGGTTGCAAAGGTCGTACCCCACAGTTGAATACCATACATCCATATAGGCTTAATGTTTCTATTATATATAAGTACTTTATAACCTAGTTTCAGTTTTAATTTACTGTTTATCAGCCAGTTGACGCTAGCTGACTTTATCTTCATTTGTGTAATCTTGGATGATATATGTTTGCGCCAAGTTAGTCTCCTATCCAAGTGTATTCCTAGATATGGACATTATTTAATTTGTTGGGGGGCACAAGTTTTTCTATTTCGGTATTTGATGTGTTTCTTTAAAATCATCAACATAGAAGTCTATATCACCCTCGCAGTTAAGTGCAGCGTTTAATTTAAGGTGACTACTGATGTACTTTTTATATTTAAGCCAGTTGGTGTTATTTGAAGTTAGACAAGGCTCAATCTCGATGTTTTGGGGTTGTTCATATGGTTTTATTAATATAGGGGAGTGATCGGATGATAGTTCAGATAGAATTTCTGCTGTTATGTTATTCCTGTCTATGTTTCTATCTATTAGGTCTGGTATCTTCTTTATATCGGTGGGCCAGTAAATAGGTTTACCAGGAGATGTGACCTCTCGTCTATTGTGACTGTTTAAAATAGTATTGTATAACTGCCGCCCTTTTGGGTTAATAACGCGTGATTTCCAGTACGTAGGCTTTTGAAGTTGCCTCCTGCCAGGAATTCATTACCCAGGCTATCAAAGAAATCTTTGAAGTCATTTTCAGAAATTAAAAATCGCGGTGGGCAATAAATAGCCGATAGATTAAAGTCTCGGTCGCGGTTTCGTAAGCATATGGTAGTTGCATGCAGACAGGCTGTTGCTTTTAAGTCCAGAATATTGTGCTTTAGGCGATTTCTAATCAGCACCGCTGTGCCTCCATGAGCTTTGCCATCTTGGTGATTTGTGGCATAGAAATTGTATCCAGGTATGGAGAAATTATATTTATTTATTAAATGTGTCTCGGACAGTAGCATTACATCTATGTTATATTCAGTAAGCAAATTTCCAACTCACTCATTTTTTATTCACTAAAATTTGCAACAACTGGTTTTTAGCCCTTATGACATGAATTGAGTCATCTTCTTCTTCTTATTTGGCACTGTAACCGCCTATGCTATTTTGGCCGAGTTCAACCAAGCACGCCAGTCGTTTCTTTTCTGTGCCAACTGACGCCAATAGGAAATGCCAAGTGAAGCCAAGTCCTTCTCCACCTGGTCTTCCCATCGCAGTGGGGACCTCCCTCTTCTTCTGCTACCACCAGCGGGTTCCGAGTTGAATACTTTCAGATCTGGAGCGTCGGTGTCCATTCGAACGACATGGCCAAGTCACTGCCCATGGTTCTGCGCCATATACCAGCACGTTCATGATGAGTAACTTATAGAGTGTGGTTTTCGTACGTCGAGAGCGGACTTCATTCCCGAATTGCCTACTCAGGCCAAAATAGCACTTGTTGGCTAGAGCGATTTTGCGTTGGATTTCCATGCTGACATAATTATCGGTGGTAATGCTGGTTCCCAAGTAAACAAAATTCTCTAATTTCTCGAAATTATAACTGTCAACAGTGACGTTAACTTTACGTTGGTGCGCTCCATCTTCGTGCGACGCCACCTGCGTAAATATATACATGTCTAGAGTCTACCAACCACCTAGTTGCCATTTCTAGACGCTTCAAAACTTACTTTCTGCCGCCAACGTACAGGAAAATTGTGCGTACAACACCGACATCCGGTGCTTTCACCATGCAGCGCATTTTGTATAGCTTCAACTCGTGACTGACGCTCTCGGTTGCAGGATTTTAATGACTGATTAATGTTATACTACTTTTTAATCAATACTATACTGCTCGCAATTAATTTTTCTGATTTTATAAAGTAGTTGCAAGGTTTAGAGTTCCTGCACAAATTTAAAGCCACCCCGCGCCTCCCCGTGACGGCACGCTATTTTTCTATACCACAAACGTGACATAATTTTAAAAATTCATCTTTTATAAAATGCTAGTAGTTCCTTGTCGCTCGCCTCCCCGACTACTTTGGGAAATTAACAAACTTTGTAGCAAAACCTTAGATTTATTAATATAGTACTTATATACAAGTTTCATGTGCAAATAAATATTAAAAAGTGTTTAGACGTAAGAACTGTTTGTTATCTGGATAGTACAAAAATGCCAAATAAAAGGGATATTTTTTGAATAAAGGCATGCACAAATAATGCCAAATATGGTCTTTTGGTTTGAATTTTTGTACTCAACGACGGTTACTTTTTGGATTTTAAAACAAAAGTTGGAGGTGCTCAATGTCAAATAAATAGGAAAAATGTCCTGTAAATTATAATAAAAAAAGCGTGTACTTTTTGCTGAGTGTTCTAAATCTAATCATATTTTTACAGCTAGAATTCATTCGTGGGCTTGTGCAATTGATAATTGAAAAACTCTCTGCCGATATTGACGAAATAAGTCGAGATGAACATCTATTTGCCCATTTGGTGGACGAGACTTTAGCTTTCGAGATTGAGTTGCGAGAGATTTTTGGATACCCTAATAGTTTTACCAGTGTGATTTCAGTTATAACTCAACCAATTTATTTACTGAAGTGGATATCACTTGAAGAGCGTTGTAAGTATAACTTTGCTATAACCAATACATGCATTACTTTTCAGCAAAGTTGGCTACACATGATGTCCAAATTAAACTGGACAGCACAATACCGTGGGAGTTATTTTTGTAAATGGAATATTAAAATCGGTGCAATTCACAGATAAACAACGCCAGCTCTACCATTGGTTGCCTTGTAATATAGTTTGAAAAGTAATGAGAAGTCATGCTGCTAATTGCACGGTTGTCGTTGTTGTACCGGCTTACTTAGCCCTGCCTAGACCGTGGACATGCGAAGAGGTGTGTCGGGTCATGGGGTGACTACCCGCAGGCCGGACATAGGTTGGGAACATCTAAGTTTATCCTGCTCAAGTACGAGTTTGGCCTGCAAGTATCCCGAGGCAAACGTAGTTTTGCCTCGTCCACGTTGTGCGGTTGTGTTCTTAAAACGGCATTCACGGGTCGGGAGTTGATGTAGGTTGAGGCTGTCTTATGAATCTGGACCTCGTCCGTCGGGTTATATAGGCTCTAAAGCAAGCAGATGTCTGTTACGGTGCCCACGCCTGTGAAATTCCCAGCTGTAGTCTGACCTCTCATAGAGGTGGTAAAATGACCTTACGGTTTACCACAGCTTGCTTACACCAAAGGTATTCCAAATCTCATGTAGGTTTACTAGTTGCCGAATCTCTTTGTTAAGATCCCTGATGCGGGTTTTCCCGGAGCCGCCTTGCGAAGGTTATCACGCTCGTTGGCTGGAAGAGCCGTTTCAGTTGAGAAGTTTGGGCGGGTGATTTTATTTTTATTTGGAAACTTTCATAGAAATTTTGGAAAGTAGCGATGGTCAAGTTGAAAAATTTAGGGGTTTTTAATTTTACCCGATGAAAACCCCCAACAAGCTAAGTCTAACAATATATTTTCAGACGGGTCATTCCAGCGAAGATGACATCACAGGTCAAAAATAAATTACATAGATTGCATTTAAATCTGTGACAATACTATGGCATGTAGAATAATTCTTAAGAAATCGATTTTTGTCGATTTATTTCTAGCTGTATTCCCTATTTTTCTGATATAGTATTTTCTAGTAAAGTTGATAAGGCATTTCTCGTGGCTTGAAGGTGACAATGCAAATAACAAATATCCAAAGCGAAAGTATACTTCAGGTGGTCTCATATTTGAATTCGAATAACATCAAAATGATAATATAACATTTCGACCTTTGTTTTATTTGTCCTGAAAAGTGTATTGAAAGTAATATTTGAATGAGGATATTTAAATAGAAACTCGTGAAGAAAACAAAATTAGTTATTAATCGAAATCCCGCTAAAAAGCTAAATAGAAGTTGGTTATTGTAATCAATTGATAATTTTTTTCTGAGGGTTATTACCAGAATACATTTATGGGGAGAAGTTGTTCAGCTTTCAAAGAAATGCTTATTGGACGTCCCTCCCGTCACCGCAATTTTTTTTAATCTAACTTGCAAATACGTAAGCTTCCCATAAAATAAGGCTCTTTTATTAAAAGTATAATAAATATTCATATGAAACCAGTATAGTTCACCTTACTCACGAACTAAGTATGTGTCCTCCATAACAACTCCTCCCACCCGTCACAAGCTGAAATAGTTTTTTAATCTGCGAATATAATAATACCACTAAATAATAAAATGGACCTCAGCATTCTATTAGTTATGTACATACGATAAAGGCTCTATTAACTAAATATTTAACGAATCCATCAACTCAGAGAGGCGGGTGTAATCGTTGTCCCACCCGCCACCCTTGGAAAATTTCATTTTTCTGTGTAAATTATATAACTAAGTTTTATATTTTATTAGTAATAATCTGTTATCTGACTTCAAGTATTAACGTTTTGAAATTTGTCAAATTAATGGTTAAAGAGAAATTACTTAGTAATTTTAAAGGTAACAAAATAAAAATGGAGGTTCTTAAGAAACCTATTTTCATGTTGTTCTCGACCCTACCTATAACCTACACTAAGCTTTGTTTGTATTTGGTTTTTTTTTTCTTTTTGTAGCACAGAGTTATTAGAATTTGGCGTTCACGTACGCAAAAAATTTGCAAAGTAGGGGAAATTGAAAGCGCATAGTGGCAGTTGATTTTGAGCGAAAGTTGTTGAACTTGAAAGATTTACTAATTTTTTTAAGCTGCAGCGGTTAAAAATGTTTGTCATGTCAATATTTTCGTGAAACTGAGGCGGATCAAGCCTTCGTTGTGTGTGTTTCTCCGTTAAACAAATTTTGACAATCATTAAGAATTATGTATACATTGATTAGGCCAAAAACGATATTTAGTAGAAGATATAAACACAAACAGATAAGCGTATTGATTGGAAATGTGTCAAGCATGCTTACAATTTTGACCATAAGTATAAGCATGGCAATACTACATGTATTTTTTTTTTTCTTTCAGTCTGCTCGGAGAAAATGGATCTTATATTACATGGTGATAGTCCTTGGATGCTTATTGACCCCAACTTTTATGATATTGATTTAAAAATTCCAAAATGTGCTGATCAGTTCATACGCCTGCTTGAAGCTATTAAAGATCGATACCACGCACTTATTCAACCAGGCCAACAATTACAATTCCTGTCGCTTCAATTAGAGCTAATAGAAAACTTTCGAAGGCGCCTAGTTCAACTTCACAGCAGTGGTGAAGTTGAGAGCATTTCCATTTTGAATGCTATCAATTACTTAGCCTTGGTACTGCGTGAATGGGGTGAAAATGTTCATTATTTACATTTGCATGCTGCACTTGTGGGTCCAAATTATACTGAAATTCATTCAGTGTTCGATCATCCGGTTAGTGAACTAGAGCACTGGACAGAAAAATTAATTGAAAACCTTGCAACGAAGGCGGTAAATGAAATAAAAGCGAAATCGATGCCTTATCGTCATGATTCTTGGTCCAGCGTGCCAGACCAGAATTGCAGAGAGCCTTTCATATTGTCGTCCAGTGCAGGGGAAATGTTTCAGGTGAGTCTTTATTGTAGAATAGAAAACAAAAAAATATATACTTTTAATCACTACATAGGTGATGGTAACAACACTTCATAATATGGAGCGAGAACTATCATTAAATCTCTTCAATCTTACGCTGCGCATTATAGCCAATCAAGTAGACGACTTCCTCTTCGATAGTCTTGTTATGAATAATAGATTCACACCAGCAGGAGCTGCGCAATTTAATTACGATATGACCCGGAACCTGTTTGCATTATTTGGGCAATATTGCCGTCGACCGGATTTGCTTTTCAAAAAGTAATGGTAACTTTGAAATCTGATAAGTCATTTGGTAGGATAAGTACATTTAAAAATCTCTTGTATTTATATATAAATTTCCGCAACCACGACACGTCCGCCCTGAACCCCATTCAGCATTGAGATAAGTTACGAGGGCAATTTGAAAGGTCAGTGACTTTTTGAATAAAAGATATATTTTTCGGCAACAAAGCGTTAAATTTCTCAACAAGACTCCTTTTTGCTCGATATATTTAGTCCAGCATTTTTCCTTTCTTTTAATTCCTTCTAAATAGTTGGCTTTATTCGAACCAAATCTCTTACCGCGCAGCCATTTTTTC
This sequence comes from Rhagoletis pomonella, assembly GCF_013731165.1. NCBI lineage: Eukaryota > Metazoa > Arthropoda > Insecta > Diptera > Tephritidae > Rhagoletis > Rhagoletis pomonella. The sequence continues at coordinate 11,975,650 of NW_023458568.1, read as the reverse complement.
AGGTTTGGAAACCGGAAATAATCGTTTGGGCTAAATCTGGAGAATATGGTGGATGGGGTAGGAGTTCGTAGCCCTATTGAGGAATTTTTTTTATAGTGACTACTCACGTGTTCACCGTACATTGTCTTGATGGAAATCACTTATTTTTGACTGAATTTGGTCGTATTTGCTTCAAATCAATCTCGAGCTGTCCAACATCTCTGAATGATATTCGCCAGTAATACTTTTGCCCTTTTCAAGTTAATCGATGTGAATAACACCGCGTGCATCGTAAAAAAACGTAGCTATGACCTTATTGGCCTTCTTCCGTGCACTTCTTGGTTGTGCCTTGGTCTCTGGTGTTATGGTGGATCCCTCTTTCGTCAACGGCTATGAAACGGCCGGCTTTTTCGTTTCCAAATGTTATGTAAAATTTGATGTACCCACTCAGATGACGTGCTTACAGCCTCAGCCATCTCACTACTTCTTCTTATTTGGCACTATAACCGTTTGTCGGTTTGGGCCGAGAACAAAAGCTTCGCCAGTTGCCTCTCTCCTTTGCAGATTTGCGCCAGTTGTTCATGCCAAGTGCGGACAGGTCTTTCTACCCTTGGTCCTTCCATTGTGTTCGTGAGCGCCCTTGCTTTCGTTGTCCACCCATAGGTGCGGAGTCGAAGGATATTTTCACCGGAGCGTCGTCATCCATGCGTACAACATGTCCAAGCCAGCGCAATCGTTGTATTTTTATGCGCTTAACTATGTCCATGTCGTTAAAAAGCTCGTACAGTTCGTTATTCAATTTTCTTCGGTACTCGTCGCCCACGCTAACGGGGCCATAGATCTTGCGAAGAATAGTTCTCTCGAAAGCCCGCCAAAGCCTTCTCATCTTTGTTAGACATCGTCCATGTTTCTGCACCATATAAAAGGACCGGCATGATGATTTGTAAAGCGTGATTTTTGTTCGTCGAGAGAGGGCTGCTTTTCAATTGCCTACCGAGCCCAAAGTAGCACCTGTTGGCAAGAGTAATTCTTCGCTTTATCTCCAGACTGACATTATGGTGTTTATGCGGGATCCTAAGTAAAGAAAGTCCTTCACTACTTCAAAGTTATGACTGCCAACAGTGACGTGTGTCCCAATACGCGAATACTTTTTATGTGTTGCCAGGAGGTACTTTGTCTCGTCCTCGATCACCGCCAGACCAACGTCGTTAGCTTCTTTTTCTAAGCTTCAAAATGCTGCGCTGACATCCCTGAGTTTCAGGCCAACGATGTCAATATCACCTGTATACGCCAGCAGCATCATGATTTTGTTGTATATGGTGCCGCTGCGATTCAGATTGGCAGCTCTTTTAATGCTTTCCAGCATCAGATTAAAAAAATCGCATGAGTGTGAATCGCCTTGTCTAAAAACTCTTTTGGCCTCAAATGGCGCGGAGAGGTCCTTCCCTATTTGGACGGAGCTGTAAGCAGTGCTCAACGTCACTCTACATAGCCGTATTAATTTTGCGGTGATCTTAAATTTAGACATGGCATTGTACGGGAAGCTTCTCTTCGTGCTATCAAAAGCAGCTTTAAATCGACAAAAATATGGTGTGTGTCGATTTGCATATCGAGTGTTTTTTCCAGAATTTGACGCGCTGTGAAATTCTGGTCAATGGTGGACTTACCAGGACCTTGTATGCAATATTAAGAAGGCTTATTCCGCGATAATTGGAGCAAACAACGGATCTCTCTTCTAGTGGATTGGGCAAAGTTACTGCGATTCCAATCTTCGGGCATGTATTCATCAGACTAAATTCTGCTTAATAGCTGGTACATGCGCCCGACCAGCTCTTCGCCGCCGGCTTTAAACAGCTCGGCCGGAATACCGTCGGCTCCGGGGCCCTGTTGTTTTAAGCCACCATTGGTTCGGGCTCTTCTTCAAATGCGCCACCTGTGTTGCCATTCAGAAGCGTTGAGAAGTGTCTCTTCCATATCTCAAGTGTACTCTGGACAACTTTATCTCTATAAGAACCAGCCCCAGTCTTGAAACCATTTGATAGCTGCCTTATTTCTGATAGAATTTTCGAGCCGCATTCCTGCCTGCCAGCATCTCAAGCTCTTCGCATTCACGTTTTTCTGTCTCTCGTTTCTTTCTTTTGAATAGACGTCTCTCCTCCCTCCTCATCTCCCGGTATCGTTCAACTGTCGCTCAAGTAGCTATTGGCTGTAGGGTGGTTTTGTATGCTGCGTATTTCTTTGCAGTAGCCGTGCGGCACTCTTCGTCATACAAATTGTTTCTGCGCGTGCGGTAGTATCCCACTACCTCTTCCGTAGTGGCACGAAGTGATTGGGAGATGGATTCCCTTTGCTCATTTATATCCGATCGTTGAAGAGTTTATTGTTTAAGCGGGATTGAGCTTCGATTTCGAAATTTCTCGACTGTCTGCAGTGAATGCAGCTTCTCGACGTCTAACTTTCGCCGCGTTGCCTGATGGACGTTCTTTATTGCACAGAGGCGCATGCGGACCTTGGCTGCAACAAGGTCGCTGTTGGCTCCTCGGATAGAACGCACGTCAAGAACGCTCGAACCGTATCTTCCGTCTAGCACAACATGAGCTATTTGGTTCTTCGTTCTTTGTTCAGGGGACACCCAAGTGGCTTTATGGATGTTTCGATGATGGTGTCTGGCACTACTAACTACCATGTTCCGCGGAATAGTCGATCCGTTGACGGAGATGTAGTCATGGAGGCTGAATTTTCCGACTGTTGGACTAAAAATGCCTTCCTTGCCACCCTGGCGTTGAAGTCGTCCAGCATGATTTTAACATCGTGGCGGGGGCAGCACTCATAAATTGGGCTTTGATGCGGATCGTGGCGATTCGTTCACTGTTGGGAGTAAACCTGGAGACGAGGTGTCGTAGTCTCCGCCCAACCACAACACACCAAATTTGTGCGCCGTCTCATGACAGCTGTAGTAGATGTCACACGTTGCATATTTCATACAGCCGTGACCAGTCCATCGCATTTTCTGGATTGCAGTGATGTCAGCCTTATATTTTTCGAGGACATCCAGCAGTTGTATAGAGGTACCTTCCCTTTAAAGGGTCCGGACATTCCAAGTGCATATCCGTAAATCATGCGCTTCCATTAGGCAGTGTCCTGTAATTGTACCTTCAACTGTGCTAATAATGGGGCGGTCGATTTGTATGAGAATTTTAGATCGTTTTTCGTTTATAATTGGCCAGATCTGTTTTGCAACAGAACATGTTGATTCTTTCGCCTAACGTTCGTTGGCCAATTTAATGAAAATAGATTTCAGTTGGTGCTTACTCGAGGACAGGGGAATGCCTGCATCGAGCGCAGAGTTTGCTGAGCCTAGTTCAGTTCCCCCTCGCCAGCTCATCTGCCGCGAAGTTTCCCGGTATTCCACCATACCACGTTAATGGTGGCTTTCGCGGCAAGCTCGTTTAGGCTACTTCTGCATTCAGCAGCCACCTTTGCGGAAGTGTTACTGCACTGCAAAGATTTAATTGCTGCTTGGCTGTCAGATGGGCTGTCAGAATAAATAGTGACGGATTGTGGACAATTTGTGCCACTTTTAAGCCATAGGGCGACCTCCCTTATGGCTGTTAATTCCGCCTGAAACACGCTTCAGTGGTCAGGGAGCCGCCTGCTTGGGTTTAGCGAGAGTTCTTTGGAGTAGATTCCGCTTCCAACTTTATTGTCGAACTTTGATCCGTCCGTAAAGATTGCGGTAGATCCTTTATCAAGTCCGAGCGATTTACCCAGTTGCTTCTGTCTGGAATTCTGGTAGAAAACCTATTTTCGAAGCAGATATGTGGACTAATGTAATCCAGCTTACGTAAGGTTGCTGAAATGGTGCTCAGAATTTTTGAGTGACCGAAACTATGGTCTCTCCATGTATGAGCTGCACTCAGTCTAGCTGCGTTGCAGCTGGCCTGATATCTACCGTAAATATCGGTAGGGAGAAGATCAAAACAGTCTCCAGAGCCCTACTGGGAGTAGAGGGCAGGGCACCCGTGATTAACATGGTTGCCGCCCTTTGTACTCGGTCCAATACGCCTCTGTAAGTGGATTTTCTAGAGCCGGCCACCATACGGTAATCCCATAGAAAAGGAGGGGGCGGACAACCGCAGTATACATCCAGTGTATTATGTGTAGTTTCAGACCCCATCGTTTTCCTACCGCTGCCTTACAGGCGTAAAGGGCGGTAATGGCTTTCCTGGATCGTTTCGAAAGGTTCTACCTCCAGTCCAACTTCCTGTCAAGAATTAAGCCGAGTTATTTAACCTCGTTGGAGAGTGTAAGTCCCACCCCGTTTAGGAAGGGGGCTGAAATCGGTATCTTATATTTCCTCGTGAAAAGTATCATTTCGGTCCTGGTGGGATTAACTTTAAGTCTACACTCCCTCGGCCAGCTGTTCACGAGCGCTTTGCAAAAGTTCGCTTAGCGTTTGGAGACGCTTGCCCGTGACTGTGAGTGCAATGTCGTCGGCATACTCTACGGCATGACAGCCGGTACTCTGCAGTCTCATCAGAATTGAGTTTACTGTAAGGTTCCAGAGCAGAGTACTCCTTGAGGAGTACCTCTCGTTGCATGCCTGGTTATCTACGCTCTCCCAACTCTGACGAGATAATTCTTCTTTCAAAGAGAAGTCTTATAAGCTCCATCAGAGGCCGCTCCAGCCCCCGTTGGGAAAGTGAGCCCACCACGGCCTCTGGAAGAATATTGTTAAAGGCGCCTTCTATGTCAAGAAAGATGCCTAAGGTAAATTCCTTAAAGACGAGTCGTTTTTAAATTTTGGACACAATTTCGTGGAGCGCAGTGTCCACGGATTTGCCCTTAGAATAAGCATGTTGACGCTCCGACACGTCCTCAGAAGTAAGGAGCTGTCTGATGTGGTCGTCAAAAAGTCTTTCTGGAGTTTTAAGAAGAAAGGACGTTATGCTTATTGGCTTGAAGTCATTGGGCTTGACGTGAGAGACCCTTCCACCTTTCGGTATGAAGATTACCCTAGCCTTTGTCCATCCTCTAGGAATGTAACAAAGGCGAAGCCAGGCCTTAAAGATCTCAGCAAGCAGTGGGCATAAAAGGTCGACTGTCTGCTGAATTTCGGCAGGGATTATGCCGTCCGGTCCAGGATATTTATAAGGTTTGAAGGTCTTTATCGCCCATTTCACCTTTTCTTGTTGCACTATGCACTCTACTGAGTGCTGTGGAAGAAAAGTCATCTGATTTGTCGCGTCTGCCTTTGGTTCTGTTGTACACTCCGGGAAGTGGGTGTCCATGAGAACATCTAGCATTTCGCTGCAAGAGGTGGTTCATTCACCATCAGGTTTTTGGATATGGTTTGGGGCAACTGGAGTTTTAGATGGGACCTTCCGTAGTCGGTTGCCCTTCGAGATTTCCTCAATGTTGCCACAGAAAGTTTTCCAAGATTCCCTTTAAGCTGTTCGTACTGAACTCTTAAAGACTTTCAGAGCATCCTTGTAGGATTGCCAAGATCCAGTTTGTTTCGCTAGATTAAAAAGCTTCCTTCTAGTTCGTGGGGTCTCCTTTTGCCCCTTGGACGTGTTGCTGGACAGGAAGCTTTAAATGCTATGTCGCAGGCTTTGGTGACAAGGTCTACGGCTTCATCAATCTTTGACGATGAGTCCAGCTCACCGAGAGAAACAGACTTTGTCGCTGGAGGATGCTCTTCCTCAGTTGTTAACGGTATGTCGTGCATACCGAGAGAAGCGTCTAGGGCTACCGAGAGCTCCATTTTATATTTGGTCCGATCGGTCCGCCTCATATTCCTGTAACACAAACGAGGTGGGGCTCTTCGGGAGAGCCTAAAGGAAATATATTGATGATCGGAGAATGAATGTTCACTTAACACATGCCAGTCCCTGACGTACTCAGAGAAGTAGTTTGAGACTAGCGTGATGTCTAGAACCTCCTTTCTGTTGGAAGTTATAAACGTTTTATTTGAAGAGTTTCTTATACATAGATCAGAACTAAGAATAAAGTCGAGTAGTGACTCACCTCGTGAAATTCATGGTGCAGAATCCCCATAGTATTATCAAAAAATAATGCTTAATCAGCGTACAAAATTAACTTTTTCATTGTCGTTATCGAGGTTGTCTGCTTTCAAAAGTTGTCAAACAAAAACTAAATGGCGCAGCTTGCTCAAAAATTTATAGTAGTCTATATTCGATGGTAGTTGACGGGAGTAGTATTGCTTTATAGCTACTGCGCATGATATAAGTATTTATGTCAAGGTAAAACCCATATATGTAATACTTCTATATTGGCAGTAAGCTAACTTCTCAATGTGTAATCATTCCGAAATCGAAGCGAGACAGTCTAGTACCGTTTTTGTCAATGTATTGTGTACTTGAGTGCCGTTTTTGTATATGTGTTGTGTACATGTCTATTTATAAACGTATGTGTTCCTTTTCTTTCGTACGTGTTTATTGATATATCTGTACTGTAGTGTTTTCGGACGGTACTAGCTCTTACTGCCAATATAGGAGTATTACATATATGGTAAAACCATTCACTCAATTCGTGGACCATCATTTATTTTTTGAAGTTTGTCTATTTTGCAAAATTTAAATTTTCAGAGCAACTCAAATGCTAACTAAAAGTAAAAGTAAAACAAAAAATAAATAGCTGAAAATATTAAATTTTGCTTTTATTTGAGTTTTGGAAACTTTTTTGTTATGTTAGGCACTCGGCACATTACGCGCCTAATCAAAGTAGAGTAATCGTTTCATCATACCGAAACGAATTCATGACGACTCGACTTCTGCACACATGCACGCCCTGCATAAGTCACCAGCTAATAAACAATTTCTACACATAACAAATTTTTTGGCCGTTCTTTTGCAACACGCACTTCCTCTGATCCGAAAGTTTGTGTAAACGCTTGTGGTTTAATGCAATTTGCACGAATTTTAGCACGAAATCATTAATTTCCAATTATTTTCTATTGAATTGACAAATAAATTTTATTTCCAACACAAAAAAGTATACAAATGACGATTTCAAAACTGCAAGCGCCTTACAATGTTGGACGCTTCGAATCATGAAGCTTTTATGATTAGGCGCAAACATGATTTTGAATCGTAATCTACAGAGCTTCATTGAAATACATGGGTTCGGCATAAAAGCTTTAAACTTTAGTATGCCGAAACGATTACACTACTATGATTATTAATGTGCGGAGTGCCTTAACAAGCTTCAAAAATGTTCAGGTGTCCTCTCAGCGTTTTTACCTTTACATTTTTGTATCATGGCTACTGCGCGCGAAATTCAAACCGTCACTAACTTTTCAAATTGCCCTCGAATTATATGCCAAGGATTTAGGAATTTGGGCCTCAACCAAATAATATCCAAATAGTGGTAACCATACGTGGTACTCAAAAACCCTAAGAAGAGTTTGCTACACATTTGCCCATTACATTTTGTTCAAGTTGGTTAAGTTAACATTGTTTGTTTACAAATTCAATTATATTACATGTAGTTTTATGTATTAATTGAAAATTTACATAAACAATTTTTCGTAGAACATTTTAATCCCTTAACTCCTAAACGTCTAATTTGAGGAAAGGTTAATGTAAGTTCATTAAAAATAGCAGTTAGAAAGTTGAACATTTTTTATAGAACTATTACGCGGAGGATTTTACTACAGGTCACCGAAAACGAAAACAAAAATTATAAGCCTTGTTTTAAATATATAGCAGTGTCATTATAATGTATGTGGGTACAAATTAAAAAATAAATAAAGAAATTCCTCAGAGACCGCTCGAGAGATTCAGTGAGCAGTTAGTAGTCAGTTGCCATACGTAATGTGAATTTTAGTGTATGGTTGCCCTTTGGATAGCAGTAGCCATATAATAAGGCCATAAAATTCAATTATTGAAGAAATGTGTTTTTAGGGCATAATCAAAATTTTTGGGGTAGTTTTTTATTATAAATTCATATGGAAATTTATGATGATTTCGTTTCCAAAAAATGTTGCCCTTAACCGGTGCAAAATGTGTTCGATGTTACACTAAACCCAGTAAAAAGGCATGTTTTTGCCTTCTTGTCCTTGTCTAGTTCAGGCATTTCATAATATTGTCGTTTTAAACAACCATATAATTTTCAGGGCAACCATCTCCCATGACAAAGGCAGAGAATGTGCCTTTTTTGCCTTACAAGAGTGCGAAATTTTAAGAAACGAACACAACATTTTCTCACCCTTTGCCTTTAATTTAGAATCGAACACGAAAAGAGAAAGGGGCAATCAAAAGGCAACATTTTTTGGTAGAAACGAAATCACCATTAGTTTCTTAACTGTTATATTCAATTTGTTAATTGGGGTTAAAAAGGCCCATAATTAGAGAAGGTAAACTTTGTTATGAAAAAGAGAATTCGATTAATTCAAAATTTCTTAATTTACACCCGCTTACATTAAAATAGCAGCACCCCAAATAGAGATACAGATCTACAGTACACTAAATTCACGTCGGATATTTTTTTGGAATTTTTTTCTAAGAGTTGCAACAGTGAGTCAAAGTTTTATAAAAAATCTGACTATTTCGACATTCAAAATAGGTTACAGTGGTTGCCACCCCGCACAGTCCGACAGAGACGTAAACGTAAGTAAGTTAGGCCCATTCTGATGCCACTCTAGCGAGGTATTGTTCAATAAAGTGGCGTAGCCAGGGGGGTGAAGGGGATTTGGGGGGATAGATCCCGCCCCCTTCGTCAGTGAAATTAAACTTTTTTTTTTTTAATTAATAACACAATACTATTTTAACCTTTCCGATTTATAATTTTTTTTATTTCAGACCGATGACAAATTATCTTTTAATGAATATATAAAATTATCGGTTGGTGGATTATGTATTTAAATATTTGCGAAATACACTAGGCCATTTTGTTTAGTTTCCCACAGTGTTGGGAAATAATCTATAATCTATACAAAAACTGTACTTTTCGACTGTAAATTGTATCGACTTTTTAATTTGCTCATATGCATGCATGTATACATAGATTCCCTTCAAGACCAATGATTTGATGGTATTCACGGGAAAGTTTATGTAGGTACATTTTTAATATAAATGTCAAGGCAGATATTTTAAGATACACTTCTAAACAAATACATTTTTTTAAGCTATTATGAATAGATAAAAGAGACATCTTTGAATTCAGTACTAAAACTTGATATTTAAAGTGCTTATCAAAACTTTATACATTTTAACTAGATTGGCCATTTGTCTTAGAATTGTATAATTTTAATTATTTGTTTATAAAAATGCACTTTACACTTTAACAAAACCAGTATAAATCCAAGGTTTAATCTTTGCGCAACATTAACAAAATCAACAAACTTTCGTAAAGCTTTTCAATTAGATTTCCTAGAAATACATATTTTTAGTATGCAGTTTTGTAGCCCGATCAATTCAAATAAAGCGCAAGTTTAAAATAAATAGCTGTGACTTATCGTTGATTTTTAATATTTTTTTTTTGATGAAGGCGTTGCTCATTTTCTTCATTAAAAAAATCGTCGAACATACTTAGATAATATGGAAGAAAATTACCGTCATCGTCGAAAATATGCCATACATCAACTGTAAATCAGCGTTGCCATCCACAGATTTTTTCCCCTACCAAAACACGTACCAAAACGTTTTTGAGAGTACCAAAATTTTTTTTTTTTGCAGTAATAACAAATGCTCTTTTCCCATTTTATATTTTTCAATGAAGAAAGTATAAATTAGCTTCACTAAATAAATGTTCCACTAAATTTATTTAAAAATTAAAGCTTATAATTACACAGTCTAAGAGAAAATACATTCATGGCTAAAAATATTGGCGCAGAGAATTTTTACAAAATCGATACAAATGCAAAATTTTTTGTTTTACTATTTCCCGCTATTTTTTTATACAAATTTAGCTCATATTATAACAAAAAAACATAGAGATAAGATTTCTAAACTCAGTTCAAAACTCGAGAAAACTTCAAATTTTTAATTTTTTAATGAGCTTTTTTAGAACTCTTTTGAGTATGTGGCAAATAAAAATATAAAATAGAAAAATTAAAAAATATATCGAAAGAAATAAATACCGCTTTCCCAAGCTGTCGATTTTATGGAAAAAGTACCAATATCAAAATCAACGTACCAACGTACCAAATCGTTTTCAGAGTACCAGTTTTGGTAAGAAAGTACCAAAATCGGCAACACTGCTGTAAATCACAGCTACTTTAAATTTGCACTTTATTAGACTAAAATTAAATGAGCTAAAAAACAGCAAAATATTAAGAGATACAATTGAAATAGAAAGATCGAAATTTTTACGAAAGTTTGTCGATTTTTTTTAATGTTGTTCAAAGATTAAACTTATTTTCATTTAGTGTTTGTTAAGGAATAACCTATGTTTTTATAAACAAATAATTCAAATTAAAATATAATAAAATAAATAGTCAAATCAAGTCAATATGTGAGTGGCGTAAAGTTATGATATTTAAGAACGTCTCTTTTTTAATTAACGATGACGCTGTTTCTATATGAAGCTGATTTCAAAATTTTGTTTTAATAAAATTTAGTACCGAAAATACTCTTTCAAAACTTGCCTAGGAATCTGATATAATGGTTCGTTCAACCCCATGGAATAAACGAGTAGATAAAAAATATATAACGGTAGAACTGACACATATATGAAATAATGCACTCAGGCGACGCCTCTAGCCATTGTGTGTCACAAATTTAAGTTATCGATGGATTTTTTTTTTTTCAAATCCTGGCTACGCCACTGCCGTAGAAAGTTTTGATATAGGTCTATAATTACTGATATCACTTTTATTGCCACTTTTAAAAGTCGGTGTGATTGATGTCACTTTCCAATCATCAATCACTTTACCAGAGGAAAGAGTTTTGTTGAAAATTACTGTCAGAGGCTCAATTAACGATGGGCAATTTTTGAGCAAACTTACAGACAACGCATCAATATCAATCTTTGAAGACGCCTTTAAGTTTTTAATACCCTCAAGGATATCGTCCTCAGTCAAGAGCAGGGAATCAATATCAAATGGAGAATTGGCATAACAAGCGCCCGGGAAATCAGTATTTAGCAAATCGTCATTGTCAGAAACAAAGTTCGACGCAAAAAACTCAGCAAAGAGATTGGCTGCCGCCGAGAATGAGTCGGCAGTTTTATCATTATAAAAAACGGACGTCGGAATATTTGAAACACGTTTTTTCGATTTTATAAAACACCAAAAGCTTTTTGCGGCCGCTGTGGTGTAGTGGTAAGCAGTGCGCGCTTCCACTCCGCAGCGCCTGGGTTCAAGCCCTGGTCAAAGCAACATCGCAAAAAATTTAGAGAAAAGGTTTTTTCTTAACAGCGGTCGCCCCTCGGAAGGAAATGGCAAACCTCCGAGTGTATTTCTGCCATGAAAAACAGCTTCTCATAAAAATACAATCGCCGTTCGGAGACGGCGTAAAACTGTAGGCCCCTCCACTTTGTGTGACAACATCAAGGCGCACGCCACAAATCGGAGGAGAAGCTCGGCCAAACACTAACATATGTGTAAGCGCCAATCTAATAAAAATAAAAGCTTTTTGGATTTGTTTTGATATTCGCTTCATAATTTCTAATATAGTTTTTATAGCGCGATTTATCCAACTTATTAAATTTATTCTTATAAATAAGAAATGATTCATAGTACTGTGGTTTACGCGTAAGTTTAAACTTTTTAAATAATTTTCTTCTAAGGTGCTTTAAACGCTTGAGCTCTCTCGATTACCAAGGGAGCTTATAGGATGGCTTCGTATGAATTGGAACATATTTTCTGCATAAGTCATAGACAGTGTTTTTAAAGAGTTTAAAGGAATCAGCAACCTCATCTAATCCTGTAAAATCATCCCATTTAATACCAGAGAAATAATTATTTAAGCGTTGAAAATTACAAAGACATAATTAAAACATATCTTTAAATTATCTACAGGAATATCAAAAACTCAAAAAATTCAAAATCCAGTATTAATGACGAGTGATGTAAATTGGTAGGTAAGATAGCAGACTCAGGGTAAAATATCTTAAAATTAACATCGTTACTTACAAAAATAACATCTAGAATGGGATTCAACTTATTACGAAAACCATTTATTTAGACTAGATCATTGGCCAAAAAGCTATCAACTAAGTATGACTACAGAAGTACTTCTATTAGTTGGAACTAACAATAGATTATTATCTAAATAAGACCAGTTTAAATTATTAAAATTATAATCGCCTAATACACAAAGCTTTTGTTCACCAATTACATTATAAAGTGCAACAATGTTGTCCACATGAGCCTTATAAATAAATTCATCACTACCAGGAGGAATGTAAGATGCAAAGATTTGAATCAAATCATAATTACTTTGAAGTCGCACACAAAGTTGATCGTATAGTGAATTATCATAATTAAGTTTTACTAACGCAGCTCGTAGCGTGCTCCGAGTGGCGATAAGTAGATCTGCAAATATATCGATGTCAGTATCGATATATCGAGTAATTGGTTTTTTTTGCCGACATCGATATTTTTTTCGATATCGAGTATGGCATAGCCATTTTCTGATTACTTATGTTTGCGCCAAACAACACTGATTTAATAGACTAAAAATCTGCATACCAATTTTTTTTATAGAAATTCTGTGTAAAAAGTCCGCAAGTTTTAAGAAACTTTTTTGATGTTTTTCTAATCTTTGCAAAAATTTTACAATTTAGGTTTATATGGCTTTTGTTACAGATTGAGCTATACTTTTATATAAAAGTAATGAAAAAAATATAGAATGAAAAAACATTGCGAATACTGTAATAATATCACTGTGTGATTTTGAGTGTGGGGCACTGTTCATACATACATACATATGTACCTCATATATATGTATAATAAAATTTTCTGTTGGTAAATTGTTCTATGTATTTTTTGAATGAGTAGATGTTTTTTCAGTGTTTCATTGAAGAACTAAAAATTAACGATATATCGATATATCGAGTTTTCGTCTCTTAAATTTCGAAAATACCGAGTACGGCGAATATCGATACTTTTGCAGCTCCAGCGATAAGAACACCGCCTCCCCTATTGTTGCCCGTTTTGATCGGATATCGGTCTTTGCGAAAGACGTCAAACAGTTTTGAATCAAAATACTCAGCATCATAAAATTGGGCATTGAGCCAAGTCTCAATAAGTACGTAAATGTCATATTCAAATAGCGAGGTAAATAGACGCACATCATTAGCTTTAGTTCTTAGACCAGAAACATTTTGAAAATAAATTTTTAAGTGTTTATTATTTGAGTGGTTGTTTGTAGATTTAACTAGGTTTCCTGTAATTTTTGCACTCCTTTTTCGAAAAAACTAAACGGGCGTACAGCCACATTCATTGGCCAAATATCTGACTTCAATAATTTTTCATACGACGTTTCTGGTACACCTAGTTTAAAGTTAACTCTTTTCAGGGTTGAGACGAGCGTATCCTTTTTAACCAATTTAATATAATAATCCCAACGGTTTTTACCCTCCATTTCCGCCCATCCGCACGAGGGGCGCAGTCCGCATGACGTACGGAACCAATATTTTAAATTTTTGTGCCGAGTCACGATAGGCAGGAGTTTGTTAAGTGTCGAGATCTAAAACTGTTCAGCTACAGAACCAAATTCATCAGCTGATTTTATGTATTTATGTCAATAATTCACTTATCTGATATATCAAACGTGCTGGAATGAGAGTTAAAATCCTGGCATAAGCAACGGAGTGGGTCGTGCAATTCAAAATTGGTTTTACAAGCTTTCAGAAATATGGGACAAAAGTGTCTTGATACGCGTGAGGGAACATTAAAGCTTACATCAGCCAGAAGAGACGGACTTGAAATTGAGCCTGTCAGTAATTTAACCATAAAAATTATACAAAGCATTTCCCTGCGACTGGCAAGTGTAGGAAGGTTAATAAGTTTTAAGCGACTCGTATAAGGTGGAAGACTATATTGAGAATCCCATCGGAAATTTCTTAAAGCAAAAAGTAGGAATTGTTTTTGAATTGATTCTATCTTGTCTGAGTAAATTTGATACCTCGGATTCCAAACCACCGAGCCGTATACCAGAATCGGCCTAACAAATGTTGTAAACAGGGTTTTAGTGATATAAGGGTCACTAAATTCTTTTGACCATCGTTTCACAAATGCAAGTACACCTTTAGCCTTGTTGACTGTCACATTAATGTGAAGATTAAAATTAAGCTTAGGATCCATTGTGCTACCAAGGTCCACAAAATTGTATACCTGTTCCAGGTTATGGTTACCTATTATATAAGAAACTGGCAGAACAGCTCTTGGCGAGAAGCACATTACTTTACATTTCTTAAGATTTAGAGGCATAAGATTTACTTTACACCAGTAAGCCATGCTGTTTAAGTCTGATTGTAGCAAAGACCTTTCTTTAATTGAAACGTACGATTTATAAAGTTTTACATCATCTGCATACATTAAATTTTTGGCGAATTTTATATCTGTAGACATATCGTTTATAAAAAGCAAGAACAGAATCGGGCCTAGGTGGCTACCCTGAGGGACTCCTGAAGTAACATCAATGACGTCAGAGATAGTATTTTTAAACAATACCCTTTGTGATCTATCATAGAGGTATGAAGAGATCCAACGTAGAAAATTAGGTGGAAGACTAAGAAGATCCAGTTTATAGATGAGCAACGAGTGGCACACTTTGTCAAATGCTTTACTGAAATCAGTATATATAACATCAACAGTTTTGTTCTCACTAAATGCTTTTGAGATATAGGATGTTAATTCAAGTAAATTTGTAGAAGTTGATTTGCCCTTGCAAAATCCATGTTGACTGTATGAAATGCTTGAAGTGATAGAATGCGTCAACCGATTTGTTATAATTGCTTCAAATAATTTAGGAATTGCAGAAAGCTTAGCTATGCCCCGGTAGTTCTCCACTGAAGACCTGCTACCGCTTTTATGTAAGAGGGTTATGAACGATTCCTTCCATACAGTTGGAAAAACGACAAATTAAATAAGGCTGTTAACGGCTCATAGAGATAATCAGCACAATTTCTAAGAAAACAAGTGGGGATCTGGTGAGGACCATAACTAAAAGACTGCTTTAAGGACTTCAGGTAAACTAAAACATCATCGGGAGATATTATAGGGTTATGTATTGAGTTAATTGGACTTAGTTTAAAAGGATAGTCAAAGTATACTTGGGAGTTAGTGGAATAATTGGATTTAAAAAACTGAGCGAACATGTTAGAAATTGTTTGATTATCACCAGAGACGGTATTTTGATACTTCATGGCGGAAGGAAACCCACGTACATATCGCTTGGAGTTTACGAAATCATAAAATGATTTGGGGCTATATATTATACGTCGTTTGATTTTACACAAGTAATCTTTATAACACTTTTTGTTTAATTCAAAGAACTTGTGACGCA
>NW_023458568.1:11959303-11960092 GCF_013731165.1 Rhagoletis pomonella | reverse complement strand
CTACTGATTTGACACCACACCAATGATGCCAACCGGGGGAGAATTCCCCGATTTCGGTGGAATTTTAAATTTTTTGGGGGAATCGGGAATGGCTTTATATTTTGGGGGAATTCAATATACAAACGATTTTGATTGAAAAATTCGTATTGAGGATAAAGATGTTAGATACATATGTTAGTGTTTGGCCGAGCTTCTCCTGAAAAATAATGGCTTTTTTCTTAGGTTTATTCAGGGCAGAAATACACTCGGACAACGTAAGTGTCGTATTATTGTATGTCGTAAACTTTAAACGCCCAAAAAATATATTAAGGGGTTCGCAAATACCATCAAAGTCATATAATGAATTTTTGCAGTATTAAAAAATAGTTGTTTTAAGTTCTCTAAACATTGTTGTGAAATCCGTTGTGAATCCCTCATATATCATTTATAATTTACAACATGTAATAACAATCTCTCATTACGTTGTTATGGGTTTGAAACATTACGTAATTGCCTCATGCAACCGTGTTAAATATCCACAAATTGCAACCGTGCATAGCGACACTTTTTACTTTTTTCTCGTTTTCATTTAAAACTCTCTTTTCGTTGTCGCCACCAATCCATTAGTTTTTTGTATTACAAATATGAAAATATGGGAATTAAGCAGTAAAATTCATTTTGGGGGAATTCCATTGAAAATAGGGGATTTTTTTCAAGAATTTAGAGGAATAAGCTTTAAGAGAGATGTCATCCCTGCACCACACCCATCACAAACAAAAACAAAATACATGTAAACTTTGGGGCAAATTT
>NW_023458568.1:11958024-11959293 GCF_013731165.1 Rhagoletis pomonella | reverse complement strand
AAATTTAGATTTGACATAACACCCGTAATACAAAATACATACATGTGGTTGTTGCTTTGTATTCATTCATCTTTAATGCTATAAATTTGCCTTGGCTAGAAGTGCGCAAACCTCCGAGTTTATTTCTGCCACGAAAAACAGCTTCTCACAAAAATACAATCGCCATTCAGAGTCGACGTACAACTATAGGGACTCCCTTTGTGGCACACCGTCAAGGCGCACGCGACAAATCGGAGGAGAAGCTCGGCCAAACACTAACATATTGTGTAAGCGCCAATCTATTATTACCGAGGATGCATTGTAACGTTAATTTTAGCGTTTACCAAAAAAAAGCAATCATTTCTGTTGAAACGATTCAGTTTTTTATCGTTTAGGTAATTATCAAAATAATTCTATTTTGGTTTTTAACGAAAAGAAATTCAATCGTTAATGCTGAAGCTGTAGCATGCATTTAGGTGCTAGGTGTTAACAGTGAGCTGGCAATGACATACAACAACAAATTTTCGTTGATTTATTTTGTTTCAATTAGTCTGTTCGAATACATAGATCTCCAGTGAAAAATATCTAGCAGAAACTTGCAGGAGAGTGAACGATTATATCTCAAATTTAAAAATATCCAAAAAAGTACGCCAACGAAAAAAACAGCTGATCGAAATTTCGTTTACATACAAAAGCATAAAACAGAACACATGAAAAGAGTATAAAATAAAAGTTTGCCTAAACCAATTCGCTAAGCAAACGTAAGTAAATGAGTATTTGCTTCTTCCGAAACATTTGCAGTTCCAATAAGTTATTTTAAACTTAAAAATCATCAAAATAAAAGGGAAATCGATTCATGTTTCCTATTTGATGTCCTCTGTTTTTAATCTTAATGTCACTGAAAAGGTCTCGCTCAGGACTATAATTGGCCCTCAAAAGGTTTTGGCCTTAAGACCGAATTTGATTTATAATCTCACTGATTTTGCAAATACTATCCCTATCTACTAGAAAAAATATTTAGGGGATTCCCTTAAACTCGTAAAGTCTTATACCGTGTAAAACTCGTAAATTTTCGAGGCTTTTATGGGAACGCCCCCTTTGCGAAAAGGTGTAAACAGGTGCGTAAAGTGATTGATTAACCAGGATTTTGTGAAGCAATTTTTGTTTCGTAGTATTTTCCATAACATCCCGCCATCTTGTCTCTATCAGAAAATCTATTTATGTCAATACAGTTAGTGGATGAAATTCATTCATTTAATTCCCGTATTACTTTTTCATTGATTTTCACTA
>NW_023458568.1:11947389-11957924 GCF_013731165.1 Rhagoletis pomonella | reverse complement strand
CAATTTATTTACTGAAGTGGATATCACTTGAAGAGCGTTGTAAGTATGACTTTGCTATAACCAATACATGCATTACTTTTCAGCAAAGTAGGCTATACATGATGTCCAAATTAAACTGGACAGCACAATACCGTGGGAGTTATTTTTGTAAATGGAATATTAAAGTCGGTGCAATTCACAGATAAACAACGCCAGCTCTACCATTGTCTTGTAATATGTTTTGAAAAGTAATGAGAAGTCATGCTGCTAATTGCACGGTTGTCGGTTGTTGTACCGGCTTACTTAGCCCTGCCTAGACCGTGGACATACGAAAAGGTGTGTCGGGTCATGGGGTGACTACCCGCCGGCCGGACTCACGTTGGGAACATCTGAGTTTATCCTGCTCAAGTACGAGTTTGGCCTGCAAGTATCCCGAGGCAGACGTAGTTTTGCCTCGTCCACGTTGTGCGGTTGTGTTCTTAAAACGGCATTCACAGGTCGGGAGTTGATGTAGATTGAGGCCGACTTAGTGGTTGTCTTATGAACCTCTGGACCTCGCTTGCTTACACCAAAGGTATTCCAAATCTCATGTAGGTTTACTAGTTGCCGAACCTCTGTGTTAAGATCCCTGATGCGGGTATTCCCGGAGCCGCCTTGCGAAGGTTATCACGCTCGTTGGCTGGAAGAGCCGTTTCAGCTGAGTAGTTTGGGCGGTGATTTTATTTTTATTTGGCAACTTGCATAGAAATTTTGGAAAGTAGCGATGGTCAAGTTGAAAAATTTAGGGTTTTTTAATTTTACCCGATGAAAACCCCCAACAAGCTAAGTCTAACAATATATTTTCAGACGGGTCATTCCAGCGAAGACGACATCACAGGTCAAAAATAAATTACATAGATTGCATTTAAATCTGTGACAATAGTATGGCATGTAGAATAATTCTTAAGAAATCGATTTTTGTCGATTTATTTCTCGCTATATTCCCTATTTTTTCTGATATAGTATTTTCTAGTAAAGTTGATAAGGCATTTCTCGTGGCTTGAAGGTGACAATGCAAATAACAAATATCCAAAACGAAAGTATACTTCAGGTGGTCTCATATTTGAATTCGATCAGACATAACATCAAAATGATAATATAAAATTTCGACCTTTGTTTTATTTGTCCTGAAAAGTGTATTGAAAGTGATATTTGAATGAGGATATTTAAATAGAAACTTGTAAAGAAAACAAAATTAGTTATTAATCGAAATCCCGCAAAAAAGCTAACTAGGAGTTGGTTATTGTAATCAATCGATAATTTTTTTCTGAGGGTTATTACAAAAATTCATTTATGGTGAGAAGTTGTTCAGCTTTCAAAGAAATGCTTATTGGACGTTCCTCCCGTCACAGCAATTTTTTTTTTATCTAACTTGCAAATACGTAAGCTTCCCATTAAATAAGGCCCTTTTATTAAAAGTATAATAAATATTCATATGAAACCAGTATAGTTCACCTTACTCACGAACTAAGTATGTGTCCTCAATAACAACTCCTCCCACCCGTCACAAGCTGAAATAGTTGTTTTTTAATCTGCGAATATAATAATACCACTAAAGAATAAAATGGACCTCAGCATTCTATTAGTTATGTACATACGAGAAAGGCTCTATTAACTAAATATTTAACGAATCCATCAACTCAGTGAGGCGGGTGTAATCGTTGTCCCACCCGCCACTCTTGGAAAATTTCATTTTTCTGTGTAAATTATATAACTAATTTTTATACTTTATTAGTAATAATCTGTTATCTGACTTCAAGTGTTAACGTAACAAGTGTAAAAGTAACAAAATAAAAATGGAGGTTCATAAGAAACCTATTTTCATGTTGTTCTCGACCCTACCTATAACCTACACTAAGTTTTGTTTGTATTTCGTTTTTTTTCCTTTTTGTAGCACAGAGTTATTAGAATTTGGCGTTCACGTACGCAAAAAATTTGCAAAGTAGGGGAAATTGAAAGCGCATAGTGACAGTTGATTTTGAGCGAAAGTTGCTGAACTTGAAAGATTTACTAATTTTTTTGGATATTTTCCATTTTGAGAGAGAATCCTTCGTTACTCTCCTGCAAGTTTCTGCTGGATATTTTTCACTGGAGATCTATTCGAACGGACTTATTTTCGTTGAAAATCAATAATTTTCCAAGACATTCCGCAGAGAAAATGACAAACATGGGTTCTTCGAAGTAACAGTGAGTGAAAGTTTCACCATCTATAGTCCAAGTTAAGCTTCAGCGGATACAAATGTTTGTCATGTTAATATTTTCGTGAAACTGAGGCGGATCAAGCCTTCGTTGTGTGTGTTTCTCCGTTAAACAAATTTTGACAATCATTAAGAATTATGTATACATTGATTAGGCCAAAAAGGATAT
Organism: Rhagoletis pomonella; assembly: GCF_013731165.1. Classification (NCBI taxonomy): domain Eukaryota; kingdom Metazoa; phylum Arthropoda; class Insecta; order Diptera; family Tephritidae; genus Rhagoletis; species Rhagoletis pomonella. The sequence goes on along the minus strand of NW_023458568.1, from coordinate 11,955,539 downwards.
TTAGTAGAAGATATAAACACAAACAAATAAGCGTATTGATGGAAATGTGTCAAGCATGCTTACAATTTTGATCATAAGTATAAGCATGGCAATACTACACGTATTTTTATTTTCTTTCAGTCTGCTCGGAGAAAATGGATCTTATATTATATGGTGATAGTCCTTGGATGCTTATTGACCCCAACTTTTATGATAATGATTTAAAAATTCCAAAATGTGCTGATCAGTTCATACGCCTGCTTGAAGCTATTAAAGATCGATACCACGCACTTATTCAACCAGGCCAACAATTACAATTCCTGTCGCTTCAATTAGAGCTAATAGAAAACTTTCGAAGGCGCCTAGTTCAACTTCACAGCAGTGGTGAAGTTGAGAGCATTTCCATTTTGAATGCTATCAATTACTTAGCCTTGGTACTGCGTGAGTGGGGTGAAAATGTTCATTATTTACATTTGCATGCTGCACTTGTGGGTCCAAATTATACTGAAATTCATTCAGTGTTCGATCATCCGGTTAGTGAACTAGAGCACTGGACAGAAAAGTTAATTGAAAACCTTGCAACGAAGGCGGTAAATGAAATAAAAGCGAAATCGATGCCTTATCGTCATGATTCTTGGTCCAGCGTGCCAGACCAGAATTGTAGAGAGCCTTTCATATTGTCGTCCAGTGCAGGGGAAATGTTTCAGGTGAGTCTTTATTGTAGAATAGAAAACAAAAAAATATATATTTTTAATCACTACATAGGTGATGGTAACAACACTTCATAATATGGAGCGAGAACTATCATTAAATCTCTTCAATCTTACGCTGCGCATTATAGCCAATCAAGTAGACGACTTCCTCTTCGATAGTCTTGTTATGAATAATAGATTCACACCAGCAGGAGCTGCGCAATTTAATTACGATATGACCCGGAACCTGTTTGCATTATTTGGGCAATATTGCCGTCGACCAGATTTGCTTTTCAAAAAGTAATGGAAACTTTGAAATCTGATAAGTTATTTGGTAGGATAAGTATATTTAAAAAACTCTTGTATTTATATATAAATTTCCGCAACCACGACATGTCCGCCCTGAACCCCATTCAGCATTGAGATAAGTTACGAGGGCAATTCGAAAGGTCACTGACTTTTTGATTAAAAGATATATTTTTCGGCAACAAAGCGTTAAATTTCTCAACATGTCTCCTTTTTGCTCGATTTATTTAGTCCAGCATTTTTTCAATTTTTTAATTCCTTCTAAATTACTGGCTTTATTCGAACCAAATCTCTTACCGCGCAGCCATTTTTTCAGGTTTGGAAACAGAAAATAATCGTTGGGGCTAAATCTGGAGAATATGGTGGATGGGGTAGGAGTTCGTAGCCCTATTGAGGAATTTTTTTTATAGTGACTACTCACGTGTTCACCGTACATTGTCTTGATGGAAATCACTTATTTTTGACTGAATTTGGTCGTATTTGCTTCAAATCAATCTCGAGCTGTCCAACATCTCTGAATGATATTCGCCAGTAATACTTTTGCCCTTTTCAAGTTAATCGATGTGAATAACACCGCGTGCATCGTAAAAAAACGTAGCTATGACCTTATTGGCCTTCTTCCGTGCACTTCTTGGTTGTGCCTTGGTCTCTGGTGTTATGGTGGATCCCTCTTTCGTCAACGGCTATGAAACGGCCGGCTTTTTCGTTTCCAAATGTTATGTAAAATTTGATGTACCCACTCAGATGACGTGCTTACAGCCTCAGCCATCTCACTACTTCTTCTTATTTGGCACTATAACCGTTTGTCGGTTTGGGCCGAGAACAAAAGCTTCGCCAGTTGCCTCTCTCCTTTGCAGATTTGCGCCAGTTGTTCATGCCAAGTGCGGACAGGTCCTTCTGCACTTGGTCCTTCCATTGTGTCCGTGAGCGCCCTTGCTTTCGTTGTCCACCCATAGGTGCGGAGTCGAAGGATATTTTCACCGGAGCGTCGTCATCCATGCGTACAACATGTCCAAGCCAGCGCAATCGTTGTATTTTTATGCGCTTAACTATGTCCATGTCGTTAAAAAGCTCGTACAGTTCGTTATTCAATTTTCTTCGGTACTCGTCGCCCACGCTAACGGGGCCATAGATCTTGCGAAGAATAGTTCTCTCGAAAGCCCGCCAAAGCCTTCTCATCTTTGTTAGACATCGTCCATGTTTCTGCACCATATAAAAGGACCGGCATGATGATTTGTAAAGCGTGATTTTTGTTCGTCGAGAGAGGGCTGCTTTTCAATTGCCTACCGAGCCCAAAGTAGCACCTGTTGGCAAGAGTAATTCTTCGCTTTATCTCCAGACTGACATTATGGTGTTTATGCGGGATCCTAAGTAAAGAAAGTCCTTCACTACTTCAAAGTTATGACTGCCAACAGTGACGTGTGTCCCAATACGCGAATACTTTTTATGTGTTGCCAGGAGGTACTTTGTCTCGTCCTCGATCACCGCCAGACCAACGTCGTTAGCTTCTTTTTCTAAGCTTCAAAATGCTGCGCTGACATCCCTGAGTTTCAGGCCAACGATGTCAATATCACCTGTATACGCCAGCAGCATCATGATTTTGTTGTATATGGTGCCGCTGCGATTCAGATTGGCAGCTCTTTTAATGCTTTCCAGCATCAGATTAAAAAAATCGCATGAGTGTGAATCGCCTTGTCTAAAAACTCTTTTGGCCTCAAATGGCGCGGAGAGGTCCTTCCCTATTTGGACGGAGCTGTAAGCAGTGCTCAACGTCACTCTACATAGCCGTATTAATTTTGCGGTGATCTTAAATTTAGACATGGCATTGTACGGGAAGCTTCTCTTCGTGCTATCAAAAGCAGCTTTAAATCGACAAAAATATGGTGTGTGTCGATTTGCATATCGAGTGTTTTTTTCAGAATTTGACGCGCTGTGAAATTCTGGTCAATGGTGGACTTACCAGGACCTTGTATGCAATATTAAGAACGCTTATTCCGCGATAATTGGCGCAAACAACGGATCTCCCTTCTAGTGGATTTGGCAAAGTATACTGCGATTCCAATCTTCGGGCATGTATTCATCAGACCAAATTCTGCTTAATAGCTGGTACATGCGCCTTGCGGCACTCGTCGTCATACAAGTTATTTCTGCGCGGGCGGTAGTATCGCACTACCTCTTCCGCAGCGGCACGAAGTGATTGGGAGATGGATTCCCTTTACTCATTTATATCCGATCGTTGAAGAGTTTATTGTTTAAGCGGGATTGAGAGTCGATTGCGAAATTTCTCGGCTGTCTGCTGCAGTCGATCAGACTCTCCGTTGACGGAGATGTAGTCATGGAGGCTGAATTTTCCGACTGTTGGACTAAAAATGCCTTCCTTGCCCACCCTGGCGTTGAAGTCGTCCAGCATGATTTTAACATCGTGGCGGGGGCAGCACTCATATGCTTCCTCTAAGCGCTCGTAGAACTGCTCTTTGATTTCATTGTCCTTCTCCTCCGTCGGGGCGTGTGCACAAATTTGGCTTACGTTGTTAAATTGGGCTTTGATGCGGATCGTGGCGATTCGTTCACTGTTGGGAGTAAACCTGGAGACGAGGTGTCGTAGTCTCCGCCCAACCACAACACACCAAATTTGTGCGCCATCTCATGACAGCTGTAGTAGATGTCACACGTTGCATATTTCATACAGCCGTGACCCGTCCATCGCATTTCCTGGATTGCAGTGATGTCAGCCTTATATTTTTCGAGGACATCCAGCAGTTGTATAGAGGTACCTTCCCTTTAAAGGGTCCGGACATTCCAAGTGCATATCCGTAAATCATAGTCCTTATTTCGTGAGCGAGGGTTGTCAACGTGTGGGGGGCAGTCATGCAGGCCATTTTGTTTCTTTCATTGGTAGGCATTTTTACGTGGCTGGTCCCAAGCCCAGCGCACAACCATTACCATAACCATGAGTGGCTTTTCTACCGGATACACGTTTACATAGCGAACCGCTTGCTGCAAGACAGACTTCCGCTTGCAGCCACGCCTACTGATGAACAGACGCTGCAGACTTCGGTGAGCCCTTAAACCGAGTAAGTCGGAGTGGCCCCATCGAAGCTCCCTCTCTTTCTGCCATGACCCAAGGCTCCACTCAGGTTGGTTACCGCATCTCGCTCATGGGTTGCTCACGTTGCACAGACGCAAGAGTCGGGATTGAGTACAGCCGTGCAACTGTAGGTTAGGTTAGGTTACGGTGGTTGTCACTCCGCACGGAACGGCAGAGAGACACACTTAGGCCATTTTGACCCATTGTGATGCCACTATGAACGAGCTCTTGTTCCTTTCCCTTAGTTTCCCAAACGATAGAACCATCGTGTGACCTTAACGTATCGTTGAAGGTCGCGGACGTCCACAGAGTCGAGATCGGCTAAACACCGAAAAGCATGTTGATTGAAAATAGCAAGTCTTGACTTTGTCAGCGGGGCAGTGGCAGAGATAGTGTTCTACACTCTCCACCTCCTCGTCGTCCCTGCAGGCACGACAGAAATCGCCTAGCATGCGCTCCTATTAGGCAGTGTCCTGTAATTATACCTACAACTGTGCTAATAATGGGGCGGTCGATTTGTATGAGAATTTTAGATCGTTTTTCGTTTATAATTGGCCAGATCTGTTTTGCAACAGAACATGTTGATTCTTTCGCCCAACGTTCGTTGGCCAATTTAATGAAAATAGATTTCAGTTGGTGCTTACTCGAGGACAGGGGAATGCCTGCATCGAGCGCAGAGTTTGCTGAGCGTAGTTCAGTTCCCCCCTCGCCAGCTCATCTGCCGCGCAGTTTCCCGGTATTCCACCATACCACGTTAATGGTGGCTTTCGCGGCAAGCTCGTTTAGGTTACTTCTGCATTCAGCAGCCACCTTTGAGGAAGTGTTACTGCACTGCAAAGATTTAATTGCTGCTTGGCTGTAAGAATAAATAGTGACGGATTGTGGACAATTTGTGCCACTTTTAAGCCATAGGGCGGCCTCCCTTATGGCTGTTAATTCCGCCTGAAACACAGTGCAGTAGTCAGGGAGCCGCCTGCTTAGGTTTAGCGAGAGTTCTTTGGAGTAGATTCCGCTTCCAACTTTATTGTCGAACTTTGATCCGTCCGTAAAGATTTCGGTAGATCCTTTATCAAGTCCGAGCGATTTACCCAGTTGCTTCTGTCTGGAATTCTGGTAGAAAACCTATTTTCGAAGCAGAGATGTGGACTAATGTAATCCAGCTTACGTAAGGTTGCTGGAATGGTGCTCAGAATTTTTGAGTGACCGAACCTATGGTCACTCCATGTATGAGCTGCACTCAGTCTAGTTGCGTTGCAGCTGTCCTGATATCTACCGTAAAGATCGGTAGGGAGAAGATTCAAAACAGTCTCCAGAGCCCTACTGGGAGTAGAGGGCAGGGCACCCGTGATTAACATGGTTGCCGCCCTTTGTACTCGGTCCAATACGCCTCTGTAAGTGGATTTTTCTAGAGCCGGCCACCATACGGAAATCCCATAGAAAAGGATGGGTCGGACAACCGCAGTATACATCCAACTCTGACAAGATAATTCTTCTTTCAAGGAGAAGTCTTATAAGCTCCACCAGAGGCCGCTCCAGCCCCAGTTGGGAAAGTGAGCCCACCATGGCGTCTGGAAGAATATTGTTAAAGGCGCCTTCTATGTCAAGAAAGATGCCTAAGGTAAATTCCTTAAAGGCGAGTTCTTTTTCAATTTTGGACACAATTTCGTGGAGCGCAGTGTCCACGGTTTTGCCCTTAGAATAAGCATGTTGACGCTCCTACACGTCCTCAGAAGTAAGGCGCTGTCTGATGTGGGCGTCAAAAAGTCTTTCTGGAGTTTTAAGAAGAAAGGACGTTAGGCTTATTGGCTTGAAGTCATTGGGTTTGACGTGAGAGACCCTTTCACCTTTCGGTATGAAGATTACCCTAGCCTTTGTCCATCCTCTAGGAATGTAACAAAGGCGAAGGCAGGCCTTAAAGATCTCAGAAAGCAGTGGGCATAAAAGGTCGACTGCCTGCTGAATTTCGGCTGGGAATATGCCATCCGGCCCGGGATATTTATAAGGTTTGAAGGTCTTGATCGCCCATTTCACCTCTTCTTGTTGCACTATGCACTCTACTGAGTGCTGTGGAAGATAAGTCATGTGATTTGTCGCGTCTGCCTTTGGTTCTGTTGTACACTCCGGGAAGTGGGTGTCCATGAGAAGATCTAGCATTTCGCTGCAAGAGGAGGTCCATTCACTATAAGGTTTTTGGATATGGTTGGGGGAAACTGGAGTTTTAGATAGGACCTTCCGTAGTCGGTTGCCCTTCGAGGTTTCCTCAATGCTGCCGCACAAAGTTTTCCAAGATTCCCTTTGAGCTGTTCGTACTGAACTCTTAAAGGCTTTCAGAGCATCCTTGTAGGATTGCCAAGATCCAGTTTGTTTCGCTAGATTAAAAAGCTTCCTGCTAGTTCGCCTCAGGGAGGAGATCTCCGGATTCCACCATTGGGGTCTCCTTTTGCCCCTTGGACGTGTTGCTGGGCAGGAAGCTTTAAATTCTATGTCGCAGGCTTTGGTGACAAGGTCTACGGATTCATCAGTCTTTTGAGGATGCGCTTCCTCAGTTGTTACCGGTATGTCGTGCACACCGAGAGAAGCGTCTAGGGCTACAGAGAGCTCCGTTTTATATTTGGTCCAATCGGTCCGCCTCATATTCCTGTAACACAAAAGAGGTGGGGCTCTTCGGGAGAGCCTAAAGGAAATATATTGATGATCGGAGAATCAATGTTCACTTAAAACATGCCAGTCCCTGACGTACTCAGAGAAGTAGTTTGAGACTAGCGTGATGTCCAGAACTTCCTTTCTGTTGGAAGTTATAAACGTGGGTTTATTTGAAGAGTTGCTTATACATAGATCAGAACTAAGAATAAAGTCGAGTAGTGACTCACCTCGTGGGTTGATGTCGCTAGAGCCCCATAAAACATGGTGAGAGTTTGCGTCAGATCCGATGGCCGTGGTAAGCTTCCTGTAGTTGGCCTCCTTCACCACGTCGTGTAGTCGATTTGGCGGAAAGTCTTGACAGTCGTGCGCCATGTATGAGGACACTATCCAGATGGTTTTCGTCCCCAGCTGCACGCTGACACAAACGGTGTCCTCGTCACTGTACTGATAGAGTAGAAAATAAGAAAGATTCTTTTTAATTAGAATACAAGCTCGAATCCTACCTGTGACTGGTGCTGAAACCATTGTTCTTGGCGATCCAAGGTTCTTGGATAAGAACGAGATCCTCTGCTTTGTTGCCGAGGTGTAGAGGTAGGGCAGCCGAAGCCGCCTTAGAGTGGTGCAAGTTAATCTGTAGCACTTGCACCATTATCGGAGTCCGGGGGAGGGTCCTCGTCCATCGCTTCAGGCTCCTCACCTTGGGAAGAAGCTGGTCCTCTGGTAGTGTGGTATGACCGCAGCGGAACTCAGTAAACCACTTTTTAACCATTGAAATGCATGGTGCAGAGTCCCCATAGTATTATCAAAAAATAATGCTTAATCAGCGTACAAAATTCACTTTTTCATTGTCGTTATCGAGGTTGTCTGCTTTCAAAAGTTGTCAAACAAAAACTAATTGGCGCAGCTTGCTCAAAAATTTATAGTAGTCTATATTCGATGGTAGTTGACGGGAGTAGTATTGCTTTAAAGCTACTGCGCATGATATAAGTATTTATGTAAAGGTAAAACCATGATACAAAAAAGAAGGTAGTTTCAATAAACAACTTTTGACGGATAATAAAATTTTTTGAAGTTTCATAAATTGTCAGTATTATCAACGGCCTTGCCACTTTGATAATATTAAAACAATACATCGGAGTATTTTCTTTCCCATATTTTTACCAATGTGAGAGTATTTCAAATCAAAACTCACAATCAGTACTTGATATCTTTTTACTTACGTGGTTTGCCCCTCTTTTATTAAAGATATATAAAATGTAAACTGTTACATTGTAATTATTATTTTTATTTTATAATACAAACCATTAGTGCATTATGTTGTTATTTTTTTCATTTTCTTATTTTGATATACAATTTAATGTTTCTTTAATCTTGCGATTTAAAAATCGAATTCTAAAGAATGTTCTTCCCAAATAAAATCTTTTTATAATATTTTGGTCCAA
>NW_023458568.1:11944375-11947289 GCF_013731165.1 Rhagoletis pomonella | reverse complement strand
CCCTATATATTACCCTGGTATTCTAAGGATTTAAAAAAGCTTAAAATCTTAAAAACAATTATTTTAAGAAGCTTAAATCTACGAAGAACCATTCGTTTTCGTTAAATATAAACGAGCTTTGAGAAATGTCAAGTACTTATGTAAATAAATATCTTTATAAGAACTACATTGGTAGCATGGAGTTGAACATTAAATCAAAACCTAAAACCTTCTGGAATTACATGAAATCAAAAGGAGCTGCGCTAGTGTTCCCACCGGCGTATTTTTAGACAATAATTATGCGCGAACTTCAAGTGAAGCGGCAAATTTATTTGCTGAGTTTTTTAAATCCAATTTTGTTGATGAAGACCAAGATCAGCCACGCGACTTTTCCTCTAGTCTAGAATACTCTTTGGACTTCGGGGCTCTATGCCTTTCTTCTGAGGATATTAGTAACGCTTTGCTTAAGTTGAAATCTTCCTCCCAAACTTATGTCGATGGACTTTCAGCAGTTCTATTAAAAAATTGTCCTGCTTTGGTCTATCCTCTGAAAGTAATTTTTAATAAATCTTTATCGTCGGGGAGTTTCATTGACGCATGGAAGCTCACTTCCATAACGCCCATCTTTAAGAGACGCAATAAAAATGGCGTTAGGAATTATAGGCCCATTTCTAAGCTCTCGACTATCTCAAAAATCTTTGAACACGCAGTCAATGCAAAGTTGAGCTTTGCGGTTAAATCTTTAATTTGCCACATCAGCATGGGATTGTTGCCAATAGATCTACGGTATCAAATCTAGCTGTTTTCAGTGAATACTGCATTGAGTCTTTCTCGGCTGGTTTTCAGGTCGACTGTATTTACACCGAATTTTCGAAGGCTTTCGATAAAGTCACAGAGTCTTAATTAGAAAACTTGCTTGTCTTGGCGTTCACTCTGATTTTCTGCAATGGATAAACACTTACTTATGCAATAGACGTTGTGTTGTTACATTTGATGGTATTTCATCTACCCCTTTTGTTGCCTCCTCTGGTGTCCTACAAGGAAGTGTCTTGGGACCACTCCTATTTGTACTATTAATTAATGATATCACAAACTGCTTTTTATTTGCTAAATGTTTGCTTTATGCTGATGATTTAAAGATTTTCTCAGTGATTAAGGCCGCAGAAGATGCCATTAAGCTTCAAACTGATATTGATAGGCTTTACTTGTAGTGCCAGAAATCACGTCTCTCACTGAATTTGTCTAAGTGCTTTCAAATGACTAATGCGAAAATATCCAACATTATACGTGCTAAGTACAATATATCGATATGTGACCTTCAGTGTGTTAGTGAGATTAAGGACCTTGGCGTAATTTTTGATAATAAATTCTCTTTTAATAACCACATAAATTATATCACTTCCAAATCTTTCTCCATGTTGGGTTTCGTAAGACGGAATGCCTCTTAATTCTCTGATCCCTATACCATCAAGTTACTCTACACTCTAAAAAGTGCATGTAAAACTGCTACTGAAAAGTGTTTATTTTTAAACCAGAATCTGTTCAAGTATACGCACAAGATGTTCAAGTTTTGATTTTGAACATGAGTTGTTTAAAATATACACATGAAATGTTTAAAATTACAAACATTTTGAAAGTAAAAGTATATTTTTTACAAATAATAAATACTAAGTGCCAGGGGCGCTTGCAGGAATATATTTTTGGGGGGGAAAGGGTTCATACTTCTAAATATATATCATCAGCAAATACTGAAAATTCGCTCTTTAAAATACATTTATGAAAGTTTTATTTACAGTATGAAATAAATAAATAAATTTTTTAAATTATCATCAATTGCATTTTATTTACATAAAATTTACAAAGAACTCATTCTATTTAAAACCGGCTTCAAAAAAGGGGAGGTTATCAATTCTTCGTGAACCGATTCCAATAATTATTTGTTTTACCGGAAAGATGGTACCTTAAGGGTCGTCTCGTAAGTTGGTTTAGATCCGATCATTGAATCATGAAAAAATTAACGGTTAAAGATGCACTCAACTTTCAAAAGTAATACAAAATTTTACGAAAGAATTTTGATATTAATAAATTAAATAATTTCACGAAATTTTTACACTCTTTTATTAATTTTCGTCGATTTCTGGTTTCTCATTTTTTAATACTTCGAATAACGAAAATTTAACTGAACTTGTATTTTTATCATGTAGCTCATTTTGGTGGAACGAATTCGAAGTTACGAAATTAAATATTCGAATGCTTATTAAGTACATATCAGTGGTAAACTTTTTTAGGCTGTAAAGTCTAAAAACCAACAGTAAGTGAGTATGCATTGCATATTTTTAGGACAATGTTTTCATTCGCAGTTAAACTTTAAGGAGCTCTCAAGAAAAAAGAAAAATTCTTACAAAATGACGCACAAGAAATGGAAAAGAAAATTTTTTCCATCAAAATTTCTTATATCATAATAAATTTAGCCCCAAAACCCACCCCTTGTGTGCGCTACGTGACAAATTGGATATGTAAATGTAAACAGACAGTGTTTAATTTTGCACACACTAGGAGAGGAAACTGGTTACCTCTTTTTATATGCGTAAATTTAAACGAAAATTTTTTAGAGGAAATTTTAAACATTTTATGTGTAAACTTCGAAAATGTGAACAATAAATGTTTAAAACTCAAAAAACAAATTTGAAATTTGTTCTACGCCACACATATGATAAGTAAAAGTAAGAAAACAGTGTTTAGATTTGCATTCATTAAGAGAGGAAACTGGTTACCTATCTTAATATGCGCAAATTTAAACAAAAATTTTTTAGAGTGTATGTATCGTTTGTTAGGTCACACTTGGAATATGCTGTTTTTGTTTGGAGACCAAGTAGCCAGCAAGCTATTGTAGCATAAGCACATCGCCCTTTTTACTTTAATTGTCATGTGCACA
>NW_023458568.1:11914441-11944365 GCF_013731165.1 Rhagoletis pomonella | reverse complement strand
AACCAATTGGTGATCAAACTCCAACCAATAACTTATTATTTGCTATACTATCAATAGAATAGAACGTGTACAAAAATTTTTTCTTAAGTTTGTACTTTGGTCTCTGAACTTTATAAATCCCATATTATCCTATTCTGCTCGTCTCTTGCTTATAAGTCTCAAGTCCTTAGAAACTCGTAGGTCTATACTGTTCCTGTCCTTTACCCATTATCTCATAACTGGAGTCATTGATTGTCCTCACTTCTTGGAAAGGATTCGATTTAATGTTCCCCAGCGATCTCTTCGGAACTTCTTCTCTTTTTATTTGGATAACTTTAAAACTAAGTACGCCAGTAATGCTCCCATTACTCGCGCTTTACGTGAATTGAATTCCCTTAATAGTAATGCTGATCTAGATTTTCCCCTTTCAAGGATTGCTTTTTTGAATCTTTTGAATTCTGTATTATAGTTTTATTGAAATATATATAAATGTATATTAATAGTCTGTACTAAGTTACAATTGTTCATAGTCTGTAAGGATTGAAATTCATAGACTTAAATAAATAAATATATGTAATTTGTTCATTAAGCAAATGAGTGCAAAATTTACAAAAAAATAATAATTTTTGAATAATTAATTAAAAATATCCTGGTCAGGATTTTTTCAGCCAATATTTCCTAACACGTTAAATTTTATACAAAGTAGATTTCATCCATTAAACATATGTTCGTTCCCTTGTTGGATCTCCTACTATTACCTTCTATCGGTGAATGAAGGCATCTGTTACAGGAAAATTCTGACTGACTATTATTTTTGTAATTATAATAATATTCTGCACCTGGGAACTGAATTTCAGATTTTATACAATGTCCGCAATTAATTTTTCAGATTCTATAAAGTAGCTGCAAGGTTTAGAGTTTCTATACAAAAGCCATCCCCGCGCCAAACCCTAGCGAATTAGACTGACTGACGGCAGGCTATTCCTCTAAACCACAAATGTGATATAATATCAATAATTTAGCTGTTATAAAATACTTGCAATGCCTTGTCGCTCGCCCGTTTTTAAGAATCAATAGCAAAAAAAAAAACAAGTAATAACGTCTAAGTTCGGGCGGAGCCGAACATTAAATACCCGGCGCAAATATTAAATATATGTTTTTCACCTTTCCGAAAGCCACCGCTATATTGTAAGCCGGGGTGTGTCAATTTTGAGTAAATTAGCGTCCTTAAATTTCGAAATATTGAAGTTTCAAGCATTTCTGAAATTTACCGTTCTATGAAAAGCGGCCGTAATTTTAGCCCGATTTCAATAATTTTCAACGTTTTGCTTTTATGTGGCAAGCACAATAACCATACCGAGTTTGGTACAAATTGGTAGAACGGTTACCGCGATACATATATGTGATCATAACAGGGCGATGCCACGCCCATTTTCCAAAATGTTATCATAAACATATTTCTTGCTAAAGAATTGTTGCAAGCATCAATTTTGAATAAATTAGCTTTAATATTTACTGATTTATCGAAGATTTTGTATTTCTCTAAATTACCGTTATATGGGATGTGGGCGTGGTTATTGTCAGATTTTAAAAATTTTCGGCCATATGGTATGTTGTACCAAGGCCAAGACATATGTAACCATAAGCGGGCGTGGCTACGCCCATTTTCCAAAAATGTATAATATTCTTATTTTTCGTCTGGAAATTATTGTAAATATCAATTTTGAGTGAATTATCTTCAGTAGTTAGTAAAATATCGCAGTTTTCGTATTTCTGAAAATTACGGTTATATGGGAAGTGGGCCTACCTTGGATAAATGGAAACCTACATACCAAATTTCGTTGAGATATCTCAATTGTTGCTCGAGTTATCGTGTACACGGACGGACGGACAGACAGACATGGCTTAATCGACTTCTCTATTCATTCTGTGCATTTATGTATACATTTGTCTATATCTATCTCGATTCGTTTTGGCGTTTACAAACAACCGTTAAGTAACAAAGTTAATATACCCTTGTGCACCTTTCAACACTCTTATAAAATGCAGTCCAATTCAATTCGATGCATTTCTCATTCAAATTAGTGAAAAGGATGAAAGATATTAAAACAATATATTTTTTAGGTGCTACGTATTGAATTGAAATGCATTTTATAAGTGTTGAAAGGTCCTGCTATTTCCCTATGCTATGTATGTATGTACACCCCGATGCCAAGATTCAAAGCCGAATCTTAACAAATACGATATTTTCCTACGAGCAGTTATATGTTAGTTTAGAAAGCGATTGACGATATGATATGTATAGCAGGATAGCCGTTATTTTAAAATTATGGAGCTTAGGTGACGCCCGCTGGGTTGGTGAATCTTAATATATAAAACAAAGTCGTGTAGGTTACACCATTTATAACTCAAGAAGGGCTGGACCGATTTTTATGATCTTAGATTTTTGAATTTGTCTGCCTTCCGAATAGCAGAATAACGATTAAAAAAGAGCCGCCAGGTGGCGCCGGACTCGAGTTATTACTGAAAATCTTATTTATGGTCCGATTATCCTCAGATTCAAAATATGTATTGATAACAGGTAGAAGAATTCTTTCGTAAATCGTAAAAATCGTATTTATGCTCGAATTTATTTCATTATCGAAATATACATATGTATGTACATATCGATGGTCCTCTGCAATAACGACACAACTCAAAATTCAAAAAATCGAATCCCTTATTACTGTTAAGAGTCTCATGTCTCTAATCCTTGGCTAACGCATGTGTAATCCTAACTAAAGTAAGTAGTAAAGATTGGACATGAATAAGACAACGACATGAGCCAATTAACAGTAGTACGAGTTTTTGTTTTTTGAATTTTGAATTGTGTCGTTATTGCAGAGAACTATCGATATATTAATAGCGGGAAAAGATACATATGTATGTATCCTTTTGCATAAAAACTGAAATTCAGTCGGAAACCTCCGTCTACGAACAGCTGTTCCTTATATAGTACATATATCGCACACCGTCTTCAAATAGTCACAACTCAAAATAATACGTTTGTCAGAAAATGCGAAAAACTATTTCTTATCACATGATAATCATATGGGCAAGGGAGACTTTACATTCGGTTTTTTTTAAACAAATTATAACAAAAATTTGCTCCAGCTTTTTCTGAAAGGTAAATAAAAGCTCTGTGTAGATTTTTAGCGCATAATCTCAAAAATGCCCAATTTTGAGTTGTGACTCTTTTGAAGACGGTGTGCGAGATAATCTTCTGTGCCTGTGTAAGTCACTAAACTCTTCCTAATCGGCTGGACCGATGTTTTTGGGTAGGTTCCTGGATGGTTTAGATTCATGATATATGTACATAGAAAAGAAGGTAGTTTCAATAAACAACTTTTGACGGATAATAAAATTTTTTGAAGATTCATAAATTATGAGTATTATCAACGGCTTTGCCACTTTGATAATATTAAGGCAATAAATCGGATATTTCTTTCGCATATTTATACCAATGTAATAATATTTCAAATCAAAAACCATTATCAGTGCTTGATAATTTTTTACTTGCGTAGCTCGCACTATTTTTATTAAAACTATATAAAATATAAACTATTAAATAAGACTTCATCGTAATTGTTCTTTTAATTTTATAATAAAAACCACGCGCGCATTAATTTCGTTTTCTTATTTGGAATGCAATATTGCGATTTAAAAATCGAATTCTAAAGAATGTTCTTCCCAAATAAAACATTTTTATATTTTGGTTCAAATTTAATTTTAAATTTCTCATCAGATTTGGAAAAAAATTTGGCTTTGTGATTAGCGTAATGCCATTAACTTTCACAAATTTTTAATTTAAAGTGCAAATCCGCGTATCAAGATAATGCAAAACCGCGTATGTGAGGTTGCGAATGGATAAGGTTTCAGCCAAGAGCTTGTATGAGCAAATCCAATTTTTGGCAAAAAATGTCAGTTACGCGGTTTTGCACAACGACGATACGCGGTTTGGTACTTTAAACGACAATATGTAAGAATACACTTTCTTCAGGCGTTCTGAAACCTAGTCGTCAACCCCATTTTCGAAATTATGTAGCCGGCATAATTTTCAAGTCCATAAAATAAAATCTTCTGCTTAAAAAAAATATTTCTTCTAGTGATCAGATAGCATGAATTTGATGAAATGTCATAATTTTATTAAAAGTCACATGGTTAACAACAACAACGAATGTCATTAAATGAAACTACCTTCTTTTTTGTATCATGGTTTAGATTCACAACTGTATCCGATAGGTGGCGCTGAGGTTGGGTTGAATATAAAACTAACCCATCTTCCCAAATTATCTTTTATACGAACGAAATCCTAAGTGCATTAGTTATTGCATTTGATTTCGATTCAATTAATTCGCTTCAAACAATTTTTTCTGAAATTCTTCAGCGAAAAGTAATTTCAAATGTGTCATTGTGCGCGCAATCAATCCGATCGATAACTTTTGTGTGTTTGATTTTCCAGGCTGATTCGTTCCTAATTCTGTGGAAATCTATTTTCGATTGCGATTTTCAAACGGTAAGTTGCCTCCTAAGGCGTTCACTTAGTGAGGTTATTACATTTGTTTTTGTAAGATAATTTCTTAATTAAGTAATTTTGAATAATGTGATTAGTTTTCAAGTGTTATTTACAATGCCGCGACCCAGAAGATCTAATCTTTCACAACGAAGTCATATTGCAACTAGACTTCGGAATATTGCAAATCAAATCACTGCAGATGAACAAGAAATCGCACGAGAACAGCGCCGCGTTAGTATGGTCCGACTTCGTGCTTCACAAACATAAGAACGAAGAGAGGCAGTACGTCAAACTGCTCATTTAGTAATAAGAAATCGTCGAGCTTATCATATAGATTAACAACAGATTGACTACAGCTCGCATCCTTTGGTTAAATTTGAATCCATGGATATTGTGCGTGTTCATTGCGGTACTTTGAAGATCGCCGGAGAAACGGTAGGATTGTGCTGCCTCAGTGGTAAGGTGAAGTTGCCATTGTTGCCTCCGCCACCTGAGCTATTGCAATCGCTGCTTCGTGGCGACATACCACAATCACGACATTCTCTATCAAACACTCAAAGATACAATGGATGTTTTCAAATTACTTCGTTTGGAGCAAACATTATCGAAGAACGCGGATTTAATCCGACATTCAAGGTAATTTTTGGTCGAGAGAATAAATGTTAATTTTCTTTTGGTGGTCATAAATCAGGAATTCTGACTTCGCGTTTGTCTATACAGATCCAAGCCCAAATTCACCATCGAATTGGATCATTGCAACCGCATGAAGACGCAGAGCACAAGTTCATCCAAATTTACTTTATGGGCAATATGGAGGACGAACTTGATCGGCGTCAAACAATCAATACGGCAACAAAAAGAAAGCAAAGAAGAAAGAAATGAACATCATGCATTGGTTCAGTTGTTCAAGACTGCATTGGATCGCATGCCAAGTGATGACTACAAAGTGATGATCCGAGCAGATAAACGACCCGTCGGAGCACACGAACGCCAATTCAACGCTTCAACAATAGATGCAGTCACAATTGCGATTGTTAGTGAAAACTTGGAAACACGTGATATTGTGCTTAGACGTCGCGACACTAGACAACTGCCAAGAAATATACGAAACACACCGTTCATATGACGCATTGCAATACCCGCTGATGTTTTGGCAAGGAATCCACCGTTTTCAATATCAACATGATAAATCCATTGTCCGGTGAGTATCAATATCATAATTTTCTTTTCAACATGACACTAATTTTAATGATTTCAATGATTTCAATAAAGGCGGCGAAACTACCAAGAAGGTTAGTGCGATGAATTATTACGCATATCGTTTGATGATTCGTCAAAATGCGGACAACTATTTGTTACGATTTCGGCGATTGCTCCAGCAATATTGTGTCGACATTCATCAAAATCGAAACGGATCGCTTAACGTTCATTCGGTTGAACTAAGCCAAACTGCGTTCGGAGGAGTATATTCATTTACGCGATGCAATCAGAACCGAAGGAGATGCAACAAACGTTGGTCGATTAACTATTCTACCGGCAACGTATGTTGGCAGCCCGCGTCATAAGCATGAATATGCGCTAGACGCCATGACATATGTTCGTTATTACGGTCGTCCAGACCTATTCATAACCTTTACGTGCAATCCGAAATGGATAGAAATTTTTAAGCTACTGCTCCCAGGACAAACATCAAGTGATCGTCACGACTAGGGATAAAACGATACCATGGAAGTATCGACACCTGTACTTGGAAGTAGCATCGAAAGAAAGTATCGATGCCTAGTAAGTATCGGGCTAAAAATATCGATACCTACTTATATCGATATTTGTACCTATATCTATGAATTTTTGTCAAAATAACTTACGTGACTATAATTTTTGATTTTAGACGAATGCTACTTAATCTTGTTAAGAAAAACTTTAAGTTTTAAAACATGGTTTACTAGGATGGCCTCCCAGAAAACAAGAAAAAGGGCAAAGTCCAATACGTTGTTTTTTAAAAAGTCCCCAGAATTTCGTTAACAGAATTGTCTTCGTTTGTATGTATGTACGTATTTTATTTGTTATACTTATTATTTATTTTGTACAGAGAGAAAGCGATTGAGATCAAAAACAATTATTTTATAATTTATTTCATACAAATGAATTAATTAATAAAAGTCATCTGATATATAACACTGTTCAACAGCAGTTTTGCAAAGTAACAATGGTATATTTCTGAAAGAAGTAATCATGTTGATAATTTTTAGAGTGAAAAGCTGCTAAGTCCATTTGTAGAAAATTTAAAGGGGAGGAAAAAAAAACTTTTCAAAACATTTCCTTCAAGAATTTTGCAGAAGGCTCCGTCGCAAATTAAAAGATTTAGAATTTTTTGTGAGCTTATCGTTTTCTCTGTGCCTCTTTTGGACTTAGTAAATTTGCCTTTAATTGAATATAAACTTGAAGACGTTGCGTTTTTAATTTACCTTGCTTGCTATATCCAAATATGAGTTTTCACAAAAAGTGGACTTAGCAACTTTTCACTTCAAGCTAGCGATATGTAAATGAGATGATTATAGGTCTTTCTTTGTAGGAACTTTTCATTGGCTGCCAAAATTTTTAGATATTCACAATAATAATTAGATTAAAAAAAGTCTGGAAATAAAATTTTCACTGAATCGGGTTTCGATATAAGTACTGTTTTCCGATACCTACTCAGTACTCGGTTCAAAAGTATCGATACCAAAATTACTTGGTATCGGACGAAAAGTATCGAGTATGTACTTGTATTTACAAGTATCGTTTAATCCCTAGTCACGACATCACCACACGTGTCTTTAGACAAAAAATCCGGTTTCTGATCAACTACATTGCTAAGCAACGCTTATTTGGGGATACTCGATGCTGGATGTATTCGATAGAATGGCAAAAACGAGGCTTGCCTTATGTACACATTCTTATTTGGTTAGTCGAACGAATTCGTCCGGACAAAATAGACGGCATCATATGTGCCGAGATTCCTGATCCCCAAACCCATCCAGACCTGCATGTTGCTGTAATTACAAACATGATTCACGGACCGTGTGAAGTCATCAACCCCCAATCCCCGTGCATGGTCGACGGCAAGTGTTCTAACCGTTATCCACATTTGACAGCGGAGACTAACACTGGTAATGATGGCTACCCACTGTATCGGCGTCGATCACTCGAAGATAACCTTAGGACTGTCTCAATGAAAGTGAAGGGAAATGATTTTGAGGTCGACAATACTTGGATTGTCCCGTATTCGCCCCTTCTTTCTACAACATTCAAGGCGCATTTCAACGTGAAATCTTGCAACTCCGTGAAGTCAATCAAATACATCTGCAAATATGTCACGAAAGGTAGCGATATGGCAGCTTTTGGCGTTCAAAATATCAACACGGACGATGAAATCACGCACTATTAAGTTGGTCGATATGTGAGCTGCAATGAGGCAATTTGGCTTATATTTTCATTTCCCATTCATGAGCGTCATCCCACCGTTGTACATTTCGCTGTGCATTTAGAGAATTGTCAATGAATGTAATTCAATGCATCAAATGTTGATCAACGTGCTGAAACACAATGTTCGTGGGCCGACATCATTTCAACCACTTCGAACTGTCAATGGTTTAGTGTGCCCCACATTTCGTGCTGCATGTCAAAAGCTCAGTTTGCTTGAAAACGATACTCATTCGGCACGACAATCGCGCAGTCAATTATTCTGTAATGATTGACTGTCAACCTGTGCGGACGTGTTTTTTAATCGCTCCGCCGAGAAAATATTAATAATAATAATTCACGTAAAGCAAAGAAAAAAAAGAACAAAACCAACGCGAAAAGACAATACTAGGCATAGATAAGCCTTGTACTTATTTGCCTATAATTATAAACTAATTTTTCTGAATTTTCGCAATGCCGCGAGAAATTAAACTAAATGTGCCAACATACAATAAAATAAAAGAAGCTCCGGCCCACCGCGCTTACCGAATAGTGAAACAAGCACCAAGTGCACTGAAATAAACCTTGCCGTAACAGAAGCTGACCGAAAGCATTCAGCTGATCGACGAAATGCTTACTTTTCGTTCGTTTCCCCCACAAACAATGCTGATCGCGATAAATCGTTCCAAGCCAAGCAACGCAGAACAGCGCAAGTTGACCTACTTAATCCAACAACCCGTACCTTTACTCAAACGAGGTACATACAATTCAAACGAAAATTAAGCCCACAGCGGCAAAAAATTGCTAATCCGTCAAAAATTGCAAAAACGAAAACCATTGTCATTAACCCTGTACTGGGAAATAAGTTTGCGATTCTGGACAATGAATGTGACAAAGAGCCGAATGAAGTTTCCAAAGCCAAAGCCAAACCGCCCCAATTTATTTACGAGAGCAAAACTGTAGTGAGCTCGTGAATAAATTAATTCAGCTTATTGGAAACAATACGCTCCACGTAATGTCAATTACCAAGGGCAACATTAAAGAGACCAAACTTCAGATTCTAAATGAAGAAAAACACTTTAATGACGATAAGAGAAACTTCGGTGACAGGTAATAAGATCAACGGAAATAAGGTAAATTGACTTTATTTCCCACCCTGGTGCGAAATAAAGTCAATTGACATTATTACCTTTTTAAAAACGAAATAAAATCCATTGACATTATTTCTCTTTCAAACATTAAATTTGCTTAGCTTCGCGGCGGCCCGCGTACCCCGCGCGACCGGCGCGCACACCACGTCACGCTACGCCGCGGAACCCCCGGCCCCCCTTCCCCGTCTCCCATCGTACTGTAACGCAGGTAGATTTATTTTTTTGTATACGTTGAAACAAAATTTGTATATATTTTAAACATCTATCTGCACACTTTTGACAAAGATGAGATTCTGATATAAAAATCCACCTAAGCTTTAACTGTCATCAGTGATATTAATGCTACCTTACATAACGACAGGTAATAAGTCCCAGATGGTTTCTAAAATCACAAATTAGGTTCTGTGCAAATTGCAGATATGGGGTATTAATGAATTCAATCCCTCGATATTTCACATTTTTATATTTGTAAGTTATTGGAAGCAGGGATGCCAACTTGGTTCAAACCGTGCCATTTGTCCCTATTTTACTTCAAATGGCACTTAATTTTTTTTAACTTTGTGCCAAGTTCCAAAATGGCACTTTTGTAAAAAAATAACATTTCAATACATTTTGTGAAATCCTTTGCGTGCACTTCTTTTTCTCAACTAAAATTTTCTAATGTATAAAGACTATTCAACTGGTTTATTTTATTTTATCATTGCACTTTTCTTTGGAAAATGTAGCTTTATTTTATTGCTAAATGTGAATGATTAAAAGGTATGACACCTTTTTTGGCCTTTTATTTTTCTATTTGGCACATTTTGGCACTTTTTTATCCTCAATATGGCACCTCATAACTAAGGATAGTTGGCAGCCCTGACTGGAAGATTTCTCCTGTGTTTTGGGGCAACAACTTGTCTGCAGTAAAAAAGCATATAATTTGTGTTTCAAAAGTGTGTGAAAACCAATCAATTAACTTACATGATCTTGGTTCCGATATTAAAAAATTTATAATTATTTATACCCGCATTTTCGCACATTGGCTCGTTGAATGTGCCATCTAATAAATAGGGTCGTCGTTCTCCGTAGCTGCTTTTTAATGATGTCACAAATTGCTGGCGGAGACATGAATACAGTGTAAGAAGTTTTTTTTTTCTATAATTGTTTCCTTATAGAAAGGTTGGCTTCTTTTCCACCTTAGACATTCAGAATTCGTTCAAAATATGCTAATTTAAAACACAGAATTCTTTCAGTGTTCCTCCGGGGTTTTTGGACATGGACTGTTTCTTCAATTAAATAGTGTTCGCTTTATTTTTTTTTTGCAAGCTATGGATCATTTCTACACTCTTTCTTCAAATATTTCTCGTATTCCAGCTATGAGCACGCGTTTAGTTTTTCGCATCGTGTTTTTACATATTCGTAATTTAAATTTGTTTAATAAAATCAATTGGAGGTAGTTCATGATTGTGTGTGTATTAATATCACAACACTGAGGATTTGCCAATAACCTTTTTCATCTATTAAAAAACAACACTTACGGGGCAATGTTTATTGTAAGAACAACATTTTTTTCTATGAATCGACATACTTAAAGCATTGTTGACGCTATTTCCATTTGAAAAGGTAATAATGTCAATTGACTTTATTTCGCACAAGGGTGGGAAATAAAGTCAATTGACTTTATTTCCGTTGATCTTGTTACCTGTCACAGAAACTTCTATACGTACCAGCTCAAAAGCAGCAAAGGACTGCAAGTAGTAATAAAAGGTGTAGAATCAAGTGTACCCACTGGTGATATTGCTTATGCTCTAGAGAAGGCAGGATTTGCTGTTAAAAATGTTGTCAATATTATCAACAGAGGAAAAATCGCTCAGCCTTTGTTTAAGGTAGAACTTAAGCCAGAAACAAAGCCAATCAATAAAAACGCAGTGCACCCAATCTACCACTTACGATACCTTCTAAACCGAAGAATAACAGTGGAGGAGCCGCACAAGCGAAACGGCCCCGTACAATGCACAAGTTGTCAAGAATTTGGGCATACCAGAACGCACAAAGCCAAAACAAACAATAGCAAACGTATCGGTATCGTTTAGTTTCGCTCATAAAATATAACGGAACACAACCGATTCAAATCAATCAGGAAACATTTTGCGAGCGGTAACTTTACTCTGCTAGCGTTGGCGATAGCTAACGCAAACAAAACAATTGAATGCAGAGAAATAGGGAAACAAACGAAACATAAAGTTAGTGCTCACAACACAAAACGAAACGATTCGTTTAGTGATCCCCTAGTATACATACATACATATGTTTGTATGTACATATTGTGTATATTAGAGGACGTGGCATTTTGCAAAGACGTAAATACACACACACACAATACTCAGAAATCTACTGAAGCAGTTGAACCACTCTGCTAACTACATAGGCAACATTAATTTGCACTAAAGAAATATGATTCCTTTTGTTTTGTGTATCGTGTTTGGTTTCGGTTTTGCTCTGGATGAGTACCTTTACCACAATCAAAACCATGCAAGTGAGCAAAAGAACAAACGATTCGTTTGGTTTGTGCTCGGCTGCCGTTGAAACGTATTTGGTATTGTTAGCGCTCGGGAACATTATGAGAAAAGGAACACAAACTTTTCGTACTTGTTGTGTCAATGGGTAGTGATACGTTCGGTTTGTTTTCGTACTCTGCCCGAACATACTGCACCTTGCGTCCAGTGTGTGTTGCCTGTGGCGACCTTCACGCTTCCGCTTCTTGCAAGGCTATCAAAGCTGATGTGGCTGTAAAGAAATGCAGTCATTGCGGAGGTAACCACACCTCCAATTATAGGGGATGCCCTGTATACAAAGACTTAAAGTCTCGCATGAATCATCGCGACACAGTCGTACGCTCTTCCACCACTCCAATTAGCTCTCATACATACCAACACCTCACGCAATCAACCACTACACCAGGAGCCTTTTTTTGCCAACGCGCAGCGAGTTCCCAACGTTTCTTTCGCCGACGCATTAAAACTAACAATGCAGCGAAGCACGGCGAAATCAAACTCCAATCAAAAAACATCTGCAAATATTCAAAGGAATAATACTGAGCAAATGCAGCCGAACCCCCACTTGTGGCATAGAAGGAATGATATTGAATCTTACCCAGTGTATGACTCAACTCAGTGCAATGGGGTATAGTCGTTGTGCTGGGTATGCAGTTACAGTTGCACGGCTATACTCAATCCCGACTCTTGCGTCCTCGCACCGCCACGTAAAAACAGGCTCCAATGAAAAAGAGACACAAAACCTCGGATGAGAACTCCCCTTTTGATGAGGACCACGGCAAACGATTAAAGGACTACGATTTGAGGACATGCACCAGGAATGTCCGGACCCTTAATGGGGAAGGTGCCTCTGGCCGGCTAGTTGATGTCCTCATAAGAGCGAAAGCTGACATCACCGCCATCCAAGAAATGCGTTGGACGGGGCAAGGCAAGCAATGCCTACGGCCTTGCGACGTATACTACAGCTGCCATGTAAAGGAGCGCAAATTTGGTGTTGAATTTGTGGTGGAAGAGAGACTCCGTCGCCGAGTAGAGTCGTTCACCCCGGTAGACGAGCGTCTAGCCATAATCCGCATCAAAGCGAAATTCTTCACCATATCGCTCATCTGCGCCCATGCTCGGACGGAAGAGAAGGATGAGATATCCAAGGATCTCTTCTATGAGCGCTTGGAGCGAGCGTACGAGCGCTGCCCCCGCCACGATATCAAAATCGTGCTTAGCGACTTCAATGCCAGGGTGGGCAAGGAAGGGATCTTTGGAACCACCATCGGAAAATTCAGCCTCCACGAAAAACGTCCGACAACGGACTGAGGCTGATCGACTTCGCCGGGGCCCGAAACATGGTAGTATGCAGTACTAGGTTCAAGCATAAAAAGATCCATCAAGCTACGTGGCTGTCCCCAGATCGAAAAACGAGAAATCAAATCGATCATGTTGTGATAGACGGAAGGCATGCTTCCACCGTTTTGGACGTACGTACACTCCGAGGGTCAAACATCGACTCGAATCACTATCTTGTTGCAGCCAAGATACGCACCCGCCTCTGTGCAGCAAAAAATGTGCGCCCAAAGATGCAAGGAAAGCTTAACGTCGAAAAGCTGCAACCGCAGCAGATAGCCAATGCATTCACTACTCGACTTTCACACCTGCTCTCAGAGAGCGCTCTTCAACAAACCGACATGTGCGAGCAGTGGAACCACATCTCCCGCTCACTAAGTACCGCCGCCGAAGAAGTAGTCGGATTTCAGCGAACCCGAAAAAACAACTGGTACGATGAGGAGTGTTAGGAAGCTGCAGAGTAAAAAGATGCGGCTATAGGGCCACGCTGCGATCGGGCGCAACGCGCGCTTTGTGGGACCGCTATAGGGATCTGAAGAGGGAAGAGAGACGCATTTGCCGCAATAATAAGAGAGAGGCAGAAATACGTGAGTGCGAATAGTGCAGATAGTTAGGCGACACGCGGAAGGTTTCAAGACCAGGGCGTACTCCTGTAAGAACAACAATGGCGTATGTTACCGATGTTCAGAACGTACTTAAATTATGGAGGGAACATTTCTCCACCCTACTGAATGGTAGCAGCAGGGAAAGTTGTGGAGAAGAAGAACCCGAGCCCCCAGTCGTTGATGACGGAGTCGATGTTCCTCCGCCTGACTATGACGAGGTACGAATAGCAATAATGCATCTGAAAAACAACAAAGCTGTTGCAGCTGACAGCCTGCCTGCTGAGCTATTCAAGTACGGTGGCGTGGAGTTGATAAGGTGTATCTATCAACTCTTATGCAGAATATGGTCAGATGAACGCATGCCCGACGACTGTAATTTAAGTGTGCTCTGCCCAATCCACAAGAAAGGCGACCCCGCCATTCGCGCCAACCACCGCGGGATCAGCCTTCTAAGCATAGGTTATAAGGTCTTATTGAGTGTATTGCGCGAAAGATTGAAGCCCGCCGTCAACGAACTGATTGCACCTTATCAGTGTGGCTTCAGACCTGGCAAATCCACCATAGACCAGGTATTCACAATACGCCAAATCTTGGAAACGACCCGCGAGAAAAGGATCGACACTCACCTTCTATTTGTCGACTTTAAAGCCGCTTTCGACAACACTAAAAGGAGTTGCCTATACGCCGCTATGTCTGAATTTGGCATCCCCTCAAAACTCATACGGCTATGTAAAATGGCGTTGAGCAATACCACCAGCTCCGTCAGAATTGGGACGACCTCTCCGAGCCGTTCGCCACCAAACTGGGTTTCAGACAGGGCGACTTCCTTTCATGTGACTTTTTTAATCTGATGTTGGAGAAGATAATAAGAGCTGTAGAACTGAACCACTGAGGAACAATTTACTACAAGAGCGTGCAATTGCTGGCTTA
The DNA here is from genome assembly GCF_013731165.1 of Rhagoletis pomonella. NCBI lineage: Eukaryota > Metazoa > Arthropoda > Insecta > Diptera > Tephritidae > Rhagoletis > Rhagoletis pomonella. The sequence continues at coordinate 11,929,829 of NW_023458568.1, read as the reverse complement.
TGCCGATGACATGGATATCATCGGTAACAAAAACGGCGAAATCTGCTCTACCTTTTCCAAGTTGGATAAGGAAGCAAAGCGAATGGGTCTGGTGGTAAACCAGGACAAGACGAAGTATCTCCTGTCATCAAACAAACAGTCAGCACATTCGCGCCCTGGCACCCACGTCACTGTTGGCAGTTATAATTTCGAGAAAGTAGAGAATTTTGTTTACTTGGGAACCAGCATTACCACCGATAATAATGTCAGCATGGAAATCCAACGCAAAATCGCTCTAGCCAACAAGTGCTATTTTGGCTTGAGTAGGCAATTCGGGATTAAAGTCCTCTCTCGACGTACGAAAACCAGACTCTATAAGTTACTCATCATGAACGTGCTGGTATATGGCGCAGAAGCATGGGCAGTGACAACATCCGATGAGGCGGCTCTTGGAGTGTGCGAGAGAAAGATTTTTCGGATTTACGGGCCTTTACGCGTTGGGGACGGTGAGTACCGCAGACGATGGAACGATGAGCTGTATGAGCTTTACACCGTCATGGACGTAGTGCAGCGAATTAAAATACGGCGGATCCGCTGACTTGGCCATGTCGTTCGAATGGACACCGACGCTCCAGATCTGAAAGTATTCAACTCGGAAACCGCTGATGGTAGCAGAGGAAGAGGGAGGTCCCCACTGCGATGGAAAGACCAGGTGGAGAAGGACTTGGCTTCACTTGGCATTTCCTATTGGCGTCAGTTGGCACAGAAAAGAAACGACTGGCGTGCTTTGTTGAACTCGGCCAAAATCGCTTAGGCGGTTACAGTGCCAAATAAGAAGAAGAAGATGACTCAATTCATGTCTACTATGCAAAATATGATTCAAGACCTCATAAGGGCTAAAAACCAATTGTTGCAAATTTTAGTGAATAAAAAATGAGTGAGTTGAAAATTTACTTATGGAACGCTAACGGTGTAAACCAGCGTAGATTAGATCTCAGTCAATTTCTTACTGAATATAACATAGATGCAATGCTACTGTCCGAGACACATTTAATAAATAAATATAATTTCTCCATACCTGGATACAATTTCTATGCCACAAATCACCAAGATGGCAAAGCTCATGGAGGCACAGCGGTGCTGATTAGAAATCGCCTAAAGCACAATATTTTTAATTTCTGAAAATGACTTCAAAGATTTCTTTGATAGCCTGGGTAATGAATTCCTGGCAGGTGGCGACTTCAGCGCAAAGCATACGTACTGGGAATCACGCGTTATTAACCCAAAAGGGCGGCAGTTATACAATACTATTATAGACAGGCACAATAGACGAGAGGTCACATCTCCTGGTAAAACTATTTACTGGCCCACCGATATAAAGAAGATACCAGACCTGATTTTTTCGCAATTACAAGAAACATAGACAGAAATAACATAACAGCAGAAATTCTATCTGAACTATCATCTGATCACTCCCCTATATTAATAAAACTATATGAACAACCCCAAAACATCGAGATTGAGCCTCGTCTAACTTCAAATAACACCAGCCTTAGTGACCTTAAATTAAACGCTGCACGTAACTGCGATGGAGATATAGACTTCTTTGTTGATGATTTTAAAGAAACACTTACTTCAGCCGCTGGCCTGGCAACACCAAAACAAGTCCAAGTACCATCTACGCCTACATCAGTTAAAAATACCGAAATAGAAAAACTTGTGGCAGAAAAGCGGAGCCTAAGAAGACAGTGGCAGAGCCATCGCTCACCAACCTCACAGCTACTGTATAAAGCTGCCAGTAGAAAACTGAAACAAGCACTCAAACGTGCAGAGGATCGCAACTTGCAGGGTACATTAAGAAGCTTTCCCCGAATTCTACTGAAAGATACTCTCTATGGAAATCGCTAAAATACCTCAAACCTTCAGTGGCTACGAAAATGCCAATTAGGAACCAAAGTGGTACCTGGGCTCGTAGTGAGCAGGAGAGAGCCGAGTGTTTTTCACACCATTTAAAGAATGAGTTTCAGCCAAACTGCCCAACGAACAACTTAAGGCTAGCAAGACGAACTTTTTAGAAGTAAAAGCTATAGTAAAGCAGCTTAATCCAAAGAAATCGCCGGGTGCTGATTTTATAACTCCGAAAATGATATTAGAGCTACCGAATGTTGCACTAGCAATTCTTTCTGATCTTTTCAATGCTATCCTCGGTTACTTTCCGAAATCATGGAAAAGGTGGAAGATAATCATGATAGCCAAACCTGGAAAAGACGCAACACAGCCGTCTTCATACAGACCAATAAGCTTACTGCCCTGTATTTCCAAAGTATTCGAAAAAGTACTCTCCACGAACGCAATTTAATACCAGCACACCAATTTGGGTTCCGAGAAAAACATGGTACAATTGAACAAGTTAATCGAATTACAAATGAAATCAGAAACAGAAAATTCGCTGTAAAAGTATCTAATTTCACTTCAGAAGACATGTCGATAACGGCTGGCGTTGCTCAAGGTAGTGTACTCGGGCCTATGCTGTATATCATCTACACTTCAGATATTCCAACTAGAAAGGATATACTAACATCCACCTTCGCTGATGATACTGCCTTAGTAAGTCGTAATAAATGTCCCAATAGAGCTTCAAGAGTACTAGAGGAACATTTACTACACATAAAAGAATGGCTGGCAAACTGGCGCATAAAAGCCAACGAACAGAAATGTAAACATACAACTTTCACTCAGACCGCAAGTATGCCCCCCAACAAATTAAATAATGTCCATATCTAGGAATACACTTGGATAGGAGACTAACTTGGCGCAAACACATATCAACCAAGATTACACAAATGAAGCTAAAGTCAGCTAGCGTGAACTGGCTTATAAACAGTTAATCAAAAACTGAAACTAGGTTATAAAGTACTTATATATAATACAGACATTAAGCACTTAATCGCACTTTGAAAGATCTGCGCAATGCCTCAAGGTGTTTTGGTGGCGCAATGATTCTACTGTCTGGCGATTTTCGCCAAACATTACCAGTCATTCCAAGATCGACGGCTGCAGATGAAATAAACGCTTGTCTGACATCATCTACTCTGTGCCGCTTTGTGAAGAAACTTCAGCTGACGACAAATATGCGAGTTGCATTGCTAAACGATCCATCCGCCGAATATTTCTCTAAGCAATTGCTGACTATCGGTAATGGCCGTGTTCCTGTCGACAAATTGAACGGATTGATTTCCTCTCATCAACAAAATGTTCCCGAATATAATTGCTAACCACAAATATCACAATTGATGGAGTGAACGAGTAATTCTTGTGGCAAAGAACAAAGATGTAGACCACTTAACTGTCACAATTCAAAATCAAATCGTTGGCCCACTTCAATCCTTCAAATCTATAGACTGTGTAACAAACGAAGACGAAGCTACCAACTATCCCACTGAATTTTTAAACTGATTGGATCTGCCTGGCTTACCACCGCACAATTTACAACTGAAGGTTGGCTCCGTAATTATCATGCTTCGACATCTTAACCAACCAAAACTATGTAACGGAACGCGTTTGTTGGTGAGAAAACTCATGGACAATGTCATTCATGCGACGATACTTAAAGCAAAGTTCGAAGGTGAGGAAGTTCTCATTCCGAGGATTCCGATAATCCCAACCGATATACCATTCGAGTTTAAACGAATTCAATTTCTGATTCGCCTTGCATTCGCAATGACGATCAACAAATCACAAGGTAAATCTTTGAGTGTTCTGTTCTGTTTAATGTTTCTCTCACGGTCAACTTTACGTGGCATGTTCACGTGTCGGAAAACCATCCGCTTTGTTCATTTTCGCACCTGACAACAAAACGAAAAATGTCGTGTATCACAATGTGCTTAAATAAATCGACTAGAGTGCAACCAACATATCCAGCCATTCTAGTTTCTTGTACATTTATCAAAGTTAATTCATTGTGGGTACTTTTTCATTTTACCGTTATAAAAAATGTCAGACAGTTTTCATATAAATTCAAAATTCGTATACAGAGAAACATTTCAACTAATTGTATAAGTAAGTTTACATTATCCCTATGTTAAATCGATAGCTCAATCCGAAACATAGTTCCCCTCCCACTACCATGTAGTTTTCCAGGTATAGCCAAATAACGGGTTTTCATCATATATGTAATACTTCTATATTGGCAGTAAGCTAACTTCTCAATGTGTAAGCATTCCGAAATCAAAGCGAGACAGTCTAGTACCATTTTTGTCAATGTATTGTGTACTTGAGTGCCGTTTTTGTATATGTGTTGTGTACATGTTTATTTATAAACTTATGTGTTCCTTTTCTTTCGTACGTGTTTATTGATATATCTGTACTGTAGTGTTTTCGGACGGTACTAGCTCTTACTGCCAATATAGGAGTATTACATATATGGTTTTCATAAAACATTTTAAACGGACAACTGTCTGAATTGCTAATACACATCTGAATAATCCGCTGACCAATCAATGGCAGTGATATTTAGAATTAGAGCAAATTACTGTATTATTCTTATAAAATACTAATTCAGGTGTCTCTTGTATTGAACCAAAATATCAAGTCGGCGTGAGTCATTATGATCGTACTGAAAAAAATTTATATACGTATACATACATACGTTATTCACGCGGAGATGAATTAATTAAGAGGATTTATTAAGAGGGTATGCATATAAAATTGCGCTCCAACAAAATTCTGAAACATCTTAATGTACATACATACATAAGTATGTACACTAGATAATGACATTTTTAAAAACTGCTTACACGTATATTATAGTTCAGTTTGCCAGCTTTCACCGCAGCTGGCTGAAAAGTCCTTCCAACGAAGAGGTGAATCTCCTTGCACCAATTCAGTATTTGTGTGAAGAACCACTCCGGTTTATCCAAACGATTTGTTTGGCGTACACCCGTGAAGTGAAATTGGAACCTACAAGTAAAAAGAAAATCGTATTTAAAATATGTGCACATATCGTCGCCTCAGAAAACGGATGTCGAATGTGTAAAATCACGATTTTGGGATTTTGATGCAGATTTACTAAGTCGGACATGGTCTTTTGATTTCTGCAATTCATTTTTTTTATATCTCCCTTAGTTTTTGAGATATTTCCTGTGTATTTTGTCGTATGTTACATAACATTAATGATTGGGTATGCCTTTTGTTGTATCTGTTAAAAATACGTCATATACGACAAATTCCCATACAAACGTATTTTTTTTAATCATAAAACATTTATCGTATGTGGCACATACGACAAATTCCCATACAAATGTAATATTTTTTTAATCATAAGACATGTGTCGTATGTATCACAAAACTTTGAACTTACGACAATTCGATGGTCCTCTGCTATAACGACACAATTAAAATTGGAAATTAAACTAAGTAACTAATTGTTTTTCATTTTAGCTTGTACTGAGATTCCAATGAAATTAAAAAAATTAAAATGTGCAAAAGAATGAATTTAAGTATTTTTTTTTTGCTTTTAATAAAAAAGAAAACCTATATTCGTAACATATTTACAGCATAAAAGATGTACAGAATTTTTTATTATATGTAAATGTTTTTGTTATGTTTTTTCCAATAAGTAATCATTATTTAATAAATATATCTGGTGTTTTCATAAAATTATACCATCCTCGTTAAAAAAGATACTTTACATAGTATTGTCGTATGTTCTATGGACAAAACAAAGTAAGTAAACGCTACGACAAATGTATACGGAATGAAAAGTCTATTTTCTCATTAACGTTTAGAGATATTAAATTTAAAAATATTAAAAATAAAAACTAATAACACCAACTACGTCCCCTTCAAAAATTACAAAAATCTACCGTAAAGTTTCGGATTAAATCGACCATAAATTTCAAAGTCAATTTTCTCAAAACCGTGTTTTGTAACATACGACATCCGTTTTCCGAGGCGACGATATGTAGATACCATCTTCGTTAACGCAAAACACGCTAAATAAGAACTTTGATTTTTAACGATTTTGCGCCGGTTTTAATATGATAAGACCGTTGTTTGAAAAAACTGGTTATTGGAGCTGGGTTCTCCTGATTTAAAGTGATTTGATAAACCCAGCTAGGCGCTGATAAATTAAAAATAATGCATCGATCAAATAAATATGACTTTTGGAGACGATGTTTCGAACTTACTACTGCTACTGCTCATGGTCAAACATGACGGATGAAATCCGCAATGACTCTCGGAGTTTCGGTTATGGAGGCAGGTGGTGGATTATATTGAGGCAAACGTCATGGTGACAGTTGATAAAAAAAAAACGGTTGGGCTTGGAGAGGGAAAAGTAAAAGTCATAAATACAAACTTTCACATCATTTAGTCATCCCACCTCTCTACGAACGGTACATTTCCAAATCGGCGCAATATGGACTAATCAGTTTAGTGTTATTTAGCTTGTACCACGATTTTGTTTTTTAGTAAATATGGAAAAAGCAACAAAATCCAATCGGCAGAAGTTATAGCTGCTATTTCGGAGATCACATCGCCTCATCAGACTTCTTTCTCTAGACTTTAGCAGGAATTAAATCGCATCATCCATGTGCAAAGCCAGCCACGCTGCGCTAACCACGCAACGCACACCCCGCAAACACTTGTTGCTAATCCATTTCGATATTCAACCTATCAAGTGCAGCTGATTCGCCGCAATTTCAACTTGACAGTGTGGTTTTTGTTGTTAATTCTATACATTCATTAGAATTGTTGTATAGTTTTAGGCAGGCTGTTTAGGATGAGAGAGGACTTTACTTCTGAACTGCCTACTCAGATCAAAGTAGCACTTGTTGGCAAGAGTAATTTTGCGTTGGTTTTCGATGCTGACATTATTATCAGTGTTAATCTTAGTTCTAAAGGAAACGAAATTCTCTATTTTCTCGAAATTATAACTGTCAGGTATGTGGAGAATGATGCAGGACATGATCCGAAATCAGAAGAATCTAATGCACTGATCGGCAGGCCATGGCTCACTGAGCGCTCTCTGAGCACATGTGTGTTTCACACGTACCCGAAGAGCGCCAGTTGAGCAGTGCATTTAACGCACACAGTCTCACTTATTCAATCGTTTGAATGTGTTGGTATGCCGACCACTGATCTAATGCAAGCTTGATTAAATAGACCATAATGTGTGAATACAGCATCTGTCATTGGAATGCAAATCGTCCCACCCAGCACAAAGTGGAACTCCAAAACTTTATGAAAACTCACAACATGGATACAATGGCTCTTAATAATAATAATCCCAACGGTTTTTACCTCCATTCCCGCCCATCCGCACGAGGGGTGCAGTCCGCATGACGTACGGAACCAGCATTTTCAATTTATGCGCCGAGTCACGATAGGCAGGAGTTTGTTAAGTGTCGAGATCTAAAACTGTTCAGCTACAGAACTAAATTCATCAGCCGGTTTTATGTCTTTATTTTAATGATTCATTTATTGAGAGAGGACAGTATCGATTTCTTAATGCTGAAAAGCGGATCTGATATATCAAACGTGCTGGAATGAGAGTTAAAATCCTGGCATAAGCAACGGAGTGGGTCGTGCAATTCAAAATTAGTTTTACAAGCTTTCAGAAATAGGGGACAAAAGTGTCTTGATACCCGCGAGGGATAATGTTCCTAACTAAATGGGCTAACTTCGCCCAGAAGAAGCGGACATGAAATTGAGCCTGTTAGTAATTTAACTATAAAAATTGTACCAAGCATTTGTCTGCGGCTGGAAAGTGTAGGAAGATTAATAAGTTTTAATCGGCTCGTAGAGGGTGGAAAGTTATATTGAGAATACCAACGGAAATTTCTTAAAGCAGAAAGTAGGAATTGTTTCTGAATTGATTATATCTTGTCTGAGTAAATCTGATACTTTGGATTCCAAACCACCGAACCATATTCCAGAATTGGCCTAACTAATGTTGTAAACAGGGTTTTAGTGATACAAGGGTCACAAAATTATTTTGACCATCGTTTCACAAATGAAAGTACACCTTTAGCCTTGTTGACTGTCATATTAATATGAATATTAAAATTAAGCTTAGGATCCATTGTGATACCAAGGTCCTCAAAATTGTATACCTGTTCCAGGTTATGGTTACCTATTGTATAAGAAGCGGGATGAACAGCTCTTCGCGAGAAGCAGATTACTTTGCATTTCTTAAGTTTAAGAGGCATAAGATTTACTTGACACCAGTAAGCCATGCTGTTTAAGTCTGATTGTAGCAAAGACCTTTCTTTAATTGAAACGTATGATTTATAAAGCTTTACATCATCTGCATACATTAAAATTTTGGAAATTTGTATATCTGTAGAAATATCGTTTATAAAAGGCAAGAACAGAACCGGGCCTAGGTGGCTACCTTGAGTGACTCCTGAAGTAACATCAATGACGTCAGAGATAGTATTTTTCAACATTACCCTTTGTGATCTATCATAGAGGTATGAAGAGATCCAACGTAGAAAATTAGGTGGAAGACCAAAAAGATCAAGTTTATAGATGAGCAACGAGTGGCACACTTTGTCAAATGCTTTACTGAAGTCAGTATATATAGCATCAACAGTTTTGCTTTCACTAAATGCTTTTTAGATATAGGATGTTAATTCAAGTAAATTTGTAGAAGTTGATTTGCCCTTGCAAAATCCATGTTGACTAAATGAAATGCTAGAAGAGATAGAATGTGTCAACTGATTTGTTATAACTGCTTTAAATAATTTAGGAATTGCAGAAAGCTTAGCTATTCCCCAGTAGTTCTCCACTGAAGATCTGCTACCGCTTTTATGTAACGGGGTTATGAACGATTCCTTCCATATAGTTGGAAAAACGCCCTCTTTAAGAGACAAATTAAATAACGCTGTTAACGGCTCATAGAGATAATCAGCACAATTTATAAGAATACAAGTAGAGATCTGGTCAGGACCATAACTGAAGGACTGCTTTAAGGATTTCAGATAAACTACTACATCATCGAGAGATATTACTGCGATATTTATTGAGTTCATGGGACATAGTTTAAAAGGATAGTCAATGTTAGCATGTGAGTTAATGGAATAATTAGATTTAAGGTATAAAGCTTTATATCGTCTTCGGTAGTGTCTCTCGAAAATCTAGAGACAAAGATTGACTTCTTTGGCGGAAACACAACTAGTTTCCTTGTATCAGACTGGAGTACTGGCGGAAGGGGTTTAGTTACTGCGTTAGTAGTTGAGGATAGGGGAGGCGGTGGAGGCTTTGAAGATCATGCCACCACTTCAATGGGGGAAGGGGAAGATACTTCAGGCTCGATATTATCCGAAGCAGATTTCGTTACACGCTCTTTTGAGGCTGAGGATTCTGATGCTGGAGGACATGGAGAAGACAGATTAATTAAGTCAGTCGGAAGATTATTCTGACGTGAAACGGCAATAATTTCCTTAGATGGACTATGAAGACGCTTACGTTTAGACACACGGATATCCTTAATAGATTGCAAGGTATCTAAGCATATGAATAATTTAAACACATTTTCATAATGCTTAAATTTTTTTGTCAGTACCGACAATTCTCTTCCTATTTCTGTAAAACCATTTATGGTTTGCCTAAATAGCTTGAAAAGATCAACTTCGGTTGACCTGCACTTTGCGCAAGACCAGCGAAGGCCCTTGCCATCATTATTAGCGTCCAGAATTCTTCCCGTCAAACCAGCACATTTTAGATGGTAAATACCATCACACAGCCAGCACGATAAGTAGCGTTCAGAATCGCTTTTAATTTGGCAAGTATCAAGATCGCACTTCATATTGAAAGATTTATGTAATAACACTCGTTAATAAAAAGACAAACAAAATAAATTATAACAATTAAGGAGCTGATGTAAATAGCTTTAAATAAATGTAACGAACAGTCTGAGTATCACTGTAATTATGACACTTAATAAACGCAACGCAAACAGCTGTGACAAGAATTACTATAAGAAGTAAACAAAAAGAGTAAAACAAATGTACAAAAACAAAATTAATTCAGTTAACTACAAAGGATACAACAACAATGATAGCAACAAGTGACTCGGCAAGATTAGAATGTATGCTAGTGAAATTTGATTAAATTTAGTTTAATATAAAACACATGTGAGGACTAAATATCCACGGAATTTAGCCCACACGAACGCCGCCCCCCCTACACCAGCAACAACGACTACAACAGCAACAACAACAACTACAGCAGCATCATCAACACGGCCAGCCAACATAAGAGACCGCATCAACACTTCCTGGTGACGCCGTCACCATAGCAACGCAACATGTAGCCACACGACTCAGCAACACGAAGAGCACCAGTTATAAGAGATGTGACTTGGCAACACACAAGTCAGTCAGCAGGAGCTGTGGTCGTGAACGCACAGCTACTAGAGAATAGCTCTCGACTTGTACATGGGCAACCATACAAGGCTTGGCTGTTCAAAGGTAGAGCGCCGCCACCCCACAGTCAACCGTGAAGCCGCGCGACGGCGACGCCAGTTCGCCTACCAGCCCCGCGCCGACGTCGCCCAGAGGAGCACACCGATGTAGCGCAAAATCTAAGCGTCGTTAGCGGAGCCGTGGTCGTGAACGCACAGCTACTAGAGAATAGCTCTCGACTTGTACATGGGCAACCATACAAGGCTTGGCTGTTCAAAGGTAGAGCGCCGCCACCCCACAGTCAACCGTGAAGCCGCGCGACGGCGACGCCAGTTCGCCTACCAGCCCCGCGCCGACGTCGCCCAGAGGAGCACACCGATGTCGCGCAAAATCTAAGCGTCGTTAGCGGAGCCGTGGTCGTGAACGCACAGCTACTAGAGAATAGCTCTCGCCTTATACAAGGGCAACTATACAGGGCTTGGCTGTTCAAAGGTAGAGCGCCGCCACGCCACAGTCCACCGCGAACACGCGTAACGGCGACGCCCGCTCGCAACGCAGCAGAGCGCCGACATAGTAGCGCCGACGTCGCACAGCAGCAGCGCGCCACCATCGTCGCACCAACAGCAGCAGAGCTCCGACAAAGTAGCGCTGACGTCGCATTGCAGCAGCGCGCCACCATCGTCGCGCCGACGCCGCACAGCAGTAGAGCGCCGCCATAGTGGCACCGACGCCGTCCATCAGCAGCGCACACCAATCGTCGCACCAACGTCGTATCGTATCAGAGCGCCGACGTCGCACAGTAGCAGAGCGCCGACACAGTAGCGCCGACGTCGCACAGCAGCAGAGCGCCGGCATAGTGGCACCGACGCCATCCATCAGTTGAGCGCCGACAGAATAGCGTCGCAAGCAATAGCGTGCGCAAGCCCGCGCAACGGTGACGCAGAAGCAGAACGCCGACACAAGAGCGCCGACGTCGCATAGGAGCAGAGCGCCGACGTCACCCAGCAGCAGCGCGCTGGGAATTCACCGTTAGGAATTCATACACCGTTAATCGTATTGTAAAGATTGGAAGGAGTTTAGTATTGTCTTAGCTCTACAGCCGCATTTAGGTGAGCATTAAAATGCCCCACAATGATTCCAAAAGTAAAACGCAAGTAAAAACGTTGAGTCTTAAAGTGGGAATGTTTTATTCGGCTCATCGCCGTTCTTTTATATGCTTACAATCTACCTTATGAGTAATCTAATTTACAAACTTACATTTCTAAGTTGTTAGTCATGCTTATGATTCTACGTTGTTGTGCATGCATACATAAATGTATATGGGTTCAATCGAGTTTATGTTATTGGAGAATTGCAGCGCAAGCTAAATTGATTTGAGTACTTTGGCCTAGTTATTGCCAAAAGTATATTGAACTTTTTACTTAATATTGTGTGAACATTTTGTTTTGCTTAGCTGTCATGCTACACCTCCTCTCTTTAAAAGAATGCTCATACATTTGGGTTAATGTATGAGTATTCTATTTCAATGACTTATTCAGTAACAATTAATTATTAGGTAATAAAATGTTTGGCTCACTTAGCTTATCGTTTATTGTTATGCTATTGGAAGAAGGTTTTCTTACTTTATTTTGTTTACATTTGTTTCACATGTGTCTTTATTGTACTGACTTTTTTTTTGTATTTTGAACATGATATGTTGTATTTAGTTTTCTTTGGTTTGTGTGCCTGTTTATTAAAATGGATAAATGAGTGTTTATTGTTTGGTTGTTTAGTTGTTTTTTTTTTTTTTTTTTGTTATTACTAGTGGAGTTATATTGCTTTAAGTCTATTCTTATGAATTATAATTTCTTTATTGTTTTTATTACTATTTCCTATGCTATGCGGTATTAAAGTAAAATTGTTGTTCTCATCGATATTTTTAACTTTGTAGTATCCGTTATATCTATTTTCTAACTTATGGGAGGCCTCTTCTCTAACTAATACTAAATCTCCTATGTTTATTTCCTTACTATAGCTACTTTTATCATAATTTGTTTTTTGTTTTTCTTTAGCCTCTTGGACTAATTTCCTAGCTCTTTGCTGTGCTATTTGAAGTCTATATTTTACTTCTTTGTCATAAGCTTCGTGATTGTACAATGGGCTGATTTTCTTTTCTTTTAAAAAATCGTAGTTCGGTGGGTTTTTTGCAAATATTAGTTCAAAAGGACAATATTTATGTGTGGTTGATGGCGTCGTATTGTAACAATACGTGAAATACCTGAGGTATTCATCCCAATCATCTTTGTCACTGGATATGTATGAACGTATATATTCATTGAATGTCCGGTGACTGCGATCTACAGTACCCAAAGTTTGATGATGATACGGTGTTGAAGTTTTATGTTCAATTTTTAACAGTTTACACAGTTCTTTGAATAAGTTGTTTTTGTATTCTGTGCCCATGTCCGTCATTATTGTATTCATGCGTCCATAAATCAAAATGAAATTTTCGAACACTGCTTTAGCGACTGTTGTTGCGTGTTTGCTCGGGACTGGGATCGCTACCAAGTATTTGGTTAGGTCACATATGATGGTAACTGCATATTCGTTTCCATTTATCGATTTCGGTAATGGTCCGACTGTATCGATTTGTACAATATCAAATGCCTTCGGAGGTGTCTCCGTTATTGTCATTGGTTCTTTTATATGCTTATTGGTCTTATTCTTCTTGCAGTGGATGCAGTTTTCTATGTATTTTCTTATGTCGTTTTTCATATTCAGCCAGCTATACTTCTGCTTGATTTTATCTGTCATGCGATTTATTCCTGGGTGGCCACCACTAATAGGATCGTCATGATATTTGTGCAGAATTTCTTTTATTTTCCCGGGATTTGTCACATATATAACCTCTGGGGTTAGAGCGATTGTTAGCTTTTTGAGAACTTTGTTACCCATTTCTATAAATTTGCCTACTGCAGTATAATTACTTTTAAACAATTTGTCCCCTAAGGACAACTGTATTTGTACAAGTCCTAAATTGCCGGCTTCTCTTTCAAGCCTGGTAAAGAATTGTCCTAGGTCAATCTTATCCTCAACAATTAGGTTGCTTGTATCCAAAGTGCTACAAATTTTCTTTCCTTTTTTGAAATATAATTTCGGAGGAGTGAAAACGAGCTCGACATGTCTTTTTACTTCAAATTTATTTAGCGCTTCGTAAATTTTGGGGTTCTCTTTGTGACTTTCTTTATTTTCAGCATTACTGCTGGTCTGTTTCGCTGCTGATCTTGTTGTTATTTTTAATATTTTACTTGCTTCCACTGACATATCTTTTAAGTTTGTAATTGTTATGCGGGATAATGCGTCCGCAATATGATTTTCTTTTCCGGCTATAACTCCACTCGTACTCTTCTAAATCGAGTCTTACTCGTGTCAGCTTAGATGAAGGGCTCTTCATCGAGAATAGGTATGTTAAAGGACGATGGTCAGTTTTAACTAGAAATTTTCTGCCATAAACATATGGTCTGAAGAAGGTTATGGCCCAATGGATTGCGGCCAATTCTTTTTCTATTGTGGCTTTGTTGGTTTCACCTTTGGTGAAGGACCTAGAAGCGTAAGTAATTGGTAACTGTTTGCCATTATGTTCCTGGCTAAGGACTGCCCCACAAGCGTACCCACTAGCGTCTGTTGTTATGCAGAATTCTTTAACGAAGTCTGGGTATTGCAAAAGTTTTGGACTAATTAATGCTTCCTTTAAATAGGCAAAAGCTTTTTGACATTCTTCTGTCCATTCGAAGGAAACATTCTTTTTGCAAAGCCTAGTTAATTTTCGTGAGTGTTCTGCGAAATTCGGTACGAATCTTCTGTAATAGTTGCAGAAAGCTACGAATCTCTTAACTTCATCCGCTGTTTTTGGTGTTGGGTAATTTTGAACTGTTTCAAATTTGCTCGGGTCGGGTAATATTACCTTGTTTGTACATTTATGTCCTAAATAAGTTACTTCTTGGCTGAAAAATAGGCATTTATCTGGATGTAATTTTAGGTTGAATTTTCTGCAAGTGGAGAATACGTCTCTTAAATTTTTTAGCATGTGGTTTTCAGAACAACCTAATACAACTAAATCATACATGTAGAGAAATGCTTGAGATGGCTTGAGGCCTGCAAATGCTAGGGTCATCATTCTTTGGAATGAATTCGGTGCTACTTTTAATCCGTAGGGTAGTCTTTTGAATCTATATGTGCCATTATCGGCTGCAAAAGCGGTCAACCACTTATCGGGAACTTCTTCCTTGTTTTCTACGATAGGATGTGGTTGATATTTAATTAATTTAGTTTTGTAGGTGTTTTCACCTGAGGTTTCTTTTCCTACTTCGTATCCTGCTATTCCTATTAATATGCGGTTTAGTGCAATTTTCCACCAAGTCATTTTTATGTTAATAATATTTTACGGTTGAAAAAAAAATGAATGAGAAAAACAATTTTCCTTTTTATTATTAGTTCTTGTTTTTTAATTTAATAAAAAAAATTTTTTTTGTATTTTTATTAGTTATAGCTGTCTTATTTGTGCTAACATTCTCCTTGTTTCTTCTTCCCTAGTTTTTGGATTTATGACGTCTACTAAGGTGGTTTCCCTGTTCATACTATAAATTTCCTAATGATCCTTTTGGTGGTTCTGCGTTGTTGTTGTTGCTGGGTTCCACCCATTTTTGTGCAGATCTTTTAGTTTGGTTATCAACTTCTTCTTTTGTTGCCCGCGACTGATGTTAATTATTCGCTGTAGTTCTGCACATTCTTTTTGGTGCCTTCGCTTTCTACCTCCACGTTTTTTGGGTTTATGTTCGCAGCTTATTCGTTGCCTAAACTCTTGTAAGTTGGCTTTTTGGCGGTTTTGCCTTTGCCGGTATTCCTCTACCATAATGTACTGGCAGGGTCTTGATAGAGTTGGCAGGGTCTAGATTTGGGTTGGTAGGATCTAGATTTGAGCTGGCAGGATCTAGCTTTGAGCTGGCAGGATCTAGCTTTGA
>NW_023458568.1:11909664-11914431 GCF_013731165.1 Rhagoletis pomonella | reverse complement strand
GGATCTAGCTTTGAGCTGGCAGGATCTAGCTTTGAGCTGGCAGGATCGCCATGTAAAGATTGGAAGGAGTTTAGTATTGTCTTAGCTCTACAGCCGCATTTAGGTGAGCATTAAAATGCCCCACAATGATTCCAAAAGTAAAACGCAAGTAAAAACGTTGAGTCTTAAAGTGGGAATGTTTTATTCGGGTCATCGCCGTTCTTTTATATGCTTACAATCTACCTTATGAGTAATCTAATTTACAAAGTTACATTTCTAAGTTGTTAGTCATGCTTATGATTCTACGTTGTTGTGCATGCATACATAAATGTATATGGGTTCAATCGAGTTTATGTTATTGGAGAAGTGCAGCGCAAGCTAAATTGATTTGAGTAGTTTGGCCTAGTTATTGCCAAAAGTATATTGAACTTTTTACTTAATATTGTGTGAACATTTTGTTTTGCTTAGCTGTCATGCTACAGTATTATGTTCATAGAAATTAAGTAGTAACACGTTTTTTTAGAAATTAAATAAAGTACTATTTGCAAAGGCCCCACAATATAAATTTATTGTAACGGACCCTGGGCACGGCGAGTATACCTCAGCATAGAAAACAGAAGCGTCGGGGCCTTCACAGGAAAACTCTTCGTTACTACACACAATAACTTTCACTTAGCTTCATTTATTTCACACTAAGATGCTCATAAGCACTTTTTATCACTACTTTAACTAAGAATTAGCACAATAAATTCAGCAAATAGTAAGCCAAAATCAGAGCATTAAGTATTTATTTGAGCGTGGTTTGCCAGACTTATCAGAAACTTACTTGGCAGACAAAAATTGCTTTGTAATACCTGATTACCTCTTCTATGATACAAAACATCACAGCAACACGACCAGAGGTGGCACTGGCATCTAAAATAAAGAACCGACTAAAGCATTAAATACATTATTACTGGCCAACAGTTTAAAGATTTCTTCGCCAAACTTTTCCCCCCAATTCTTAGTCGCTGGGAGCTACAACGCCAAATACTCTCATTGAAGTCCAGGTTAGCCACACCCGGAGGTAGAAAACTTTACCCTACAATAATAGATGCAAAACTTGACGACGTGTCAACTGGTGAACCAACCTATTGGCCCTAAAGGAATCGTAGGTAGTTCAATAACTGCGGTTTCTTCGCTTTAACTATTTTCTGATCACTCCCCTTCTATTATAACAAGAGGTCGAAAATATCCGTCTCCACTTTGAAAGTGTCCCAGAATAACCGTCCCTATTTTAGAGAAAAAATAACCCACAAAACAGAACAGGTGGTTTATTTTTTGTAGATGTGTGCTCCTCTCAGTGGGAAAGGGTTATTTGCATATCTTTTTCCGTTGCTGTTGGACACGGACACTTATCGCTTGAAGATGAAAAATAAGTGTTGGAGCGCGGTTACCCACGAACGTGTACGCAGAGTACCGTAGAAGTGCGTATAAGCATATCAAATTTGCTGTTGATAGAGAGTAAAAGAGATATATATAAGCAACGTCAGCGTCACGCTCATGCGGTGGCAAAATATCGATAATAAAATCGATACCCAAACCGATAATAAAATCGATACCCAAATCGATAAAAATATCGATAACAAAATCAATACCCAAACCGATAACAAACTCGATAAAAATAACGATAACAAAGTCGATAACATTATCGATAACAAAATCGATTAAAATATCGATAAATAACTCGATAAAAATATCGATAACAAAATCGATAAAACTATCGATTATTATATCGATAAGTCCCGAGAATACCGAAAATCCCGAAATAGTTCCCAGGTTGAGTCTCTGTGACTATATCATTTTTTTTTATAATTAGCTTTATTTTAATCTTTCTTCCTTTATCTTCATCTTTACTCATCCTCATATTTTTCTTAATATTTATCTTTATCACCTTTATGTTAATCATTTTCTACATCTACACCTTTGCCCTTATATTAGTAAAAATTTTAAATTTACCTTGATCTTAATTTTTGCATTTATCTTTACGCATCTTTGTTTTTGCCTTTATCCTTTTCTTTATCAATAAAATAAAATAACTTATTTTCGGTGTATCATATTATGAATGTACACGCTCTCTTCTTTGTCATAACCCTCCAGTACTGCTGGAGTCAATCGCTACTTTTGAACCGCTACTGCACCGACTCCTAGGTAAGTAGCTACTCTATTAACCCGTGGTAGTGCACATGGTAGTGCAGAGTCGAACCAGTCGTGACTCCCGGTAGTGCAGAGAGAGCCGATGGTGACTACCGCCTAGGACATTGCCTTGTAAAAGTAATCGATGAAATACACTGCAAGTAGTCGGTCGGTAATTGACGGTGTTTATCAGAGAGCTACCGATTCAGCAGTCCTGTAGTCACTCCCCCGTACTGCAGGGAAATGTTCGCACATGTATGTGTACTAGGAATGTTACTCCCGGACTTTTTAAGGTCTCGAAAATTCCGGGATTCTTGGCAAGTAATCCCGGGATTTTCGGGATTTGTAATTTGCACTGATGGCAATAATAGAAACTCCTTTTCTTGACCAGTATTGGCTATATTTTTTTGTTTATTTAATAATAAATATTTTTTATACATATGACACCGCGCGATAGTAAATTGTAAACACAAATATCTATATATTCGCGAAACCATGGGCCAAATATAGTAAAATTGCGTTTTTAGTTTTTCACTCTGACGTCAGTAATTCAAAAATGATTTAAAAAATTCAGAGAAATGTGCTTAGAGAAGAAGTATGGGTATAAAATTAATGAGGAAAGCCTGTAGAATTTAAACAGATTCAAATTTCTGGTGCAGAAGGGCTGGTAAATATTGAAAAAGTCATTTTAAAATTTTACCCTTGAAATTTCGCATTATTTGTTTTTGAAAAAAATGGCTTATATAAACTCGATAACATCCTCGAATTTCGTTCTTCTAACTTTGTCAGCTTAAAAATTACCTATTCGTCTTTGTGAATCCAAAAAATTTAAATTTTTAAATTCTAAAGAAATTTTCTAATGCATTTGTTACCCATATTTTTATTCTACATTGCATTGAATTTATTTAATAATTTTTGGAATTAAATAATCATATCTTTGAAATTACAAAATCCTTCAAAATAAATCGTGCGGCCAGCGAAAAAAAATAAAAACGCCACATTAAATAAAAAAGTATTTTTTCGATTCAAGTTGTTGAAAAGTAATGAATATCTAAATCCCGGGATTGTGACAACGCCGTCCCGAAAATCCCGGGATCGGAAAAAGCCGAAAAATTAACATCCCTAATGTGTACGTATATGTCGTGTAAAGAAATGCCTAACGCTTTGCTTCCACTTATGTATGCCCACTTATATTTTTCAGTCTTACAATAACCAACAAATTAAGACACTTAAAAATAAAAGTCCCTGCCAAAGTGTCTTTGCCTAAGGGAAATTTTAGCAGTTGATAAATAACCCACAACGGAAAACACAAAAAGATCGCACAGAGTGATATGCCACGGTGAGAAACACTCTTTGCTTGAGAGATGAGTGTTTGTGTCAGTGGTAAACACCATACCAGACACTTGGTGACGGTTATTTTCGATCTCTGATTATAACACTAGGCCAGACCCAACATGAACCCCCAATACGTTTAGGCAATGGTGACTGTGCGCGAAATTATAATGAAAACGGGTGTGCATTTGCGGAATACTTGCAAAATGTATATACACTAAATAAGTCCACCGTATCGGCAGATATGCCAGTACAACTACTAGAGCAACCAGCAAGCTCAATCAAATTTACATTTAAGGCCCGGCCACACAGAAAGCGGTCTGTCACGGCGGGAAGCGATCCAGTGGTTATCGCACCGGTCTGCGATATGGGGACGTCACACAGAACGCGATATTTATGTGTGAGCGGTCCAGTGACTTCTCCAAATATAATATGTATAGTGTGTTTTCGAATTACATTTTATTTGATATTTATATATATAAAAATGGTGTGAAAAGTAATTCATCAATTGAGAACGGCTGGGCCAATTTGGCTCAAATTTTGTTTGGTTGTTCGTAATTGCCAGGAAAAGGTTTTTACGAAAGAAAATTTTGGGAAAACCCTCCGGAAAAATCGGGAAATTGGGAAAATCGAAAATTAATTTTTTCGGAATGGCTTTTCGAATGGAAAAATAGAAAATTCTTAGTGAAAAACTCGGAAAATTCCGGAAGAACGCGAAAAATTTGAATTTTTTTCGGCGAAATTTTGCATTTTGTCGCATAATTTGATGATTTTGGACGATGTAAAGGTGGAGAATTCGTTGTGATGCTTGAAAAATTTCAGATAATTGTGAAATTCATTGTGAGCATGAATCAATTGGGAACAATTTTCTCCTATGTTTCTTAACCGATTGGCATGGTTGTTGGAAAGGTGTTTAGAAGGAGGAGTGCACAAAGCTTTAATTTTTCCGATAGGTGATGCAGGGGTGGTGCTACGCTAAACAATCGCATTTATGGTCCGATTTGCGGAAAATAGACCCGATAGGTGCCTCCAAAGTCGAGTTAGTTAGTTAGTTCAGTTCCATGCAATATGTTCTCTTATCTATTGTAACGCAAGCTGTTGCTTGGTAGGTGTGTTTGAGTGTGGGTGTGTTTGAGTGCGTGGGTAAAAGGAAGTGAAAGTAGCCACCCTTTTAAAGCTAACACAGCAGGCAGGCTAAGGTGCGAAACCATGCTAACCCGGCGGTTTGGTAAAGCAGTTGCGAGTACGCGTATGTATAGGTTTGGAAAGTTGAGAAAGATG
>NW_023458568.1:11905074-11909564 GCF_013731165.1 Rhagoletis pomonella | reverse complement strand
GCGAATATTTGGTTCGTATGTTTGGACATCGCAATTTTGACCATCGTTTATAATTTCGTAAGATATCTCAATAGCAGGGTGGTAGACATCTTCGGGCAAAACTAGTGGGTCACATTTATTTACAGCCGACTTAGATGCATCATCAACGTAAACAAGATCTAATACTTTGCCAAACTTATTGCGAAGTACATTAACTTGATTCAGGCATAGTTCAGCCATCTCCTCTAAAAATACGTTGTTGCACGCGCTAGACGAGAAAGGTACAATATCATTAGGGGTATTCTCTGAGTCTTGCAAAGTCTTTGCACGGTGCACGGATTGCACGGTTTGCAAAGCTGTCCCATACGAAAACCGGTTTTAACCGCGCAATCGGTGCAATCTGTGCACCATGCAAGGGCTTTGCAAGACTCAGAGAATACCCCTATTGTCAATGATGTTCCATGATACATTTGGTAAATTAAAGTCATCCAACACAATCAATGAATCAGAGGGTTTAATCATTGAATTAATTGATTTCAGTAAAGATACATGTTGCGAATACACTGATAAGTCAGATCGGGGAGGAATATAGCATAGAGCTAAGTAAGTAAACCCCCTTCCAACCTGAACACGAATGCATTTGAATTCTGCAGATTCAATTTGTGGAAGACTAACTTCTTCAGATGATATTGAAGAGTCTACGGCAAAGAGTACGCCACCGCCGACTCTGTCCTCCCGATCTTTTCTGTAGATATGATAATTATTTGAAAGAATCTCTGAATTAAAAGTGTGAGGAATTTTCTTGATAGGCTAGTCCGATCTAATTATCTTTAGTGCAAATAAAACAAGTTTATTCCACTATTACAGCCCAACGTTTCGCTAAACTTATTAGCATCATCAGGGGCGCGTTTGTTTATTTTTGTCTGTTACAGCAATAAATACAAAATATAAAAAAAAGAACATTAAAAACAGCGAAACACAAACAAGTACATACATACATGTACGTATTCACATATAAACATAGTTGGATGACAATAACATATGTAAACAAACAATTCTAACTTGATGCAAGACAATACTCACAGTATTAACACTTAAACATTTCTAAATCTTAATTGCTAAATATCCAATACCATCTTGTGTGGTAATTTAGTCAGCTGAGCTAGTAACGCCACCTTATATAAATTCGCCTTGGATTGTACCTTATAAATATTTTTATCATGATGAAAGCTATTTGTCACTCGTGCTGTCAATAAAATAATTTAATTTATTTTTACTTTCGAGCTATCTGAAACAATAGCTTCTTCCGCCATATCCAAGGCGTTTTAGCATTTGGACATTACGTTAGATATACAACAAACGACCCATGTTTATATGCCTAAACATATGTATGTACGTTTCTAATAATACAGTATTTATTATGTTTTTATAATGTAGAATTCATGATTCCAATAAGTTGTTGAATGCAGCACGTGGCACTGCATGGTTGTTACATGAAACACTAACATCCGACTCTGCATCGGAGCAAAAACTCTGCGCCCTGAAGGAGATAGGCGTCGTCAACTTCAAATACGAAACTTGTGTAGAAGTGTTGGAACGACGGGCCGATTTAAAAGTGCTTTGAATAAATTGTAGTTAGCTTGAATATACATTGTTTTATTACTGCTCGGCGTACGGTTTGTATAATCGTTATTCAATAGGCTATCAGCATTAATTCATTTACCCTAAATTCTTTTATTATTGTGCATAAAGTTACATACTTACAGGACATAATACAAATATAATCAAATCCAACGCAGAAAGAAGTTGAGAGCAACGGAAAAAGAGATTGAAGATGGCACAAAGCCGAAACCAGTTTATCTTCAAACCGAAATTGATAGGAGATGATGGAAATTCGTTTCAAAATATGTACACACATATTTTTAAACTTCATTACATATTTGAAGTAGCAGCACTAACTTGGCGCCGTGCTATAAGGCCGTAGGAAATTACGCCATATGGCTTTATTTATTTTATATGATTATTTATATTTATATTATTATATATACTTTATTCTCGAAGTCTTGCACTTTGCACGGAAAGCACGAAATGCAAAAATACTATTCCAAATTTGCAAGAGTACGAGAGCACCCCATTGCAAAGTGCATTTGCGGGAACATGTAGGGCTGCCAGACGTCCCGGTTTTCCCGGACATGTCCCGGTGTCCCGGTCCAACCTTAAAATGTACCAGGTTTCGTTTAAGTTTCCCGGTTTTCGATTTGATTGCACAAATTTTGAATAATAATGACTACATTGCGACTCTGAAGTTAAACTTGGAAGCTTCATTTGACATTTTACGCAATTTTTTTCCAATTTCGAAGTAAAAGCTAGTACAGCAGTGTCGAAGTTTGGTTAAAAATTGTTATAACTTGACTCTCAGAGGGCCTAGAGGCTTCTACATTGGCTCAAATTAAAGGTCTTGAATTGCACTTATTCTTCGAGGGATAAAAAATTGAGTGAAAGATAAACAGCTGTATACAAATAGAAATAAATGCAATAAGTATGAATTTTTTAAACTAAGGTGTTCAAATTTTTACTAATAATACTAGTATAATAAAAAACACATACATTTTTGTTTTGGAATAAATCCCGTGGATTTTGCATGTTTTTTCGAAGAACACTAATTTTGACCAATTTTTTTAAGGTCAAGGGATAATTGTGGCTCAATGGCCACAATTGGAAGGGATTTACTTTAGCTTTCAAAACCATTTTGTTTCATATCAAAATGCTGCTTCTGTTGAAAGCGCTCCGATTAATTCGCATGCAGTGTTCAAAAAGCACACTGTGCGGCTTGGGAAAGGACAAGAGATGTATTTTCAATCGCTGTGGATATTTTTCAGATATGAGTTCAGCGATAAAATCTATTAGAAATTTCCCCTATTCGTTCGCCCCAAGTTAATAAAAGATGGATTAAAGTGATTTATATACAAGATAAAATAAAATAAAAGTGTGTAAAGGTAGTGTTATGTGCATTTATATATATGAAAGTATGTGACAGTAGCTACACACGACGAGCATATCCGCGCACATGTGAGCCAACATGCTCGCTGTCGTTTGCTACAAACTGCGAGCGGCTCATAAGTGATTTTGTACTCAAAGCGTAAACATGGAAAGGAACGACGTGGATGATGCAATTGAAATACTTATGACTTAGGGTTTTTTATGTATGTGTTACTTAAATTTATTTATATGTTACTTATATGTATGTACATACGTATACATATAGTAATTTAGCCTCATTTATCAAAAATTCAATTAACGCACATGGCTTGGATGCATTTATCCGCGATGTGCACACTGCAAGCATCAACACAAAGTGTGGTTGTTGTTTTTGTTTCCAATGCGATGCTCGCAAACCACGCTACAAACGAGGAGCATGCTCGCTGAAAATCAAAATTTTTTGATTTTTGGCGCGCATGCTCGCAAACCGCCCTACAAACGACGAACATGACCCGCAAGCCGCGCATATGCGCGGATATGCTCGTCGTGTGTAGCTACTGTGACAAATGCACTCTTTGATAAGGAAATCAAGTGGAACGTCTTAATAAATTTTAACAACAAATAACTTATAAACAATTATATTATTTATATTTTTTAGTTATACATTTAACATCCTGACCAAGTTTCAATTGTTAATTCCACCTGGTTTTCTTAAAACACAAGGTGCGGCTGACTACTAAAGCCCACCCCAAAAAAGGGTGCGTCGTTAGCAGTGGAGGAATTGGAATGCAGGCTGCAAATATTAGAGTCCTACTTTAAACAGGTCTTAGCAGTGCAAGCGAGCATCGATAAAATCAGTCCAAAGTCTGATGGATTGGCGAACGTAACATTGGCGGGCGAAATTGAGGAACTGTACGTGAGTACCAAGTTGAGCGCGATTGCATTGATAGGAAAGCGGTCATCAGTCGCTGACATGACATTAGCTCACAACAATTCTTGGTCTGCTCCCACATCACGTTTGAGGCGTGAGATTAAGTTGCCCAAGTTCGATGGCAAATACTCTACCCCAAATTTATGGCGCTGTTTACAAGGATTATCATCATCAAGACGAAACGCTGGACAATTGTGAGAGATTCCTTATTCAGAAGGACAGCTTAGGCGAAAGGGCACTTTCAGCAATCGTCTATTTCGATGAAACCGACGAGAACTACCCAAAGCATTGCAACGGTTGAAATAGTGTTTTGAAAAGAAAAGTCTGATGTTTGAGGACACATTGGAGCACTGTTCGAGATGCCAAATGTAGACAAAAGGCCAGCCGATTATTTAAGAAAGGTAATTGATGTCACTCGGCACGTATGAAAATTTTGCGAATGCCATCATTATATATTTAGTTATGTGGAAAATAGATTCGGAGTCTCAAGCTAAATGGGAAAAGGCCTGTTAACGCGCGGGGGTTAAATTATTAAATCAAAAATTGTCAATCATTTGTGCTTGCAGGGTTCTGGTGGTTGTATTTGCTAAACGTCACCTTT
>NW_023458568.1:11891855-11902074 GCF_013731165.1 Rhagoletis pomonella | reverse complement strand
TGAAGGTCAGATTAAATCGACCTGTTGCACCATTGGGTATATCGAACACTCCTGCGTTGCAATTGGCCCAATGGATGTGATTTTCCAATATTATTATGCGTTCAAACTTTTAAGGTATTTCGTCTGAAATAAGTATATGTATATTGCATTTCTGTAGAACAATGATTCGCACCCATTTTGAAATTGCCACCTACTATACTGTAAAGCTTCTAGGACATTCACTATAGAACCTATAGAACTATAGAAAAAATTTATATCGCTTTGCGAATAACCGTGCTATGAAATAACGCACAACTGGAGAATTTCAAGAACGGATATAACACTTTCCTTAGGTTATTTAAAGCGGCAAATGACCACCAAACCTTAATCTTAGCAGACAGAAGTGCCAATGAAAATCGTAAACGTGAATTGTTGGTGAAAATGTTGGACCAAAAAGATTCAATAAATTATATAAAAATTTTGGGCGGGACGAAGTTCGCCGGGTCTGCTAGTATATTATAATTATAATTGACAGTATCCGTTGTTTCTGATTGGCGCAAAAAAATCATGCCTAGTGACGAATTCGCCCCTTGATATGGTCGTTACTTAAAGCTATTTATATTTGAAATTGCATGAAAAGTGGAAAACAGGAATCTATAAGCCTATCCAGGCAAAAAGCTACCTACGTACCGAATTTTAAGCAAATCGGACCATAAATAAGATTTCTTCGAACAGATCGGTCCCTGGTCCACTTCTCGGACAAAATGGATCATATATGCTAAAAAGCTACTTACGTACTAAATTTTAAGCAAATCGGACTATAATAAGATTTTTTCGAATAGACCGGTCCCTGGTCCACCTACCCGAAAAAAGTAAAATTTTTTTAGCCTAAAACATGGTGGTTACCGAAAGTTATTTGTACACAAAATTTCATGAAAATCGGACCAGCCGTTCGCGAGATTACCTGTTACAAAAAAAAGGGACTTCTCGTTATATAATTAGTATAGATATACGAGTATATATCTTTACGTCTAAATACAACATCAAGTAAACATTATTTCTTTATAAAAAATTTTAAATACACTATTTCCCCCAATAGATTATTATGTCTAAAATAATATCAGAAAACACTTAGATATTTAACTATAAAAATAAAAAGTTACAAATAACATTTTTTCAAAACTTTTGATTAGTATTGATAGCTGCTAAATATTTAAGCAGCTTTTTTTTAGTTTTCATGATTTCATGAAATCATTCACGAATTCTTACTCAATTCTGCAACATAAGCCACACAATTCGTACATGAACGAAGCCGTTAAAGCGCGCCATCTGTGGCATCACCATAATAACACTTAACTTCAAAATACTGTGCTATTAGGAGCGTTCCTTATCTCCCAGAAATAGTCAGAAAAAGTCCGAATTAGTCAGATTTAGTCCAAAAAGCGTTCCTTAACTCGGAAATGACAGTAAAAATGAGAGAGCAACACTCGGTGAGAGTGACTCTCATCAGTCCGAAGTAGTCAGATTTAGTCAGAAGAATTTTTTCTGGCAAAATCCTGAAAAGTGTCAAACTCGACTGAATTTAAATTACGGGAAATTAAAGAATACGCAAAAAGTGAGAATAATCTAAAAAGTAAAAAAAGTGAATTCAAATTGGAAGGAGGTAAAAAATAATTGATATAGAAAGTGTTTATTGTGCTTGTGCTTGTGTGAAGGTGTTTTGTACATACATTTACATTCTTATTTGACGTTAGCTTTGTTGTTGCCATTCTTTGGACTAAAAATTTGGTTTTTTGCGTTCCTTTACTTTTCCTGTTATTCTCTTTTAGTGAGCGCATTTTGCTTACGCTCTGACATTTTGACACTTTTCAGATTTTAGTCCAACAAGATAAGGAATGAACCTATTGTGACTTCAAGCTTAAACATAACTGTAATCCAAATAACAGGAATTTCAATAATAAGAATTGTAGCAGGCTGCGCTGTCAGTTAAAAATATTCACTTTTTCCTCTTATATATAAAAGCTGAGAAATATATTTACCGCGTAAATTGTAGATACGGTAAGTACATTCATTTGTATATTGGTATTATGGCATTTTTTGTAAATTTCGCATCACAATCTTATTTGCAGCCCATATTGTTTCTGGCTACCCTGTCGGAAAAATATTCGGATATTCCTTTTATGAGAACTGCTAAGCAATACGTTTAGTATTATTGGTATGATAAGCATATTGGTGTTTTGTATTAAATATGGTATTTTTGGTGATTTTCAATTCAACATTTCATTTACAGAAAAATTTTTCCATTAGATATACTGACATATTGCGTTTATCTCATAAAGTCTACATAAAATCGGTAACCTTATAATTTCAAAGAGTTATTTTGTTGATCGTAATGACCATTTTTACTACTATAGGAGTCAATTTAATATAATTACGCATAACAATGCCTCGAAAAAAGTGTATGGGAGTGTCAGCTGATCGCAAAGACGTAATTGCCTTCCAATAAACCAAGATATGCAACAACGGCAGATCTATTTGCAACGAGCTAGGAAATGTATGCGGAACCAAAGGCAGAAACAACGGGCCGAACAAAGGCAAAAATTCACTCCCCAATTTAGTAGTGTTTTGGTGCCATCATATTTTCAGCGATTAAGTGAAGATGTCAGTGCAAGGAGGCGGCAAGAAAAGCTACCAGAGATGTATTGCGGTGCACGTCTCTTCCTTAAAGACGATGAGATAGAATCAAATTGTGCTGAACGCATGGAGAAGATATGTGAGTTTTGCTCAGCTAAACTTTATCCAGGCGAGGCAGCTGATAACACTGCATCCATCTGTTGCCACAAGAGCAAGGTGAGTTTACCACCAATTTCTGTCCGCGATGAGCTGAAAGCGCAATGGTGACATCACAAAACACTATTTGGAGAATATCCTTAAATTTAACAGCAGTCTTGCGTTTGCTTCAGTGCAGGTGAACTTGCCAATATTCCGGGTAGAGGACCATTTTCTTTTAAACTAGACTAAGACGATTCTCACATATTATTGTTTCTGTTAAAGAAATATTTAATCAAAAAGTTAATTCTGAATATATTTTCTGCTCCAATATTGTATACAAAGTAAGTGACACCATGTTTCCCTCAAATCATGACACTCATATATCAGTCAGTTTGTAATATGTTTTTATGTATGTACCTAATAAGTATAAGTTCTGATGTACTATAAATCTCATTAATGCTTTGTAACATATATGTATAATAAAAATAAGGGGATTATAAAAATAATTATTTCCGCGAACTATTAGAACAGTCTGCTTCTATCTGTGGCTACAAAGAGGGATGAGTTTACTGTGTACTATTTCTGCCTGCGCAGACGGCTCATGGGCCCGCTTGTTTATTCTATTTGTAACAAAAACAATTTACTGACAGGAGGAAAAAGAACTTTGTTTATTCCAAAAATACAATTAAACAAAAAGTGTGATATAATTCATATGAAGAAAGTAAATTCACAAAATATTTTTACTTGTGAAAAGTCTAACAAAATATAAGAAAAGAGTCATCTTAAGTAACTGCTTAACAAATTGGATATAGCGCTTTTGTATGAATTTTATCTGCATGCTTTTTAACATGTTGAAAACATTGCTGGAAAACCTTAAAATGTTTGCATGGAACCATGGCGCAATAAACAGGTGAAGTAATAAAATAGCTTTCTCGCTTTATTTTCTGCCATTCGGTTGCCTTATAGTCAAATTTTAAAGGCAATTTACCTAACAAGGCAGTGCCAAAATATTTTTCTCGCTCTAATTACTTCACCTGGTACTAGGCCTGGGTAACGGCGAAAATTTTTTGGCGCTGACACACTAACTCCAGTGCCACTGTCGGAATCAGCACAGTGGGTTAGCGCAATGGCGCCTCTTCAGGCTAAAGCTCATTTCCTTTATTGCTGCACGCTGCACCAAAGTGAATTAATACAAGGTTATATCGGTTTACCTTCTCTCAGACTTCTAAATTAGACCGTATACTCGGTACAAGAATGTTGGATGAATGGCGCAATAAAGAGGTGAAGTAATAAAACAGCTTTCTTGCTTTATTTTCTGACATTCGGTTGCCTTATAGTCACATTTTATAGGCAAGTTTTCAAATAAGGCAGTGGCACCTGGTAAATTCCACTATGGGTGGGATGCATGCAATAACACCATACACAATAATTCCAATTACTTGGACATTAAAAAGCAGTTTCAGAAGTGAACTAGTGTCATTTTATTATTATTCTTTTTTCTAAACGGTTATAATGACAGCAGTGCATAATTGCGAAAGGAGTCGAGGGAGCGGGGGGGGGCAGGGGACGCGAGCGTGGGGTGGCGCGCGCACGAGGACCGACACGACGCTGGGCACTTTCAAAATTGTATACTTACAAATCCGTCCATTTAACTTGTTCATGTACTACTTTTTGTCTAATGTAACTTGGTGTCTACCTACATACTTATGTGCACTATTGTGCTTTATTACTCAAGTGTTAAGTTTAAAAGTTGGTCTTATTGCTCAACGAGAAATGAAGTACATCACATTTGTGTTATTTCACATTCAATTGGGAAATAACACAAAATTTGCGTTATTGCCATTTGTGTTATTTCGTGATACAAGTATCAAATATTATTTTAATATACGTATAGTATACGTATTTTATCTTGTAATTAAGTTTTTCTCTATTAAAGAATTCAAAGTTAAGAATAATTGGGGTAAGTTGTTGCTAAGTCAAGGTATCATAGCCACGCACTACAACTACACATAAATATGTAGATGTTCATTGCACTCTCTGCAATTCCCACTGTTTACCCTAACCAATGCAGTAGTCGACAATACTCAGTAAGTGAAGTAGTGCACTAGTCTGTTCAAATATGCCACCGACAGTATTTGAAAGTTCTGAGGAAGTGAAGTGAAGTATAACAAAATTAACAAATGGTTTGAACACCCTTTAAAACCCATTTAAGCACACCTCTAGTACATACACTGTACATATAATTGCATTTATATCTAGTATCTTTGATGAACAATAATCAATTACTTATTTTTGTCCAACAGGTTGCAAACCAAAAAAAATGTGGATTTTACATAGACATGGTACCAGATTACCAACAACAAAAACAATTAAAGCAGCACCGCGACTAGACATAGTAAGCAAGAAAATATTTCAATTTATTTGACTCATAACTTTTTGGTTCTAAGTAGTTGCGTGACGAAATTGTGAAAAATTATCGCGTTCGCCGAACAAGGCCGGACACTAATGCGCTCTGTCAAGAGGACCTAATATTTTTGGGAATGTGGAAATGGAATAACAGTATTACAGTAGATCAAGAAGAATATTTGACCTCACAGGTAAGATACATACATATATACATTATACATATAATTATTTGTCTAGCTCCTATAGAATAACGAACACTGCAAGCCATTTTTTAAATTATACATAAGTAGCTTTACATTTTGGCACAAAGTCAAAAGACGAAACCTTCAAAGGTCCAAAAATCAGAAAAATTGCGAAACTTAAAAATCTATAGAAAAATAACGTGTGGAACGATTGACCCGAATAAAAACACAAGAGTGGTATACTTACGGTGACCATCCGGCCTTTATTTTAAAGGACAGTCCTTTATTTTAACTCCCTGTCCTTTATAATTTTTTTCAAAATAATGGACGCCTATTTTCCTTTATTTCTTAAACTATCCTTTAAATCAGCTCTGCATTTTTCAGAGGTAAATTTTTAAACACAGAATATGAAAAATAAAAATGTCCCTTATAAAATATAATAAAAACCTTCGCCAGTGTGACTTCTTTTGGCCTTTTCTGAAATTCATTTGGCCTTTTCTGAAATACATTTGTGTTTTTCCGAAATACTGTTGGAAAAGGTGTAGAGAGATATTTGACAGGAGGGCTACACAAGGTTCAATGTGGTGAAAATTAGTCAAGCTTAAAACCCGTAACATCTGGTGTGCCCCAGGGTTCCATTCTGGGTCCCTTATTGTTCTGCACATTCATAAACGATATAGTGGAGTGTTGCCAAAGTTCATCCATCCATCTTTATGCGGATGACACTCAACATCAACAGCAGTTGTGAAGTTCGGACGCGTTTTTTACAGCTCTGCTATTTTTGGCTTTTTTTCTGCGTTTAAAGTGAATTTTATACCTTTTATTATAATTAAAAATCATTACCAGGTTGACCGAGCTTTACCCGGAGCGCATATACTTTTTAAAGTGTTCAAGATTTGGATGGGTTTAAAAAAATATTTTGGAAAAAAATGGATTTCGATATCTATTAAGTAAATTCCTTATTCTAAAATATAGGTGACAACCCTATTCCGAAATAGGGGGGAATGAATGGTACATATCTTGAGCGCATATGTACTGTGTATACATAAAAAAATTTTGATTGAAATTAACAAGATACAATTTTGTATTACATAGAAGCGTGGCAACCCTGATGGAAAATATTTTCTGACCAAAGTACTCAACAATACCTTTCGTTTGATATCCATATTGCGATGTTTCAGATAAATAAATTGTGTAGAATTGAAAACAAGTGGCAACCTTACACTACTATCTTAAGGGATAAGATTTTGTATATAGGAAAGCATTTTCCTTCTCTTGATACCCATAAATAGTAATATTTTCCCCTTTTTTTAACAAAAAATTAAATAAATATGCGATTCAAAATACGTGGCAACCCTATTTAAAATATTTTTAAATTAGAAATCTTTAAAATATCTCCATTTGATACCCATATTATGATGTTTTAATTGATTTCTAACTAATTTCGAATAGGAGTCCACTTTGAGATAATGCCTATTCAGATAACCTTAAAATCCAAAACATTATCTGTGTACAAAATTTCATAAAAATCGTTAGAGCCGTTTCCAAGAACCTTATGAATATATATATATGTATACAAGCATTGCTCGTTTAATGTAATAAGATATAATGAGAGAGTAACTCTTTGTTACATTAATTGGATTGAATTGCTTTCAGCATTGAATAATAATAATAATATTAGCAATGCCTTGCTTTTGCAAACAAAAGGTTGATCGCGCTAAACCAAAAGTGCAATGCTCAAAATGCAACGAGTTTCTTCATTTGCTTTGTGTTGGCTTGAAACCAGCCGGTGTTGATTATTTGACCTCGTCAAATAGACCATTCTATTGTAAAGTGTGTATGGATGTGCGTCGTGAATCTCTTCGCTCGCTTCCGTCTTCCGTTGCTTTGAATGAAGGTGTTGTTGCTGAACCTGCAATTAATTTGAACTCGGAGATTATAAACAGTGAGAACTCAAATAATAGTACTCATGTGAAACTCTTAAATTTAAATTTTATTGCCAAAGAAATAGCTTCTCTTAGAGCTGATAATGCTCAGCTGATCTCTTCAGTTAAAGCTTTGTGTGACGAAAAAATGCAGCTTATTGAAAAAGTGAATGCTCTTCATGCGGAATTTCGAGCAATGCTGTCTAAAGTTAGTGATCAAAATGTGGCCTTTGAAAATCACACAGCTCGTTACGCGGTTGACGGTTTTGGTAAACGAACTACAAATCGAGCAAATGTAAACAACATGGAATTGGTTGACGCCGCTATTCAATCTCTTTTATGCCCTTCGTCCTCAACTGTTACGGTTGGCTCTGCTGTTAATTCATCTGGACCTACTGCCTGCAGCGATTCTGTTTGT
The DNA here is from genome assembly GCF_013731165.1 of Rhagoletis pomonella. Taxonomy (NCBI): domain Eukaryota; kingdom Metazoa; phylum Arthropoda; class Insecta; order Diptera; family Tephritidae; genus Rhagoletis; species Rhagoletis pomonella. The sequence goes on along the minus strand of NW_023458568.1, from coordinate 11,894,392 downwards.
ACTGCTGTCACTAATACAGTGAATGCGACTTTGACGCCGTGTGTTATCTCCACGCCTTCTTGCCAGCCAGCTACACTACGAGCTAACAATTCTGCTCCACCCACTCTTGCTAAAAGCTGTGCAGTTGTTAGTAATGCTGCACACTCATCTTCGTCTTCTGTTAATCTTTCTGCTGCTGTCACAAATTTAGTGAGTGCAAATATGACGCCAGGTGTTAACTCTTGCCCTACTTCATGTCTGCCTGCTACATTGCGAGCTGATAATACTTAGTATGTTCCAATTGCAGTTCGGTTTACAGGATTTAGTCAGAACTTACAGGAAGTCATTCCTATTGACATAAAACCTGTAAATGGGAACACTTTTGAGAGAGTAACTGAGCAACTGTTCCTAGTCAGAACATAATGGAAGTAAACAAAGAAATATTTGAATACGTATAGATTTTAATAATTAGTTGGTAATATTTCAGCCAAATCATTGTTGTCCAAATGACATGTAAACAACCGACTGACGTTTTTACAGGAAATAGTGCTTTTTGCGCTCCCGTGCACTTCTGCATCTGTTCTCCTTTTACTCTCACTTGAGAGAGTAAAATTGTTGTTTGACAGTTCCACAGGTTTTAGTCCGAAGTTCAAAGGAACAGACTAACTGCTGTACCTACTTCTGTTGATAAATGTGATGCTCACTCTTCTTCGTCAACGTCTACTATCCAAGTTAATGCTCCCGCTTTCACATCATACTCACAAGCAGTAGAAATCGGATCTTCTGTTTCGCCGTCTGTTTCGCATGATATTCGCATGCTCTATGCCGATAATGCTGCTAGTATCTCCAACATCTCTCTTGATGCTGCTAAAGTAAACAATGGACGGTGGGATACTGGGAACAGAACAAGCAAATTCTTGTTGTTGGTACCAACGCTAATGCGGATTTAGATGTTTCGATTCGACCTAAATGGCTGCATCTGTCTTCTTTTGCAAATATTGTCACGGAAGATAATATATTAGATTATGTAGTTAATCATGCTGGTATGCCTAAAAACTCATTAATTTGCTATAAATATGCAGAATAGCAAACGTCAAGCTGTGAAGTTCTACTTATATTGTGCTCTGATTTGTCTTTGAATTTTGCTAAGTTTATTGTGCTAATTTTGAGTAAAAGTTGCTATAAAAAGTGCCTAAGAGCATCTTAGTGTGATAATAATCGAAGCTAAGTGAAAGTTTTGTGATTTTTTTGGTTTATATTAAATTTAATTAAATTTCACTAGCATACATCTAATCTTGCCGAGTCATTTGTTGTTATCATTGTTGTTGTAATTCCTTTGTAGTTAACTCACACATTTCTTTTTGCTCTTTTTGTTTACTTCTTTTAGTATTTCTTGTCACAGCTGTTTGCGTTGCGTTTATTATTTATTTTGCTTGTCTTTTTATTAACATAAGTGTTATTAAATCTTTCAATATGAAGTGTGATCTTGATAACTGCCAAATCGTGCTGGCTCTGTGATGGTATTTGCCATCTAAAATGTGCTGGTTTGACAGAAAGAATTCTGGACGCCATTAATGATGGCAAAGGTCTTCGCTGGTCTTGCTTAAAGTGCAGGTCAACCGAAGTTGATCTCTTTAAGTTGTTTAGGCAAACCAGAAATGGGTTTTCTGAGGTAGGGAGAGAGTTTTCGGTATTGACCGAAAAATTTAAACATTACGAAAATGTATTTAAATCTTTTAAATGCTTAGATACCGTACAATCTATGAAGGACATTCGTGGGTCAAAACGTAAGCGTCTTCATAGTCCGCCTAATGAAAGGACCGTTCCACGTCAGAACAATCTTCCGAATGACTTAATTAATCTTTCTTCTCCATATCCACAGACAACGGAGTTATCTTCCTCAAAAGAAAATATATCAAAGTCTGCTTCTAATAATAACGACCCTGCAGTATCTTCCTCTTCCATCGTTGAAGTTGTGGCACCGCCATCTAATCTTCCAACGCTTACTCTACCCTCAATTAGTAACTCAGTTACTCAACCCCGTCCGCCGGTAATCGAGTCTAATACTAGGAGACTGGTTGTGGTTCCCCCAAAGAAGTCTATATTTCTATCTAGATTTTCGAGGGATACTTCCGAGGACGATATAAAGTTTTACATCTCGTCCAAAGTTAAAACTGTCAACTTAAGTATCAGAAAATTTAATTTTAAATATGAAAGAAATATTTCTTCATTTAAAATAGACGTAAATTTAGAAAATTTTGACATGCTCTTTAGTAGGTCTTTTTGGCCCTCCGGAGCTTTCGTTCGTGAATTTGAGTATAGGCCCAACAAAAATAATAATTTAGCAAATATTCCCCGTCAGTATACAGAATCGAAAAACTGATTACTAAATCTGCTTTAAGTATTTATTATCAAAACGTAAGAGGCATAAATACTAAATTAACGAATTTATATCTTAATGGCCTTGAATGCAATTATAATATAATTTCTTTGACTGAAACTTGGCTCAAACCTCACACTTTTAATTCAGAGATTCTTTCAAATAATTATCATATCTA
>NW_023458568.1:11876410-11886855 GCF_013731165.1 Rhagoletis pomonella | reverse complement strand
GATTTTTTTAATGAAGAAAATGAGCAACGCCTTCATCAAAAAAAAAAAATAAAAAATCAACGATAAGTCACAGCTATTTATTTTAAACTTGCGCTTTATTTGAATTGATCGGGCTACAAAACTGCATACTAAAAATATGTATTTCTAGGAAATCTAATTAAAAAGCTTTACGAAAGTTTGTTGATTTTGTTAATGTTGCGCAAAGATTAAACTTTGGATTTATACTGGTTTTGTTAAAGTGTAAAGTGCATTTTTATAAACAAATAATTAAAATTATACAATTCTAAGACAAATGGCCAATCTAGTTAACATGTATAAAGTTTTGATAAGCACTTTAAATATCAAGTTTTAGTACTGAATTCAAAGAAGATGTCTCTTTTATCCATTCATAATAACTTAAAAAAATTTGTTTGTTAAGAAGTGTATCTTAAAATATCTGCCTTAACATTTATGTTAAAAGTGTAAAATATGTAAATGTACCTACATAAGCTTTCCCGTATATACCATCAAAGCATTGGTCTTGAAGGGAATCTATGTATGCATGCATGCATATGAGCAAATTAAAAAGTCGATACAATTTACAGTCGAAAAGTACAATTTTTGAATAGACTATAGATTATTTCCCAACACTGTGTGGAACTAAGCAAAATGGCATAGTGTATTTCGCAAATATTCAAATACATAATCCACTAACCGATAATTTTATATATCCATTAAAAGATAATTTGTCATCAGTGTGAAAAAAAAAATATAAATCGGAAGGGTAAAATAGTATTCTGTTTTTAATTCAAAAATAAATAGTTTCATTTCACTGACGACGGGGGGAAGGGTCTATCCCCCCAAATTAATGGTAACAAAAACGATATCAGCAATTCTTTATTCTTTATTCTTTATTCTTTATTTAAAATTAGTACAATAAGACTTAGTCTTTTGAAGTACAACAGCAATATATGTAACTAAACAGATTTAGAGGTAATATGAATACTATTAAAGCAGGAAATAAAACAAAAGATGTACAAACTAAAAATTATGGACTAGATAAAAACTTAAATATCAAGAAGGTTCATCAACTAGACGAGAAATATATATGGAGGGAACTTTGGTTGAGTTTGGTTTTAACGGCATGAGGAATAGAATTCCAAATACGAATAGCGTTAATGAAAAACAGTCTGGCAGAGTTTTTAAAGTTGTACGAGGGCAGAATTAAGTCAGAAGAACGTTCCGACTTTGGAAAAATAAGTTTGTCATACAGATAACGTGGGGTTCTCATATGTATAAGTTTATAGAGAAAAATGCAGTTCCTGGCTTTTAGGTAGTCTGAGATGTCACATCCCAGCAAAGAAGACCTCCAAGCGGATATATGGTCAAATTTCTGTAATCCATGCACATACCGGGTAACATAATTAAATAGAATGCCAAATTTGTGAGCAGAATTAGAGTCAAGCTTACTATATACAAACTCAGAGTCTGTAATTATCGGTAAGATTAATTGTAGGGCAAGTTTACGTCTAGTACTAACTGGAGTGAAAGATGCAGATTGCCTGAGGTACCTAAGAGTCCCATAAACTTTGTTTACAACAGAGTTAGTATGATCTATACAACTAAGAGAGGAGTTGATGACAAATCCGAAGTTAGTAACTTTACTGACCAGCTTTAAAGAACAATTGTTTAAACGGAGAGCTGGAATGTTATCATAATTAAATTTTCACTATTACAGACCTATTACAAAGCTTTCTGCCACGTCAAAACTTTTTGAGTGCATTGTCCAAAACAAACTTTTTTCTGCTGTTAAGAATTCTATATGTCCGCAGCAGCATGACTTTATACCGGGCCATTACGCGGATGATCTTAAGGTTTATTCTCCGATCAGCAACTCTCTCGATTCTCGATTTATGCAAATCGATATCGATAATGTTAGGAATTGGTGCATCAAAAATCGTCTTTCGTAGAATACAAATTAATGCTTTCACGTTACCTATGCTAAACGTTGCAATATTATCCAGAGCTACTATCATACTTCCATGTCGCCCTAACAGCATTTAAATCAAATTAAGGACCTTGGCGTAATTTTTGACTAAAAGTTTAGATTCGCTGATCATATAAACTTTTTTATTCCAAAATCGTATTCCATGCTTGCTTTTGTAAGGCGCCTTGGTGGGGATTTCACCAACCCGTTCCAGGCTTGAATACGCGCCCTTAATCTGGTCTCCTTATTATGCGTGTTTCTTACGCTTTGCACTACGTAACTTACGCTTTTCGGACCCTATCCACACCTATGAATCGAGATACCTGCTGATAGTTGATAAACTTAAAATCCTTGCAAAGAAGGAGAATAATCCTTTCTTTATCTTTTGTTTTCGATCTAGTCTGTGGTGTTATAGATTGTCCCGTACCCCTTGAGAGGATGTTCTTTAATATACCTGCCAGACCTCTACGCTGCTCAGAGTTTTTCCATGTTGGTATTTTTAGGGCTCTATATGCACGAAATGCTCCCATCAGTAGAGCCTTAATTAAATTCAACAGACTTCATAAATATGTTGATATCGATATTTCAACTTCAAAAATCGCTTTGAAATTCTTTGAATCTTTCTTAAAAGTAGTTTTATTTAAGTATTATTAATTCGCCTTGGTTTTGTGTTTTAAAAATGTCAGTGATAAATATTTTTCGCCTCACTTTAAAACTCGGAGCTATAAAAATAAAAATGATGCCATCAACACAAATAAATTATTTTACAAATACTCCACGTACAAAGTCATGAGTGAGCCGAACATTTGATGAGTTTATAGTGAAGATAATGTAAATAACGCTAGGGCTCGAAGTGCTCCTAAAAAATATAACTCCTCAGAGCGAGAGAGGATTTTGATGAATTTACGAGCTCTATTTTTTAAAACCTGCAAGCTTGTCATCACATTAATAAATACATAGAAATAAAAAATAATAGAAAAAAAAAATATTTAAGTTTTATTTTGGCCACTCCGAGTTTAGTTTTTGAATTCACCCGCGATGCAAATTTACATAGTTAGATCTAACTTATTTTTTTACGAGCTTTGGGAATATTTAGAAATGTATCAGCTGGGGGCCCACCGAAAACAGTAAATTTATGAAAACGGTCTACGAGAAAATAAGTTTATGAAGCTCTGCTCTAGAACGTGTTGAAACCCGGCTTTGTTCGATCTAAAAGTGTTCACAAATCTAAAAAATATGCACATTTGTACATGTACATATATAATATATATATTTATAAATAATTTATAAAATACATTTTCCTACATTGTATCTGGAAGTGTTAGTATATTAATGCCATGTCGTAACATCCTGCGATGTTTATTTATGTTGTTTACTTCATTGTCCTTACTTGAACTTGCAAAATAAAATTTCGTACTCGCCGTACTTTAATTTTTCGGTAACATAACAAAATTAAAAATTCAATGTCAAAACTAACGAGGCAAAATACTGCAGCGCTACCATACTTTTTTAGTTTTCGATAACTTTTCGTCGTCGTTTCAATATATTTCGAGAAAGCGAATTTAGAAACGAAGCGACGATAAAAACGACCACAACATATTAACGATTACTATAAAGACAACGCCAACGGGAATAGGCCCGAATATATAAATCGAGATCCGGAGGGCTGGTTGCTGAACAGCGGTCTCGATTATGCATTTTTAGCTATTAAAGATGTCAATAAAAACCAATTACTCAACGTACTTTAGATGACTTGAAATTTTGATATAATTTTATTTACACTATAGGGCTATTCGCGATCCGGTGCAAATGGCCTAGCATCATTGCATTGCAAATTTGTATTGCAAATTATTTGCAATACACAAACAAAATACACGCATTTGCATTTGTCATGGCTTGACAAATTTGCAATACCAAAAATCCATAGCATAAAAATGCTATGCATTGCAACTGTGGTTGATATTTCTATCAGCTGATTAAAAAAGGTTTACCATGACAGTTTAATAAAGGTCGCTCACAATCTATGGCATACTTCTGCAATTGCATAAATTTGTCAGCTCTTATGCAGCGAATCGCGAATAGCCCTTATATATACAAAATGAATTCAAGGTAGCCTGCCTATTCTGATGGTCTTAGAGTATTGCCAGACCATGTTGAAAGTGCATTGTTGCAACTATTTGCCGACCAACCTACCAAATGAAAAAGAAGCGACCAAATTTGGTCGGAAAAGACCAACAGCGGCAATACTGACAGTGTTTGACACTTTCGATGCCAGAAGCAACAACAAAATACACGCAAATGTTGTTTTTGCTCTAATACTGCTTCCTGTCTGATATGCCTTGCTTGCTAGGAAAAAAATGCATCGCTTACTAAAATGTTAAATTTTATGAAGAATAAAGTTGTGCTTAACCGGGTACAAATTGAGTTATTCGAACTTAGTAGGTTAGTGAGACATTCTAGGGTAAAAAGCTCTGAGAAATATATTAGGTACTCAAAATTATCTTTTCAATTCAATTTATTTCAATTCAATTCAATTTATGTATTTATATTCGAGTTTTGTACATAGTAAGACTAAGTCATTTAGTAGTACATCTTAAGGTAATAACATTTTAACTTATAAACTAATAAACTAATTTTGCTTCGTATAGAATGATAGATGAATTAATTATTTATTGAAACCGTTCAGGAAATTAAAGAAAACTTAATACTGCCATTTTAAAACACCTTGTATGCCTTATGCGTTTAATATCAAGTGGTAAAGAATTCCATAACTTCATTGTGCTAACGAAAAACATGCGCTCTGAGGCAAGGTATTCATATTTTGGAACAATAAGATTTAATGTTCTTTGACACTGACCTAGTTTAATATTTTTATAGAGGTAAGATGGTTTTTGGGAGTAAATTATCTTATGAAGAAATCCAACCGTACGCAACTTGTAGTATGAACGTAGATCACTGTCAAGAATCTATTTAGAATAGTGCGAGATATGGTCATACTTTCTTTTTTCAAATACGAAACGTGCTGCATTGTTTAAAACAACTTGCAACTTCTGATGTGATGCAGCGTCAAGGTTGCAGTATATAAGTTCTGCATATGAGATGTGCGGAACGACCAGTGCCTTAACGATTTTTAATTTAGTCTGTTGAGGTAACTGGTAGGCATTATGATATAGCTTTCTAAGAATGTTGTAAATTTTGTTAACTTGTTTGGTTAATCCTAAGTTTGTTACATTATCTTCATGTTTAATATCTGTTCCATCAAGCATTAGCGGAGAAGAACCGGTGAGGTCAAAATGTTTAGCCGACAGTGATTTTTGTCCACTTGGAAATTCGAGAGAGATCTTCATTGGTCGCTTCTTTTTCATTTGGTAGGTTGGTCGGCAAATAGGTGCAACAATGCACTTTCAACATGGTCTGGCAATACTCTAATACCATACATAAGAATGGGCAGGCAACCATGAATGCATTTTGTATATATAGTGTAAATAAAATTATATCAAAATTTCAAGTCTTCTAAAGTACGTTGAGTAATCGGTTTTTATTGACATCTTTAATAGCTAAAAATGCATAATCGAGACCGCTGTTCAGCAACCAGCCCTCCGGATCTCGATTTATATATTCGGGCCTATTCCCGTTGGCGTTGTCTTTATAGTAATCGTTAATATGTTGTGGTCGTTTTTATCGTCGCTTCGTTTCTAAATTTGCTTTCTCGAAATATATTGAAACGACGACGAAAAGTTTCGAAAACTAAAAAAGTATGGTAGCGCTGCAGTATTTTGCGTCGTTAGTTTTGACATTGAATTTTTAATTTCGTTATGTTATCGAAAAATTAAAGTACGGCGAGTACGAAATTTTATTTTTCAAGTTCAAGTAAGGACAATGAAGTAAACAATATAAATAAACATCGCAGGATGTTACGACATAGCATTAATATACTAACACTTCCAGATACAATGTAAGAAAATGTATTTTATAAATTATTTATAAATATATATATTATATATGTACATGTACAAATGTGCATATTTTTTAGATGTGTGAACACTTTAGATACATATTTACTTTGCATTGGAAGCTGAAGCAATAGTTTCCTGTAATGGTTTCTAAACCTCATCATAAATCCTACCTTCCCCAAATGATGCTCAACATGAGCTCAGAAATAGTATTTTTTGACAAACGGGAAATATATGTGTTTTTCAATCGACACTCCTTTGTATAGGGATATACATATGTACATTAGACTGCATCACTCCCCATACAAAAAAAAAATTGATACTTTTTTCCATTGGAATTATAAAATCTATTATATTTTAAGACTTCCACAAAAATATCTCGCAAAAATATTAAGATTTAAGTGAGCTGGACCGATTTGAAAATGCCTAAAAAAATTTAGTTTTTTATTAATAAAAACAGTTTCTTGAAATATTTTTGACAGATGACTAAACAGTTTAAGCTTATAAAGTTTGCATCAAACAAACATCAACCAAAAATGAAATTTGCATAAAAATATTTAAAAAATATTTTCTACGGAATCATGATAATGAGTCCTTTGATCCTGTTTTTGAACTTTATTCAAAGACTGGTTTAAGAAAACTTGAATAACTCAGCCAAAACCTTACCAATTTAGACTTATGAGGTATCATTGGTAAGGTATTTTCTTATCTTTTTTATTTCCGTGCGAATAAGCTCATTCAAAATATGAAAGAGGAAGGTATGATAAACGAGTGTCATTCCATGTTGAACTAAGATGTGTTGGTATTTGATAAAGAAAATATTGGGACGTGAATGAGTTTTTTTGCAAAGAAGTAAAAAGAGTGAGAAAATACCTTTCCACTGATGCCTCAAAAGTCTATATCGGTAAAGTTTTGGAGCAGTTATTAAAGTTTTTCTTTCACAAATCGTTGAAAAAAGTTAAAAAACAGCATCAAAAATCTCATTATTATGATTCCGCTGATAAAATTTTTTAATATTTGTATGAAGATTTTTTAAGCTTAAACTCTTTTGTCATCTGAGGGGATTTTTTCAAAAAATCCTTTAAGAAACTATTTTTATTCATAAAAACTCTATTTTTAGAGGTATTTTCAAACCGGTCCAGCTCACTTAAATCTTAATATTTCTCCGAAATATTTTGGTAGAAGTTTTAAAATATACTAAGTTTTGTAATCCCGCCGGAAAACCCGTAACTTTTTTTGGTGATGCAGCTAATGTACATACATACATATTTGAACTACTTATTAACCAATACTTTAACACTCATTATCTACATTTTTTAGTGCATAGTTTAAAGGTTTTACCTGTTTAGCAATAATCGCCGAATAGAGGCGTATATATACCAAATGACCATGCAACCAGCAACCGGAGATTTTAGTGGGAAAATTTTATGTTAACGAGGTGTAGGTAGTCAAATCCTACCATTGTACTTTGTGCATAAGTACTTGCTAACGTATATAGATTCGCTTTAAGGTTATTGAGAAATGGATGAAGTTGAGAGACGATCTCTAGTCATATTTTGACACTTACGCCATCAAGTTCTTGTAATACGTAAAACCATGATACGAAAAAGAAGGTAGTTTCATTTAAGGACTGGTAAGAACTGAGCGAATTTGGTGCGATGTGGCATCAACGAAATGTCAAAATAAATGAATGTCGAGAGCAAGAAGAATGTAAGAAATAAAATGTAAGAGTAGTAGTAATTTGAATTCAGCCAAATAAACATCGTTGGGTTTTTATACTATTTTTCCCAACGTTAAAAAATGTATCTGAGTTTTATTTTAATAGTTCCTCTTAGAAGAAACATTGGTCCGTGTCGAGCCGGATTTGTGATCGGCCTCGATATAGATAAGAGATAATTTAGAAGTGCTTACATACATGTATGTGTGCAAAGGAATTTGATGTGGCGAAATTCATATCGCTTGCTAGAATACTCGTTGGCATTTCAAGTGGTTTCAATCAGAGAAACAGAGTAAGGGATGGTTTTGTTTCATCGTATCTGTGTGCGCATGCTTATAGATAACGAGCTTTGCGCAAGCTCTGTGAAATGTAATGGTGTTCGTTGGGGAGGAGTTGAGCTGTGTATGTGTATGCACACATACATACCCTGCAGGGAAACCGCGGACTGGTGAATCAAATTTCTAGTTCCGTACTAGGTCTTTATCGCCAAAAAGGAACCAGTCCGATAGGAGCTAGATCCCCTCCAGTCCGAAATCGGCGAAAAGTGGTACTTTTAAAAAAACGATTTTTTTTCAGTTTTTTCACTAGAAATCTATATCTAAAGTGACGAATTTAGAAATGGTTCGGAACTATAGAAAAGGGGATGCAGAACGAACTAGATCTTATTTGTCGAATTTAGAACCAGTTCGGAACTATCGAATAAGGGATGCAGCGCGGGGCTTGTTTACTTTACATAGATATGTGTTCGGCGGCTTTTTCGTTCAAATACGCTTCTATTCTGTGCTTCGCAGATGCTTTTTCACTGCTTGGTAATACAAAACAAAGCTTTGTGTTAACATATTAACATCTTGGGGCCATCTGGAATCTAAGCAATAACAGCGAGCACCTCTGCAAAGTCAGCTACAGCAAGGTATGTAAACGTACATTTCTTACAATCATTCAAACAAATTTAATTTCAAATTGAAAAAACGTTTCTTTGAAAATAATGTAAAATCGCACACGGAAGAACCGAAAAGATTGAAAAATCATAATACTTTTTTCTTTCGTCTGTCGATTTTAGAACTGGTTCGGAACTATATATTTTAGGACTTGTTCGGAATTATCGAAAAAGGGATGCAGCGGGGGGCAATTGACACTTCCTAGGACATCGCCATGTTAAATTCGCCAGTTGCTTGCATGCAAAAGAGATTTATCGCGAACCAGTACTGGGTCTAAATGTACTAGAAGCGCCCCAGTTCAGAACTAGAGATTTTCTCCACAGGGTATACGTGTGTTTATGTGCTTTTGAATGGTTTCAGCGGTGCACGAAATATAAGCTGGATGCGCGTCTGTGGCAACAACTATATTAATGGCAACCGACCTCTTTTGAAACATTGAAGCATTGCATTAAGAATAGTTGTGACAGACGATGCGAGAATTGTTGCGAGAAGGAAAAATGATTATTCCTTGAAAATGACAAAGGTGAAAAGAGCGAAGAGAATGGAATTCTATAGAATTTGTGAAAGGATTATGTGAAAGAAAGAGGATGAGAAAAGTATTGCCATGCGTATACATACATATATTTGCGTAGATGTGTATGTGCATGTACTATCCCTACAAGACATTGCTGAGCACTTTAGGCAAAAATTCTCACACATTTACACTTTTGTTTTTGTAGTACGGCATAAATGAGTAGTTTGACTATTAGTACTGAGGACTTTCTGATGACAACATTGAGGGGAAAGTACTCAATTTTTTCCCATGGCCTGAACGAAAATGAGGACTTTGATAAGCACTTTGATGATTAGGGGTAATGATAATATGAGTACTCATATGATACTCAGCTGTCTTGTAGGGATGTGTTACAGTCCACTAGACGGTATTTATTTCTCATGAGATAGATGTATATGTATGTGCTTGGTGTGACGACAGATAGTTGCACCTTTTAAGAGATAGAGAGAAATTGCCAAAAGTGCATACACACGGCAACACGATGGCGTCAAGCGACAAGAAAAATAGCGAACGTTCTGGAATTGAAATCCATTTGGATGATATTCTAGATTGCTTGCATATAAGATAGAGTGAAAAGGTATCAGAATGAAAGAATAGCAGTCGTATCGTGATAGATTCTGGCGTCGCCTAAGAAGCGTTGATGATGAAATTATTTGGTTAATCGTGAAAAGGACAGTTTGTGACAAGAACATAACGCGATAAAATTTTGAGAAATATTTACTAGTAAATAGAGAAAATATTTATTATTATTTTGACGAGAGATTGTTGAAAGACAGTGAGTCCATCTACTCTACTTTTTGTAGAAGTAGAGAAAAGTGTATAAAGATTAGAAATGGGTAAATTAACATATTCTTTTTATTGTATAGACAGCAGAATGGGAGGACAAGATATTTTGGAAAGTTTATGCAAGTCAATTTCGCGCATCATGGAATACTGCCAACATACCGAGTTCAAAAACGCAACACTGGAGCAAGTGAAAGTTCGCGCTGAGAAGCTGGAAGCTTATTATGGACGATTTGTAGATACACATGAGAAGCAGTTGGATCAAGATGCTACACAAGCAAGTACATATGACGACATCGCAGCTTTAGTGGAGTCGCGCTATTTTACGGCACAAGCCCTGTTGGCTGTTAAGATCAAGGAGCTCACACCTGTGTCAGCGCCAATTTTGCATGAGCAGCAGCCCTTCGCGGTCCAGGTAAACATACCATATCAACAGCATGACTTAAAAAATACCTGGGGTAATTTTGACGGAACATTAACTATGTGGCCTGGGTTCCGTGACCGGTTTTCCGCTGCCATACATGAAAATAAGAAT
>NW_023458568.1:11873648-11876400 GCF_013731165.1 Rhagoletis pomonella | reverse complement strand
GCACAAACACTCGGTGAATGGCAGCTTACAAATGATAATTATATAGAGGCATGGGAGCGGCTCAAGCAGCTGTATGACCGCAAATATCCAATTTGTCGCGAACATTTACGGCAGTTTATTCGTTTGCCAGTTATAGGAGGGGTCCCACGGGCTCATGAACTTCAGCGAATGTCCAATGTGACACATGAAGTGTTACGACAGCTCCGAGCTCAAGGAATTTCGGTCGATGCTTGGGATATGATTATAGTTCATATGCTGCATGAAAGGTTAGATCCAGATACGAGTAAGCAGTGGGAGCTGCAACGAGAGACAGAAACACCGACTGTTAAACAAATGCTAGATTTTTTGGATCGTCAAGCAGCTGCCTTAGTTAATGTTGCAGATCTACGTAATTTACGACCACAAGATGGCAAGGCATTAAACAATGGAAAGAGAGACAGGCTATTATCAACGCGTTTTGGGTCAGATGGCATAACGAGTATTTGACAACACTACAGGAGTGCAAGAAGTGGCGACGAGAATCGGAACGAGTGCGCTTAGGACAGTTGGTGCTAATTAAGAGTAAAAATTTTCCACCTGCGCAATGGGCTATAGGCCCTATAATAGAACTTCATCCCAGTAGGGATAATTTGGTACGCTCAGTGGCAATTGGAACTGCGACGAACATTTTACACAGGCCAGTACAAAAGATATGTATCCTGCCGATAGACACAGAAGAGAAATAGAATCTGAGAACTGGCCAAGGGGTCATAGCATTAGAAAAACTGATGGTTTTTCGGGGGGATTGGTAAGAACTGAGCGAATTTGGTGCGATGTGGCATCAACGAAATGTCAAAATAAATGAATGTCGAGAGCAAGAAGAATGTAAGAAATAAAATGTAAGAGTAGTAGTAATTTGAATTCAGCCAAATAAACATCGTTGGGTTTTTATACTATTTTTCCCAACGTTAAAAAATGTATCTGAGTTTTATTTTAATAGTTCCTCTTAGAAGAAACAATGACATTCGTTGTTGTTGCTAACCATTTGACTTTTAATAAAATTATGGCATTTCATCAAATTCATGCTACCTGATTACTGGAAGAAATATATTTCTTTAAGCAGAGATTTTATCAGTACATTCAAAGATGTGGAATATGATGAACTAGAAAATTATGCCGGCTAAATGATTTCGCAAATGGGGTTGACGACTAGGTTTCAGAACGCATGAGAATGTGTAACTGCAAAACCGCGTAACTGACATTTTTCTCTAAAAATTGGATTTGCTCACACAAGCTCTTGGCTCAACCCTTATCCATTCGTCCTGAAATGCGATTTCTTTGTAAAAAAGAGAACCATTTTGAAATGTGAGTGTTTTACTCTCTTCTAAATAATTTATGCAACCTCACATACGCAGTTGTGCATTTTGTTGATACACGGTTTTGTACTTTAAACGACGATCTGTTAGCTGTTTATCGGAGGGAGGTCTGTTCAAGCCCTCTTCAGGTGTTTTGCATAAATTAATTTGTGAAATTTAATGATGCTAAAAGCCTAATTTTTTGCAAAATCTGATGAGAAATTTAAAAGCAAATTTGAACCTAAATATAAACAGGTTTCATTTGGGAAGAACATTCTTTAGAATTTGATTTTTAAATCGCACGATGGCATTTAAAAAAAAAAAACAGAAAAATGCGCGCGTGGTTTTTATTACAAAATGAAGAGAACCATTACGATGAAGTCTCCTTAAACAGTACCAAGTACTGATAATGGTTTTTGATTTGAAATGTTATTACATTGGTATAAATATGGGAAAGAAAATACTCCGATTTATTGTTTTAATATTATCAAAGTGGCAAGGCCGTTGATAATACTCACAAATTATGAAACTTCAAAAAATTTTATTATCCGTCAAAAGTTGTTTATTGAAACTACCTTCTTTTTTGAATCATGCGTAAAACTGAACTGAAGGTGAAAAAATAAAAGATTTTATGAAAACTTCAAAACAAAATCCAACAAGTGTTTAATTGCGAAGAACAAAGCAGCATCAAATTCAACAACTTCAATATATACTACAATCCAGGATATCCAGAGAGGGAAAGAAGAAGAACTACTTGAAGCGGACGGACAACCAGACGAGCTGAACATATCACCGGCAGAGAATTTTCGTAAATATTTTATAATTATACAAAATTTATATTAGTTTTAGAATAAGTGTATACAAATCAATCATGCCAAGGTAAAGTAGGAAATCTCTTTTATTGCGACGCACTGAGAATAGAAGTAGAATGCAAATTATTCGCGAAGATTCTGAAAATAGGTTCAATGAGCAGTCCCAAGATACAGAAAATCGCTCTAGACGCCGGTTAGATCCGATAAACCGATCTGCTAAGCAACGTTTGAATACGATGCAACGCAGATTTCGTAGAAGAAATCTTGAGTTTCGTTCTACTGAGCAAGCAAGGAATACCCAGGCACATAGATCTCGTCGAGAAAATTCTCAGATTCGCTCTGCTGAACAAGGCAGGGATACCGAAAAACGTAGATCTCGCCGCGAAAATTCTCAAATTCGCTCTGCTGAGCAAGAGAGAAACACCCAAGCACATAGATGTTGCCGACAGAACTCCGAAATTCGCTCTGTTGAGCAGGTGAGGAATACCCAGGCACATAGATCTCGCCGAGAAAATTCTCAGATTCGCTCAGATACCCATGGGCATAGATCTCGGCGAGAAAACTCTCAAATTCGCTCTGCTGAGCAAGAGAGGAATACCCGACAGC
>NW_023458568.1:11836921-11873638 GCF_013731165.1 Rhagoletis pomonella | reverse complement strand
AAACTCTCAAATTCGCTCTGCTGAGCAAGAGAGGAATACCCGACAGCTTAGATCTCGCCGCGAAAGCTCTCAAATTCGCTCTACTGAGCAAGAGAGGAATACCCAGGGACATAGATATCGCCGCCAAAACTCTGCAATTCGCTCTGTTGAGCAGGTGAGGAATACCCAAGAGCATAGGTCTCGTAGAGAGAATCCTCAGATTCGGTCTTTTGGGCAAATTAGAAATACGATACAACATAGACAAAGCAGGAATACCCTTCAGCATAGATTTCGACCCGAAAATTCAGTAACTCGGTCTGTGGAGCAATCCAGCAATACTGAAGCTCGCAGAGTCCTGCGCAGCAGAAGTGAATACAGACATTTGGAACGATTACGTGATCGTACCCAAAGATACCAATCTCGATTAGATACTGGACGTAGGGAAAATGAGCGTGTTCGGGAAACTGAACGTCGCCGACTCACAAGAAGAGAAAATCGGAATGAAACGTCTGATTTGAGACGGCGAATTCAATGTCGAGTACGTATTCATAGAGTTGACGTAGAATATAGACAAATTGAAAATGAGAGGCAGTCAGAGCGAATTCGATCAATACGTGATAGTAATGCTGATAATGATGATTCTGAAAATGATGCAGGCTTTAATAACTTCAGACGCACTTATTTACAAAGCATTAAAATGGAGCCAACAATAGTTTGTATTTCCTATGGCGGTATATGGTTTCCACACCAAGTACGCCAATTAAACTTCAATTTAGTTTCCCAAAGCCACCCAAATGTTGCATCAGCCTTCTATCTTTTGGATAAATTTCCCTCCGAAAATGGGAATTTTAATTTTAGTGTGACTTGCAGAAATGCAATATTGAATAAAAAGCTGCCAAAGTTATGTCTCGCTAATGGACAGATTTTCCAGAAATACCTGATTGCCTGAAGAATCTAACACCTATAGAAGAGCGTCTTGTTATGCCCAGATTACCATTCATGACGATTCGCCCATTAGGGTATCAAGGGCAAGGTTCACTAAAAGGTGCTGTTGTAAATGTCCCTATTTCCGTGAATGACATTGTGACATGTCTTCCTCGATCGTTTGATCAAACACATGTCATTCAGGCGGGAATGTAAGACTAATAAAACTCCCACCTTTGATCCCCGTAGAAAACCTTCTTTCTTTAGTTCGTAGCCTAACCTTGAAACAGAGAACATATTTGACCCATATGCTGCACAAGATGAAAAATAATCAGCCATATTATGAGTTTGTGGGAGGTGGAGCAGGAGTTGGAAAGAGTCGTTTGATATATGCAATATATCAGACTCTTAACCATCGGCTAAACTCCGTTCCAGGAACCAATCCAAGTTCGTTGAAAGTTCTTCTTTGCGCCCCTACAGGAAAGGCAGCTTTCGGAATAAATGGTTTAACACTTCACTCTATCTTTTCACTTCCCGTAAATCAATCAAGTCTAGAGTTGCGGCCACTTAGCAATGATGTCGTTAACTCAATCTACTCAAAACTCATTGATTTAAAATTAATAATCATTGATGAAATATCAATGGTAGGGGCACGAATGTTTAGTTCAATCGATGCTAGACTTAAACAAATCTTCAAAAGCAATAATGAATTTGGAGGATCCCCATTATTCCTTTTGGTGATTTAAAGCAACTTTTGCCAGTTGGAGATAGGTGGATTTTTTCTCCCAATCCTAGTGACAACTACACCTTCACCTTTGTGGGAATTATTTAAATACTTTGAGTTAACTGAGGTAATGAGGCAAAGAGGGGATCAGCCTTTTGCTATCGTTTAAATAATATGGCATCCGGTACTATGACAAATGATGACATATCTTTAATCGAAAGCCGTGTGGTTAACTCGAACCAAATTCCTGATGATGCAATCCACCTTTTCTGGTCCAACGAAGAATCTAATAATTTCAATGCACTCAAACTAAGTCTTATCCCCACGCCAACTATTCTTTCAACTGCTAAGGATGTAGTCAAAGGGATAGGTGTGGGCGCGCAAGCTTCGAATATTTTGGAGAGAGTTCGCCTTTTCAAATCTTCGGAAACGCAAGGCCATTCATATAATTTGACATTAAAAACCACAGCCAAATATATGATCACTGTAAATATCAATACAGGTGATGGCTTAGTAAATGGGGCTACGGGGCAGCTTATGCATATTGATTTCGAATTTTCCATGCCATCATCTATTTGGTTAAAATTTTTAGAACCATCTGTGGGTTTGTTGGCGAGATCAAAAAAGTCTCATCTGGGTAATACTTCGTGGACACCAATTGAAAAGACAGTGAGAGCTTTTCAGTATAGGAGGAATGAGCAGATTACAATCAAAAGAACCCAATTTCCGGTTGTTCCCGCTGAAGGAATAACTATCCATAAAAGCCAGGGTGCTACGTATAACAAAGTCGTTGTACACACCCGGCCCAGGATGCCCAGGGCAGCGTTGTATGTAGCTTGCAGCCGAGCCACTAGTGCAGATGGTCTCTTCATACAAGGGAATTTTCAGCCACCTAATCCATTTTCAGCATCGGACCCAGTATATAAAGAACTTATTGAATTGAGTACCTCAAAAGCCCTTACTCCAACCTTCCACTTCATGGTTTCACGAACATCAATACTACAAATTTTATATCATGATGCTATCTTCGGATATTATATGTTTCGTCGAGACATGGAGCTATCCTTCGGAAAATTTTGAAATTCCTAGTTTTATTCTATTAAATGAGGTAAGGATACACAACACGGAATAGGAATATGAGAGGAATTTTAGTATATGCAAAGTCTGAGATTGCTTCATCAATTCAACTTTGCAGAATTATAAAAAAGTATACTGGCCATAAGGCTTTAGAAGCCGTACTATTCAAACATCTTAACATATATGCATTGGTGCTTTACAGGAATTCCGTTTTTCCTATCGGAGATATGGCAGCAGTGCTCCGAGACATTCTCAGTAATGACTTGTGTAATCAAAAAGTTATTATTGTCGGGGATTTCAATCTATGCCTTAGAACTTATGGGAATTGAATAGCAAATCTTCTAGGAGAATGTAATCTTAGATCACTATTAGATTCGGAATGTTCGACAACTCTTGCAGAATCTCAAATTGACTGGGCGTTTTCGAACATAAATGGTACTCAAATTAAAGCAGTTGTATATGAAACAGTTCACAGTTACCATGACAGTATCTGCATTTCCGTGTCAGATTTAATTCCTTCCTCTTAACCGTCTCAATAAAAGTTATTTTGTACATATTTTTTTTCTTCTTTCATAAAAAAAAACTATTGTAATTAAATATTTATTGTACACATACATATATATATAGGAATATAGAAAATAAATAAGCAAATATTCGAAATGTTATAATGAAGAAAATTTAAGTTTTGTTAACTTTTATCTCAAATATTTTATTAAAATCAATTGAAATAAGTGAAAAATATTCGATGATGTAATAAACCGTTTTTGCAATTAGACATACGTACATGTTGAAATAAGTATATTAATAGCTGTAAAGAATAACTTAAGCAAATATTTGTAAATATCTTTTAAAATAAAAATTAATTTATAACTATTTGAATAAATATTATTTTAAGGATTATTTAAACAACTTTCTTAAACATTTTAAAACAAGATTGCAAATTGGTTTATACCTTTTTGCAAAGTGGACGTCGCATTGGCCACTTACATGTATACATGAAAACTCGAAACATTAATTATTTCAGTAGCTCCTGAAATGTACCTGTCTGAAAATGATATGAAAAGTGATCTCTTAGCAAAACTTGTGATTTAATATATGTACCAAAAAAATCTGATTCACATTCATTAATTGACTTCATTGCTTTTCGGCTCACCAAAACAAACACGCCCACCTAATATGCAACACATTACTTTTAATCTATGTATATAAATAATATTGCGAGGGTATATAAAATTTGGGCTCACCCGAATTTAGCCTTTCTTACTTGTTTTTTTTTTTAATTTGAGTGCATCAAAAATTACTTTATATAATAATAAAATAAACTTATTAATTTATGCGTCTGAATTATATAACTTATCTATATACCCTTGCATCTTCTTGAATAGCGACAGGCAAAATCTGAATTTATTTTTTATATGGCAAAATTAAAATCGGATTGTGTTTGTCCCTTTTAAAGTGCAAAGAAGTGAAATTGGTTATAAAAATACATTTATAATACTACAAAACAAACAAAATAAAAGATATTCGTTTAAATTGACAACTCATTCTTATAAAAGTTCAACTGAGATCAAATACGGAGGCGCATATCAAAATCCGTACAAGGGAAATTATTAACAGTTTACCATTTTATATGAAAACGAATATAGTACTGCTCAAAATAATGGCACCACAACATTTTTTAGCAGTTTTGACTACTTTTTTTGTTTATTTAGTGCCTACTAATTTTTTATAAAAAATGTACAAAACATAAGAAACTAAAATATAATTAAAAATTCAAGCTTTTTAATTCGAATTTCTATAAAAATTTTGTATAAGCAGTTTTATAGCTTATTAAATTTTACTATAACTCAGTGTAAGCTTATAGTTGTTAAAAATCCCAATCACTTAAATTTTTTTTGCCGACTTTTGTGAATGTTCCTGCATAAAAAAAAATTAATTAATGTAGAGATGTAAAGAAGAGACATTGTGAAGTCTTGCTAAAACCGACATCGATAGTTTTCAAAAACTATCGATAGTGGCGACAGTTTTTAACTATCGATACTATCGATGTTACTGACTTAGATGTAGTTATATGGCGGAAGTGGCTACACCTATCATCGTTTAAGAACTCTGTTGAAGATGAAAATATTATCGAGTATATATCAAATCAGGCGAACATATCCCCTGACTATATCGGATGCAATTAAATAAAACGCATGGGTCAAGCGATTTGAGCGAGATACCTTACATAAAACACCAAATTGAGCAAGTGGCCTGGCAGATGAGCTCAATTTGGTGAATTCCTGTAATCTTTTAGCTGGACGTTTGCAATAAAGGCAATATTCACAATCGAATTCTGTGGTGCCAAACAATTCTCTAGAGGTATAAGGTCACTTTTCTTTAAAATTTTGCTTTAAAAATGATGATCGGGTTATATAAAGAGTATTTTTTTTTTAGTCAAATGATCAATAAATCCTTACTGATTATGATAAAAGAAGGCTTAAGGCTATTTAATAATTGTATAATATGGTTGGAACTGTTCACATTAACGGAGCACAGTTGGCGTAGTTAGATTTTTGCAAATAAGTACTATAACAGCCAATTTCACCAAAGCAATTTAAGTGAAAAATTATTTTAATTTTTTAATTTAGTATGAAAATTAATAGCAAATAAAAACTCATTTTCCACAGCCTCTTCAGCAGTATTAGCATTCCTGTCGACATAAAACAACCAGGAAGGAATATTAGAACTTGATTTCTTAGCTTCCAGAAGGCCTTTGGGTTACTTTTAACACTGCCTCCATAACTATTAATGAATTTTTGTAAAGCATTTTATTATTATTTACTTATTTATTTATTTTATTATTATTTAAGTATTGATGGTACTTAATGTAGTACTATGGATTTGCGGAATTTTGAAATTCTTTATAAAACTTATTTTTAAAATTTTTATATGTTTCAGCTCTTCCGTGTAACAGTAACTTTATAAGTTATCGCAAAGGAAAGTGGGAATAAAATACACACACAAATTATAGGTACCCCCCCAACTTGTAGGCATTTGTAGTGCTAAATTAGCAAACAAATCAGTACGATTTTCGCTCTCTAGCACGGAATTTAAATGTCGAAATTGCATAGACAGTAATTGAAAGTTTTACGCCCGTTTTCTAGTAAAAAAGTCATGGTAATACTTTTAGAATATGATGGGCATTGGTCTTTGAGATCGCTGAGCTGCATTCAGACTGCTGATAGTTGACATCATTGCTTAGAATAATATATAAAATGCATATATGTAATACTTCGATATTGCAGGAGGCTAACTTCTCAATGTGTAAAGCTGATGCCACATAAAACGTTTGCTTCGCTTTACGTGACAGATTCGCTTTGACAGCTAAGATGAATTGTATGAAAATGCACAAAGCATGCCACATAGATCATTGAAGCTGCAGCGCGAAGCGAAAAGATGGCCAACTCCCATCTTTTTGCGCGCTTTGACAATCAGCCGGTTTAATATTTATTTTGTTTCGTCCAAATTCGAGTATTCATGCTGAAACATAAAACTCAATTACATTGCTGATAATTTTAAAGCAAAATATCTTAAATCCACAGCAATTTTGACGAGTAAAAAAGCAGTGCAAAATTGATTTCTTGGCGTTCATTGTGGCATACCTTTTGCGTCTGGCGCTTTGCTGGCAAATTTATAAATGTCACGCAAAGCTACAAAGTTTTATCTGGCATCAGCTTAAGCATTCCGAAATTAAAGCGAGACAGTCTAGTACCGTTTTTGTCAATGAACTGTGTACTTGAGTGCCGTTTTTGTGTATGTGTTGTGTACATGTTTATTTATAAACGTATGTGTTCCTTTTTGTCGTATGTGTTTATTGATATATCTGTACTGTAGTGTTTTCGGACAGTACTAGCTCTTGCTGCCAATATAGGAGTATAACATATATGATAAAATGCGACTCAGTCTAATGACAATTGGGTTTATCTGTGTTAAGCCGATATTTAAAAGACCTTAGGTAACATAGAGTTCACACTCATTAGATCCATTAACTGGAGATAAGACAGAATACATAGTTATTGGCAATTCCGCAAAATGTGTCCCTCAAGTTAAATCACCAAGAACGCAAAGATGATTATCTCCTATTCTGAAACTTTAAGATATTACATTATCTTCATCACATCATTTGTAAATCACATCATTGCTGTTCGGTGGAATATACGAAGCGCAGACAAAAGGGATCCACAAGAGCTGCGCACGCTAATACATAGAGTAAAGAGTTAGTAGTGTGAAGTTGGCCAAGAGATAGAGTTCACACTGCACGGCAATCAAAACTCCACCGCCTTAGAACAGTTATACTTCATTTCATGGTGGAATAATAACCAGGTGTTGTCAGTAGCGACGTGTTTTTTGTAATTTTTATTTATTTAATTTTTATACTACTATTCGTTGGGAAATAGTATCTAAAATATTCCATTTTAGTAATTCTTTTTATGGCGATTTTTAAAGAGCTTGGGGTTTTCAGAACGTTATTAATATTTAAAATTGATGGATTTGTATAATTTTTGTCCTCAAAATGTAAAAAAAATAAAAAATATCGTGCTTATCAATGGAAAACGACGTACACAATAATCGTATGAAAAAGCGATTTTTAATATTAAATAACTTGTGCTGCATTGTCATAACATTGAGCCAAATGGACTACTGATACACTAAAATAGAGTGGCTGCATGGTTAAATTAGGAATTCGCTTATATTATCGATGTTTATGTGTTTTAATCTATTTAAAAAATCATTTACAGTCTTATAGGAAATTGCCTTATTTTACCGCTTTACAATATATGTCCAATTGTAAGTGTGAACTTAATCAGCGAACTGCATCAGTTTTGGTGCTCATTCCGGCTATAGTCCGGGAGCTAGCGACAGTTTTTAGTGACTTATTTTATCGTCGATAAAAGTATGATAAGATTTTCAATATAATCACGTAAATCACGAAAACCAACTTCTTACACCCAGTTAGTGGGACAACGCATTATTATTATGTAATAAAAAATTTAAAAACAACCTTATTTTATCGTCGTTGGGCTTTTGTGTGGTTATCAATTAACAATGGACGATGTCAAAAATTGATCACTTACACTTATTTAGCGGGACAATGTACCGCTTACAAGTGCGCAGAAATGTCAAAAGTTTACCGAAAATCGACCTAAGACCTCGCATATTAAATTTATCATGGACATAGAGCAACGAATTATACATGTAAAAATAATGTGCTTACATCGCATCCGCGGGGCAAACCTATTGAAAGTGATCGGCAAAGTCGCCGCCACACAATGCTTCCCTTCTATATAAAATGTAGCTTTTGCTTATGTATTTGTATGTATAGATGAGATGTTCATCACTGACTAATATGTCAAACATATACCAATTCTGAGTGTAAATAAGGTTTTCCATTATATTTGCCTGAGAGCCTCTTGGAGGTTAGAAACTAAATTGCCCACATCTACAAAATCTCTTTCCTTTTTCGTCAGAATCGTTATCGGTTGTTGAAGGTTTACAACAAAAGATAATATTTCCTTCTCTAATAGCGGTTTCATACTGGTTTTTATCAAGACTGGGCCAGAGCCCAATATTTTTTCATCACCCGATTGGGCTACCAAGTTATGCCAAATTTTATGTTACTAATACATATGTGTGTCGGCCGCTGTGGTGTAGTGGTAAGCAGTGCGCGCTTTCACTCATTAGCACCTGGGTTCAAACCCTGGTCGTAGCAACATCCCAAAAAATATTGAAAAAGGTTTTTTCTTAACAGCGGTCGTCCCTCGGCAGGCAATGGCAAACCTCCGAGTGTATTTCTGCCATGAAAAACAGCTTCCCATAAAAATACAATCGCCGCTCGGAGTCGGCGTAAAACTGTAGGTCCCTCCGCTTTGTGTGACAACATCAAGGCGCACGCCACAAGTCGGAGGAGAAGCTCGGCCAAACACTAACATATGTGTAAGCGCCAATCTATTATTATTATTATTATTATTATTATTATTATTATTATTATTAACATGTGTTCTAAAAGTGAAAAAAATCTGTTTGTATGGGCGGTGCCACGCCTCCTTTTCCAAAATCTACCACTTTCCGCCGTAAGTACAGTATTGACAACATATCGTGGCGAATACTGCGGCAACACAAAGCGAACAACGAGAAATAGGCAGAATGTTCGAAGAATGACGTAGAATGTTCCACAAAGAGAAACGTCAAGTTGGATGAACACTGCGAACAGCGAGAGAAAGAGAATGAGCGATAAACTTCAGAATGTTCTAGAGTTGCCATAAGTGGCAGCGCAGGTATATAAGGGCGCCGCCACAGCGAGGTGGGACAGTTGCAAGTCAGCAAGCTACAAGTAAAGTGAGCAGAGAATCGAGTTGCGAATAAGCAAGCTATAAGTTTAATTGTGTTAACAAGTAGTAAAGCGTTGTTATTGCTTTAACAAGTATTGTAAGTTTTTTTACTGTATTAGCAAGTATTGTAAATTGTTTGTTGTACAATAAAGTTAATTGTACTACAATTCGGTCATCGTTAGCATTTATTTAACAATCCAGCGATACGAGCCCGAGTATATTTGGGTAATCCCTCAAGGTTTCGAGGATAATCGTAACAATATGTTGCTGTGTCAATTTTCGTGACGTTAGCATAAGTGGTTCCCGGGAAAAGCGATATAAGAATTTCCGTTGGTATGGGCGGTGCCACGCCCCCCTTTCCAAAATCTACCACTCTTCGCCGAAAGTATGGTATTGACAACATATGTGGCTATGCCCGATTTCAGGACGTTAGTATAAGTGGTTCCAGAGATAAGCGATATGAGAATTTCAGTTGGTATGGGCGGTGCCACGCCCACTTTCCCAGTATCTACCATTTTTCACCGTAAGTAGGGTATTTACAATCTATGCATCTGTGCTAAGTTTCAGTTCCCCAGCGTAATTGGTTTTAGAGATATAGTGGTTTTCACATTTTAGTCTATATGTCAGATGCCACGCCCCCTATGTGTCGGGATTAACATTTCCGGATTAGAGGAAGTTATATCCTTCAAATCGGTGTATGTTTCATTGAAATCGAGCGAACGAGCGATATACATATCGTCGTTTAGAGTGCAAAACCGCGTATCAATAAAATGCAAAACCGCGTATCAGCAAAATGCAAAACCGCGTATGTGAAGTTTTAGAAATTATCTTCTAGACTGCAAAAATACTCATATTTCAAAATGGGTATATATTTTTATAAAGCAATCACATTTCTGGCCAGTATATTTTAGGACGAATGGATAAGGGTTAAGCCAAGAGCTTGTGTGAGCAAATCCAATTTTTGGCAGCCAATGTCAGTTACGCGGATTTGCAGAATGACGATACGGGGTTTTTGTACTTTAAACGACGATATATACATATGTAGGTACTCGTACCCGTCCTGCGTCGCTTTATTTCTTTTTTCCCCTTCCCTACACTACCTATATCTTCCTTCTGACTAATGTAACGTTTTCAGTTTTAAAAATTTCACTCTCCATTTTTGCGATACCGCCGCCTAAGAAGTTTCACTTCAAAAACATTTTTTCACAAAGAAATTCGAAGTTTCTGAGAATTGCCCATACAATTATATGCATTTTGGAAATCAAATTTTAAATTCGTACCCAGTGACTCCGAGGGTTCTTAGGAATCAAATTTCATTACAATCTATAATTATTTTAAAAAAGTCGTTAGTCATATTGGATCCACAATTTTGAATTTAGAAAATTTAATACCAGCTTCGAAATCACCGACGACGAATGCCCCTGGATACCAAGTTTCAAAACAATCAATAATTTTTTTAAAATAAAAAAGTAGCCCACAATATTTGATCCGCCATTTTGAATTTTCAAAAATTTAATATATATTTCGAAATCAATGATAACGAAAACCGCTAAATACCAACTTCCATTGAAATCTGTCAAATAAATTTAAAGTGTGATGTTATAGGTCGATTTTCGCCAAATTTTGACATTTTTGCGCGCTTGTAAGCGGTATATTGTCCCGCTAAATAAGTGTAAGTGATCAATTTTTGAAATCGTCCAATGTTAACTGATAACCACACAAATGCCCAACGACGATAGAATAAGGCTATTTTTAAATTTTTTATTACACAATGTTAACCCTCCTGACACCAAAAGGTCCCACGGTGCGATGTTAGTGTTGTTGTTTGTTAATCTACAGCAGTAAATTCAAGTCCCCGATATGTTGTCTTTGACGATAAAATCGGCACATTTTTAATGACGTTAAGTTTTTGCAGTCTGGTTTGGTTTCCGTTGAAACAAAACGACTACCTTAATTAGATATAACTAATTTATTTCTCTATGCACCAACTTACTTGGTTTGTTAATCTGTGTTTTGCAGAAAATTTATGTAAAAACCACAGTTTCGATAAGGACAATTTTTTTTATTTTTTACCGACTTGTGCATAACCTCCACCACATCGGTTTACTCGTAACCTTCAGACACCTTTTTCATTCATAAAGGCAGCGTAAACTTAACTCTTTAATAACAATGAAAACGAGATTTTTATTAAAATAATCAATCGATTGTAATTCGGCGAGCATGTACTTACTGTAACTTCAAAGTGTACTCGCGTTAAATGAAATACGGCTATTATTTTAAGTTTTTATATACATTTTTGTACTAGATGCGTAAAAAAATATATTACTATCAAAAATATGCATATGTACATAAAATCTTATATATATACTTTTAGGGTTACGAAGATCTAAAAGGGACTGCGAAAACTTATCAAAGGTATTATGGTGATATTTTGACCAAGAATTATAACAACACATACTACAAGGTAAAATCTAAAAAAAATACATCAAAAAAGAATTTCCCATTAATACTACATTTTTATTAGTTTCGCCACACGAACACACAGCGCACTACAGAAAGTTTCAAGGCTTTCGTTGAGGGTCTTTTTGGCCAAAATAACAACGTACAGCCGGAGCCAATCCCTGAACAAGACCTTCTTTTGCGGCCTTATGACTATTGTGAATCATGGCGAGCACATGACTACAGTTCTGAAAGCTATAAATTTAAACACTCCGCCATCTGGAATAAAACCACTGCGGATATCTCAAAACGATTGGGGTATGATAATCGCTTTCCGATAATTGTCTTGTTTCTAAGCGTTTAGTTAAAGTAAAGTACGCAAGTAAAATTCGTTGTCTCGAAACCCTCAAGTAGCACTCTAGATAAGTCTTTGTAAGTATGTACATGTACTACGTAGTATATGTACATACTTTGGTATTTCCAAAACACTTAAATTGTTTCCCCTACTACTTTAACAGATGCCAAGGCTAAAGTAAACAAACAGTATTCAAATGTTCGTTTCTTTACCGCCATTGCCATACATCAGCAGTTAAGTAAAATAAGTCACGTGTAGCAAACAACAGTAGGGTAAGTTTTCAAACAGTGCTGATTAATGCGAACACATTTATAGTTTTTATTCATTTACCATGATCGAACGAAATTGATGGAGGTTTCAGGCTTCGGTGGTCAGAGGTGGGCAGCCTCGGCTGAGCACTTTTGTAGTGTGCGTGCAATTGATGCCACTGTGTGCGTGCGAACAAGCCCAGCAGAAATCGGTTGTATGCATTGAATGCATGTAGTAGGCATGCTGTATGAGTGAAAAAGTGTGAACAATTCAAGAGCGGCTATGAATGTCCAGAAATAAGGCAAATTTTGGCGAACTGTAAGCGAACGTACTTTGTTGTTTTAAGTACATTTCTCTATAAATTTGACTACTATACATAAGGTGACCATATTTATGAGAGCCGAATATGGGACAAAAAATGATTTTGCAAATTTTTTTCACACTGTTTTCCCTAAAACATTTAAAAATATTCCTTAAATTTTAGTATAATAAAATGGAATTTTAAGCCTGTAAGGCTTACCCCTAACTTTTGGATTTTTTTTTTTGTTGACGGTGTTACGTATTTTTTTCATGCAAAGTAAGTATGTACGACCTTTTTTTTAAGAGAAGCAAATGAGCAGCACTTTCTACTCGCACCTTATTATGCTCAATTTTAATGAGTTAGGTACAAAACTGCAAACAAAATTTTTTTCTAAAGATTCTAATTAAAAAGTTCGAAATTTCGGCGAAACATTGCAGAATTAGTTTGAAACCGTTTTAGTAATTTAATCACTAAATTTAGAGTCTGCTTGCGGTCTTATTATTCAAATTTTTTTACTTTTATGTTTTAACCTTTTTGACCGCAAATATCGTAAATAAAAACTCAATATATTTTTTAAATCAAAATTTTTAAATTTTTTTTATTATTTTATTCTTATTTTTATTTTTTATTTTTTTTTTTACCGATGCATTTCGGTTGGCAGCTGAGCAACCATCATCAGCCACCGTCAAGTGAACACTAATCAAAAAGACAAAGTAGACAGTGAAATAGAAACATACTAGTAATAATCCCCAAAAATCGGGGTGCTCGTGGTCTAAAAATCTGGATATTTCTTTATTCTAAAAACCACAGGCATTGCTTTTGGTTTTTAACTTTAACTTTGGTATTTTCCCAAGATAATACTCTGCACGTTACGTATACAAATTATTATTTTTATTTCGGACACTACATTAATTTTGAATTGGCGACATTTAAATACAAAAGCAAGTGTAGATTCGCCGGGCTGTTAATTTATAAGGGGTATTATAATTCGAACCACATGTTTAAAGTCTATTAACTAACCCTTTATGTGTACATATTTAGGTTGTGGATTGACATCACAACTTGTAACGACCCCGGTTTATTCGGTCTATAGCTGGGCTGTGGCTCGGTCGGATGTTGGGTTCCCTTATCCGAACGTTAAAATAAATACGCCAATGATTCTTATAGTGGCGTTTCTTTATTTCGCTATTTAGTTGGCAGCGTTTGCACGTCACACCAATATAAGGTATTTCCTTGTCGGCGTTTCCACGTCACACCATATACATAAGTACTACTTGGCAGAGTTTTCACGTCACACCAATATAACGTATTGATTTGGCAGCGTTTTCACGTCACACCATATACCTTAACTACCTACTAAGCAACTTAGTCTTCACAATCGTTGCTTAGCCATTCCAATCTGCGTTTTCACGATCGACTGGAGTATACGACTACTCTACCAGAAGTACAGAAATTACATTTGCTGCTCTATTTATACTGTCCTGCACGCAGGCAGACAGTTATCCTAACAACATTGTTGCTAACATTTTCTTTACTTACTTTTACTTGTTCATACCTAAAGTACGTATGTATGTACTTCAGATTTCAATATAGATATGTACATATGTATGTATTTCGATTTCACGTATGTATGTATATAATTAGCTATTCGTTTAATATGTATAAATAAATTCAACAGTTCTCCATTTATATCTATATATATGTATTTAACAATTCAAAATATAATTTAGTTCAATAATATATGACAGCCAATTGTGAAGTCCCTGAGTGTAGGGACTTGGGGTCTTCACACTCCCCCTTTACTTCCCTCTGGACGCATGATTGTCACGAGCCACGCGCCTGTAATACATACGCGGTACACCATTTTGCCCACCGCGTGCCTGAATGTCTGGCGTTTAGTTTGTTGTCGCTGCAGCCGCTCCTGAATGACCCTTACCAGCTCCCTTGGCACCGGGTTTGTGCCGCTGAAGTTTCGCCGAGTAGTGCTTCTGTCTGTAGATTGTCGTCCTGCAACCAGCGTTCGATTTCGGGGATCATCATCGGGTCTGCTGGCTCTGTGTTTGTGCTGGCCAACTCCTCCAACAACTGCTCTAACCCGCGGTCTTCCTCCACCAACAGGGAGAGCGCATTCTCCTCTTCGCTTCCTTCATCGCCTCTATTATCACTTGATATTGTCGCCGCTGCTGCGTCGCACAACGCCTGCGCAGGTGGTTGTCGCCACGATTCGGTGTTGTGTGACGCGTCGTTAAAAATTCCCATCGTCATAGTGATGCGCCGGACATACTCTATATAACCCTCACCTGGGCGTTGGCAGTCCTCCTGTTCGATGTCCATTTCGCCCCTGCGTGGCTCGTTATAGCTGTCATCGGAAACCTCGATTGGCGTGGGCGCCCTTATCATCTCGCCTAGATGCCACTCGTAGTCATCGTCGTTGCTATCGCCGCATACTTCTGCTGGCGTAAATGTGCCGCTTCCCGCCTCGCTGCTTGCTACTAAACTCCGAGTCGTGTAGTCGCTTGGGTTCCATGATGCAGGACTCCAGCGCCCCTCATCACTCGCACCGCTGTTTGGGCTCTCGTGCACGTAAATCTCTGTGCTGGCCTGACTTGCGTTGTCTTCAACGCCTTCTCCTCCACCAACGCCAGTATGCTGCCTAATTTCTGCTTCCGTCTGTCGGCGCAAACGCACGTTCAGAGTGTCGTCCTTTACGCCCAGCGCCTTGAAAATTTCTCCAGTTGCCCGTGTATCTGTATTGGATACATTCCCTTAGTTAATTATAATTGTGACACCCTTTATTACTTATACCCATATTACCATATCTACCTGTTATACTTATATACATACATACTTGTCTGTTGTATACCTACCAAGCTCTCTTGTTTTTACTACTCTTATAATCACTCTCACTAGTCAACATTGTATATATTAATTTAAGTCTTTTTCCAACGATCACTCAATAAACGGTCTTCAAAAGGGTCACACCATCTTATTATTACATGGCGCAGTCGGTTAAAAAGAAGAGTCTAGAAAAATTAAATCCTCGTAGTAGCTATGTATACGGAATTAAATACATATATATACTCTTGAACTTTTTGGAATAAGTGTTTAAAAATCATACCAGTTTTACGGAAATTAATGCGAAGAAGTAAATTGAATACAAGCGTTTTAAGTGTGAAACCACGTGGAAGACCTCCAAAAAGAATCAGATACTTCAAAGATAGTTCGAGAACAATGGAATTTGTAAAAAAGTAGAGGAATTGAAATTTAGTGGAAATATTGCGGAAAACTGGCGCGTTTTCAGGCAGAATTTCCAAGTTTTTGCAATAGCCATCGAATTGGAGAAAAAAGCAGAGCCCGTCAAGGTTGCAGTTTTTCTGAATGCTATTGGGCCAGATGCGCTAGATGTGTTCAATTCGCTAAATCTAAGTGATAATGATCGCAAAAAATACGATGCCGTAACCAAGGCGTTTGAAGATTTTTGCAAACCTAAAATAAATGAGGTGTACGAAAGCTTCATTTTTCACAGCCGATCCCAGGGGGAAGGTGAACCGTTTGACAACTTTTTGATGGACGTCAAAAAGTCGGTGCGAAAGTGTGGGTTTGAGAACGAGAACAGAATGTTGCGTGATCGAATAGTGCTCGGGATGTTATAATTAGTTAATTCGATTAAATTCAAACTGATTACAGTTAATCATGATTAATTTTAATCTGGCTAAGCAGTTAATCGTAACCGCGATTAAAAAATTAATTTTTAATCATTAACTCTTAATTTGATCAAGTAGGTTTGGTGATTAATTGAGTTATGCTGGAATTTCCCTGTGCACACAAAGCAAGTTAATCTGATATGGCTAAGTCGGGCTTCCTCATCAATCTAAGCAATTTGGTGTGCATTTTCATTAAGATATATACCAACAAACGTTTTACAAACTAGGTTTGTAAAAGTTCCCAGTTTATGTATTACTAATAACAATAATTATAATTTTTTTATATTATGTGTTTTTTATAAGCGTAAAACACAAAATAATTACTATAACTGGTGTTTGGTTTCAAACTCGGACAAACTAGACAAATTAATCAGATTTTATTTTTAATTGGATTAACGATTAATGTTTTAAATTAATTAAACGTAATCGCAGCCAGCGATTAACGATTAAAAAAATTTTATCATTAATCGTACAGTTGATTACGACTAATTAATTTTAATCGTCAAACGCGATTAACATTTTAATCGTTAATTTTTAATCGTTAATCAGATTAGCAATTTCCTAACACTGTGTGAAATCATGTTCATATTCACGGAGAAAAATGGAAATTGATTTTTCTATGCTGCATATCTCTGGAGGTGTTTATTGCAGAGGGCTGGAACTTGGCACCGAGATGTGTATACAAAATTAATTCCATACTCATGGAGAAAAATTTGCGTTATTCGAAAAGGGGACATGGTTCCTCTCGTAAAAATTTACTGTTTTATACTGCTTATGTCTAGAGGTGTTCATGGTAGAGTACTGGGACTTGGTACTGGGGTATGTAAAATCAATTCTAAATTCATGGACGAAGATTAGGGATATAAGAAAAAGGGGCCAGGCACTTCCAGTACAAATTTACTTTTTCTTGCCACATATCCCTGGAATTGCTCATGGAAAAAATATGAGTTATTAAAAAAAGAGGCATATCGCCTCCCATACATACTAAAGACTTCTGAATACATATCTCTGGAAGGAATGAAAATTACTCGAAGTATTTTAAATTTGTTATGGAGATTTATTTAATAAGTGCCATACTGACAGAAAAAATTTAATTAAAAGGAAAAGGGAGAGCCGGGTTCGGCCTTATAATCTAAAGCTCTCTTGAGGCATTTGCTACAGTAATGAGAAGTGGTATTTTACTAGGTTTCCTAAATTTGAGTTGGAAATATTAGAACCCGCCGTGGCACCTCCAAGAAGGATAAATTACATATATACGTTCACGCGTCGTATACCCGGAACCATTTTAAGGTAAACTTAGAGGGATTGATATCTTAGGTATGCCTAGCGCGCAGACGAGATTTTATAATTTCATAGTTTTAAACGTGCGAAAACCGCGCTATAAGTCACTCATCATGCCCGTGCTGGTATATGGCGCAGAAGCATGGACAATTACAACATCCGATGAGGCGGCTCTTGGAGTGTTAGAGAGAAAGATTTTGCGGAAGATTTACGGGCCTTTACGCGTTGGCGACGGCGAGTACCGCAGACGATGGAACGATGAGCTGTATGAGCTTTACAACGATAT
Source organism: Rhagoletis pomonella (assembly GCF_013731165.1). NCBI lineage: Eukaryota > Metazoa > Arthropoda > Insecta > Diptera > Tephritidae > Rhagoletis > Rhagoletis pomonella. The sequence goes on along the minus strand of NW_023458568.1, from coordinate 11,855,948 downwards.
GGACATAGTGCAGCGAATTAAAATACAGCGGCTCCGCTGGCTTGGTCACGTCGTTCGAATGGACACCGACGCTCCAGCTCTGAAATTATTCAACTCGGAACCCGCTGGTGGTAGCAGAGGAAGAGGGAGGCCACCACTGCGATCGAAAGATGAGGTGGAGAAGGACTTGGCTTCACTTGGCGTTTCCAATTGGCGTCAGTTGGCACAGAGGAGAAACGACTGGCGTGCTTTGCTGAACTCGGCCAAAATCGCTTAGGCGGTTACAGCGCCAAAAAAGAAGAAGAAGAAGATAGTTTTAAACGGCCTAAATACCTTAACTTGCTTAAAAAATAACGAGGTATAACGAAATGGGCACAGAAATAAAATCTACCATCATTAAATTATTTTTCATATTTGTATAAAACCGCGGGGTGAAACCCGCGGGTATAAGCTAGTGTATAGATATAGGTACAAAGCCTTATGCATGCGCGGAGTTTACCCTACTAGAAATGTGTGACAGAAACTAACACATAAACATTTTCCGTACTAACACATTTGCAAATTTTTCCAACATTTTAGCTTTGGTTAGAAAGAGACCTTAAATCTGTAATTTTTTCAGTCCGAAAGTAGCTTGTGCGAGAGTGAAGCAGCTAATGGGCAAAGAATACAGAAATTGGCACAGTGCATTTGACACCAAAGAAGAAGAAGAAAAGAAAAAGATTTTTGCAAGCCGGAAAAGCGCGCGTGGGTTTTAAGAAAATTTATTTAAGTGCATTCGAAGCGGAATAGAAAGATAAGCAAAATCAGAAAAAGGCATTTTAATATTAAAATATATAATAAAACAATGTTATAATAAGTTATGTACTTTTACATGAGTTTGTCAGGCGATATATTCGAGGAGTCCATTGAAGCCAGTTTGCCAAAGAAAAACGGTAAGCAGAAACAAAAAAAAAATTTAAATCAAGCTATTTTGCAATTGTGTTTACACCTTAAGTTATATGTCTAGACCTTAAGATTTGGTTGTTTTGTTAAGAGCGTGGGTAACCACCATCTTGGCATTTAATAAAAGAATCAGAATCAGATTGACTACTAACCACACTAGACGTGTGTAATTTATTAGAAAGTTCGTTTAAGCGTTTTCATCAGAAGTGGTCGTCGAAGCCACTCCAACGTACATAGTTTTCTTCTGTAATAAAAATTTTCGCGCGGTTTAAAATGGAAGACGACGTCGTGAGTGCAGAAAAGTATACACTCCTCCAATTAAAGGCGTGGTGCGCAGCCGTTGGCATAAACGCAAGTGGTGCAAAGGCGTCACTAGCAGCAAGGGGTAGTCAGTTATCAGCAGAGGCACGCGGATTGTGCCCAGGTACCGAACCAGTGGATTTAACTGACGAAGCCAATGACAACGCTGCTGAAAGGCCTGACGAAATAAGCAGTGAGTTACACGACGAAGCTGCAAATGCAGTGGACAATGTAGCGGTAAATGCAGCGAAAAACGTAGCGGTAAATGCAGCGAAAAATGTAGCGGAAAATGCAACGGTCAATGTAGCGGACAATGTAGCGGTAATTGCAGCAAACAACGTAGCGGTCAATGAAGCGTAAATTGTAGCGAACAATGTAATGGTCAACATAGCGGACAACAATTCAGACAGAAATGCAAACTACAATATAGATGGGCAGTTCGGTGTACAAATGCACACAAGCTGTGAAGTAGATGACCGGCGTCGATTGTTTAACAGTGTGGCCAATGTCGAGTCCGAGAGTCTTAGAGTTAAATTGCTCGAAAAAGAAACTTAAATATTGAGGCTGAAGCTGTCGATAGAAGCACAAAAAACAGACGCTCACCGTCACTAAGGAATTCTCCTTCGATGCAGTAAAGCAGCTATTATCCGATTATGACGGCGGCGAAAATTTCGAGATGTGGCGTGCGCAAATGGTGGACCTGCAAGAAGACCTTAAGGTAGACAAACAGCTGCAACTTGGTATAATACCAACAAAATGTTTCTGAGGAGTCTGGAGCTTGTGTTGACGGAGATGGCTACAATATTTGCACGTAGCGATAATCTCCTGGTTACGCGACGCCGTTTTGAAAAACGTACCTGGAGTAACGAAGAGTCGTTTGCAAACTACTTTAACGAAATGTTTTTGCTAAGCAGCGGTTTGAACCTCGGCGACGGGGAACTAGCCTTACTAATATTATTAATGTGAAAGTTTGTATGTTTGGATGTTTGGGAAATCATCACGCGGAAACGACTGAACGGACGTGCATGAAATTTGGTAGGCAGATAGCTTATGGGCCAGATTGGTTAATGGGCTATTTTTTTTAGAGTTGCCACCTGTTAAAAAAGTTTAATATATTTAATATGCGGGAACGACTGAATGGATTTGCATGAAAATTTGCACACAGATAGCTTATGAACTAGAGTGGAAAATAGGCTACTGTTCTTAAGAGCTGCCACCTGTTAAACAAGTTTCATTAAATTAATACGCGGAAACGACTGAATGGATTTGCATGAAATATTGCAAGCAGATAGCTTATGAAAAATAGGCTAATTTTTTGGAAGAGTTGCCACCTGTTAAAAAGTTTAATTATATTAATACGCGGATACGACTTAACGGATTTGCATGAAATTTTGCATACAGATAGCTTATGACCTAGGTTAGTAAGTAGGCTGTTAGAAATGTTTAATATAATTAATACGCGGAACTGACTGAACTGATTTGCATGGAAGTTTTCACACAGATAGCTTATGAGCTAGGTTGAAAAATAGGCTAATTTGTTTAAGAGTTACCACCTGCTAAAAAAGTTTAATTAAATTAATACGCGGAAAAGTCTGAACGGATGTGTATGAAATTTTGCAAGCAGATAGCTTATGACCTACAGTGGAAAATAGGCTAATTTTTTGGAAGAGTTGCCACCTGTTAAAAAAGTTTTAATTACATTAATACGCGGAAACGACTGAACAGATTTGCATGACATTGATTGATGACCTATGTTGGAAAATAGGCTACTATTTTAAGAGTTATCACGTATTAGGAAAGTTTAATTAAATTAATACGCGTAAATGACTGAACTGATTTGCATGAAAGTTTGCACACAGATAGCTTATGACCTAGACGGGAATATAGGCTACTTTTTTAAGAATTGCCACCTGTTTGAAAATGAAATTTTGTTCAAAGATGGTTTATGACCTGGATTGAAAAATAGGCTACTTCCTTAACCGGTTTTCCGATCAGAACGAAATTTAGTACAGTTACTACGGATTTCGGAAGGATGGTCTTACACTGAAAGTAAGTCCGATAACTCAAGGTCCCTCCCATACAATTTTGAATTTTCATATTACATACATATCTCTGGAAGTATTTGTGGGAGAGAACTGAAACTTGGTATAGTGATATGTATGTGAAATCAATGATGGCATTAATCGATTGATGTTATAATTAGTTAATTCGATTAAATTCAAACTGATTACAGTTAGTCATGATTAATTTTAATCTGGCTAAGCAGATAATCGTAACCGCGATTAAAAAATTAATTTTTAATCATTATGCTGGAATTTCCCTGTGCAAACAAAGCAAGTTAATCTGGTATGGCTAAGTCGGGCTTCCTCATCAATCTAAGCAATTTGGTGTGCATTTTCATTAAGATATATACCAACAAACGTTTTACAAACTAGGTTTGTAGAAGTTCCCAGTTTATGTATTACTAATAACAATAATTATAATTTTTTTATATTATGTGTTTTTTATAAGCGTAAAACACAAAATAATAACTATAACTGGTGTTTGGTTTCAAACTCGGACAAACTAGACAAATTAACGCGATTAACATTTTAATCAGATTAACAGTTTCCTAACACTGTGTGAAATCATGTTCATATTCACGGAGAAAAATGGACGCTTTTGGAAAAGAGGCGTAGCACCTCCCATAGTGACTGAAAGTTTCACATTGCATATCTCTTCAAATGTTTGGGGTAAAGCACTCAAGCTTGGTATGGAAATACATATGTATGTATGTATGTATGTGAAACTACTACCATACTCATGGAGAAAAATGAGAGTTATTGGAAAAGGTGGTGTGGCAGGCAACTCCCATGCAAATTGATTTTTCTATGCTGCATATCTCTAGAGGTGTTTATTGCAGAGGACTGGAACTTGGCACCGAAATGTGTATACAAAATTAATTCCATACTCATGGAGAAAAATTTGCGTTATTCGAAAAGGGGACATGGTTCCTCTCGTAAAAATTTACTGTTTTATACTGCTTATCTCTAGAGGTATTCATGGTAGAGTACTGGGACTTGGTACTGGGGTATGTAAAATCAATTCTAAATTCATGGACGAAGATTAGGGATATAAGAAAAAGGGGCGTGGCACTTCCAGTACAAATTTACTTTTTCTTGCCACATATCCCTGGAAGTGTTTAAGGAAGAATACTGGAACTTGGTATGGAGTTGTGTATGCAAAATCTATCAATTGCTCATGGAAAAAATATGAGTTATTAAAAAAGGAGGCATGTCGCCTCCCATACATACTAAAGACTTCTGAATACATATCTCTGGAAGGATAGAAAATGTCTCGAAGTATTTTAAATTTGTTATGGAGATTTATTTAATAAGTGCCATACTGACAGAATACATTTCATTAAATGGAATAGGGAGAGCCGGGTTCGGCCTTATAATCTAAAGCTCTCTTGAGGCATTTGCTACAGTAATGAGAAGTGGTATTTTACTAGGTTACTAAATTTGAGTTGGAAATATTAGAACCCGCCGTGGCACCTCCAAGAAGGTTAAACTACATATATACGTTTACGCGTCGTATACCCGGAACCATTTTAAGGTAAACTTAGAGGGATTGATATCTTAGGTATGCCTAGCGCGCAGACGAGATTTTATAATTTCATAGTTTTAAACGGCCTAAGTACCTTAACTCGCTTAAAAAATAACGAGCTATAACGAAATGGGCACAGAAATAAAATCTAACATCATTAAATTATTTTTCATATTTGTATAAAAGCGCGGGGTGAAACCCGCGGGTATAAGCTAATAATAATAATAATAATAGATTGGCGCTTACACATATGTTAGTGTTTGGCCGAGCTTCTCCTCCGATTTGTGGCGTGCGCCTTGATGTTGTAACACAAAGCGGAGGGACCTACAGTTTTACGCCGACTCCGAACGGCGATTGTATTTTTATGAGAAGCGGTTTTTCATGGCAGAAATACACTCGGAGGTTTGCCATTGCCTGCCGAGGGACGACCGCTGTTAAGAAAAAACCTTTTTCTATATTTTTTGCGATGTTGCTTTGACCAGGGCTTGAACCCAAGCGTTGCGGAGTGGAAGCGCGCACTGCTTACCACTACACCACAGCGGCCGACGACGGGTATAAGCTAGGCTATTATATTTTAAGACGTCCACCAAAATATTTCGGAAAAATTTAAGCGAGCTGGGCCGAATGGAGTTTTTATGTATAAAAATAGTTTCTTAAGGATGTTTTTTGAAAAATCCCTTCAAATGACAAAACGGTTTGAGCTTAAAAAATTTATACAAAAATATTAAAAAATATATATATAAAATTTTGAGCGAAATCGTAATAATGAGATTTTTGATGCTGTTTTTTAACTTTTTTCAAAGATTGGTATGAGAAAAACTTGAATAACTGAACCTAAATCTTCCGATTTAAACTTGTGAGGTATCATTGGAAAGGTATTTTCTCTTCCTTTTCATTTCTTTGCTAATAAGCTCATTGGGACACGAACGACCTTTTAATGGACATAAATAAATATAGTGGGAAAATACCTTTCTACCGAGACCCCATAAGTCTAAATAGGAAGAGTTTTGGCCCAGTTATTTAAGTTTTTCGTAAATCAGTTTTTGGAAAAAGTAAAAAAAGAATCAAAAATCTCATTATTACGATTCTGTTGAAAATATTTTTAATTATTTTTATGCAGATTTTAAACGCCTAAGCCGTTTTGTCATCTGGGGCACTTTCTTCAAAAAGTTCTTTAAGAAATTATTTTTATTCATAAAAAACACCATTTTTGAAGGTATTTTCAAATCGTCCCAGCTCGCTTAAATCTTAACATTTTTCTGAAATATTTTGGTAGACATCTTAAAATATAATAAATTTTGCAATCAAGCGGGAAAAACCGCAAAAATTTTTGGTGATGCAGTCTACTATACATACTTAAATTTGTGTGTGCATACATACATAGGTATGAACTCATTTGTTGCAAGTGGTTTTGATATTTGTAGCATGGTTTTAGGCATAGGTTTAGTAGTATATTTTAAAAAAGCAAAGCAAAAATTAAAAAAAAATAATGAAAACATTTTAACTTGGACCGCTGATAACTGATGAACAGACATGAATATATGTATATATGCATATGTATGAATGATATAATAGCTTTTCGTGTAAAATGCTGTAAAAATGTTAAACCAGCAAAATAAGATAAGCAAGATTTTGGAGTACGGCATACTTTTTCCTGTAACTTCCTGCAAGTTCGTGTAAAAACCTGTAAGTTCATTGAGTACTAGATCAGAGCTAATACAAGATTGCACAAAGAGAAGACGACAGTAAGAGAAAATACCGAACAAATGAATTTAGCTTCGCATTTTGTAAACAAAAGATGATAAGTTGTATCTATTCATGACTTTACCAAGCGACAGATGAAGCAGAAACACAGATTGTATTCCTAATACTGTGTCTCCATTGAGGGATTTATCCATTAAGATTTAATAAATCCAGTTGCTAAATCACAACCGTCTCCATTACCACAATGAGATATGTTTGACGTTCACATTTTTAAATATTTGACGTTTGCTTATGAATGATTTTATAAATACAGTTGCGGACATTGATATACAGACAGATATAAGGAAGGTACCAAGCGGAATTTCATTGTATGAATTCTGAATATTATTGGCTTCTTATTCGTGGTAAATATGTATGTATAATATATAGTTTGGAAAGTGTAAAGAATCATTTTCCCGAATTTAAGAAAAATTATCAAAATCCAATCGTGGGCCTTTGGCATATCATGAATACGAACTGAGTTCTAGAGGGTGTTCGGTGCAATGTTATCGAAGCAGAACCATTACCGAAATTTATACATTTTTTGTCACAGCGCGTAATTGACTTATAGAAAGCGGAGAAGACTCTGCATGATATTACTATAAAACATTTCATCTAAATTTTTAGTGTTTAAAATAATATTTTCTTAATTTATTACAACTAAAGTTATGCATATGTATTACTAATTTTCATCCCAAACTAACAAAAATATAAAAATCCCTAAAAATACGAAAATTCATGTTTTTATGATAGGCTAGATTTCAATGTCCTCAACTGTATATTGAAAACACAAATGTCATTTGACTTATGGCATTAATTGTACTTATTGATCAATATTATTGAAGATTTGACGAAGATTTAACTTAAATCTACTGCCTTTCGAGATTTAATTTTATATGGTAAATCTCAAAAGATTTAACATCAAATCTCGTCAGAGGGTTAAATCTTCATTAAATCTCACAATGGAGACATGGTATAAAAGAAAAACTAAATTTGGGAATATTTACAAATATAAATGCTCAAACTACAAGCTCAAAAACAGTAATTGATGAGGGTTGTTCGACTTTACTAGAAAGTCGAGTTTCGACTTTTCGATCGACTCTGTAGAGTCGACTTTTAAAATCGACCGATCGACGAAGAAAAGTCGACATTTTCGACTTTTTAATACAAAAAATGTATTAAGTATATTCAGCGTTTAACTCATATGTATATTAGATATATAAAAATATAAGGGTCAGAATACGCCAAAATGTCGTGATTTACTAGTGGTCTTTAGAATAATCTGTAATTTAGTGAAATTCAACGCTAGGTAAAAAAACAAACACCCTAAAGGATTTTTTAAAATTTTGAAAATTGTAATTAACAGCATGAAAATGGTGGTAGTGAAGGTTTAAAAAAATTTTATTTTTTGAAAAATAATTTAATTAATGGTAATTACGGACAACTTTTTGAAAATATTGCCTTTCGGATGGAACAGAGGTGGTGCGTATTTGTAGAAATTTAAGTGCCACTTTATAAACATGGGATATTCTCCATTTAAAGTAGCCCAGACAACTAGTGGATTGAGATTATCCACACGACTAATATCGCATATCAACTGGAATTCTACCAGCAACATTTTGATTGGTGTATCAAATTTTGTGCCTTACGGACTGGTCAAATTCTAACCAAAGACTCTCTGTAGAATCTTACATAAACTCATGGAGAAAAACTTTCTTGCATGAAATTATTAAAATAAATACTTATGTATGTACATCTTACCTCATTATTAACTGAATATTGGGGAGACAAACGATTAAAAAATTCTAGGAATTCGTTTTTGTATAATAATTTCATGTGCTGGTCTTAAATGATTTCATAATGTTGTTGTACTGTCATTAGAATTAATTTCTGCACCACCCTTTTCACATTTCACTTAAGTTTTATTGACAATTTTTTTTTAAATACGACCAAACAGCACTCCGCGCCATTGTTAGAAGATCAGTTGTGATTTAAGAGACGCCACTGCAAATAAATTTAAAAAAGTCGAGAGCCGAAAGTGAAAAGTCGACTTCAGTCGACTTCCATAAACTGAAAGTCGATCAATAAAATTCGATTTTCAGGAGTAAAAAGTGATTTTGGTCGAAAGTCCAAGTTGACTTTGCCATTCCTATAATTAATGTGGTGTTTTCAAGATATTTTAACGCCCTTGAGTCACAAGTATATACAAGTGTCATATTTTATCAATCATACCGATAATTTCATGTATTAAAAGATTTAAAAAAATAATAAAAAAATAAAAAAAATAAATAAAACATAAAATAAAAATAAAAAAATAAAAAAAATAAATATAAAATATTAAATCAGCAAACTGAATAAAATTAACTGAAATTAATATTTAATTTCTAACCAAACCTACATGTATATGTATGTACATATCAAAAGATTATCCTCATTTTCGAGCTTAACTCCCTAATCTGTAATTATAATAATAATAACAGATTGGCGCTTACACATATGATAGTGTTTGGCCGAGCTTCTCCTCCGATTTGTGGCGTGCGCCTTGATTTTGTCACACAGAGCGGAGGGACCTACAGTTTTACGCCGATTCCGAACGGTGATTGTATTTTTATTAGAAGCTGTTTTTCATGGGAGAATTACACTCGGAGGTTTGCCATTGCCTTCCGAGGGACGACCGCTGTTATGAAAAAACCTTTTTCTCTTCTTTTTTCGGTGTTGCTTTGACCATGGTTTGAACCCTGGAAGTGGAAGCGCGCACTGCTTACCACTACACCACAGCGGCTGTAATTAGAAAAAGATATTAGCCATACAAAATTATACTTAAAAATATTTCAGATTAAACTTTTTTGTGTTCAACCTAGTTTTATCGATTATACTTGCGAAGAAAAAGGAGCAATGTCAAATTTAAAAGTAATCAAAAATTTACGCTAGCAAGGAAAAGAGGTTTGTAAAGGTATTTTTAATAAAATGCTAAGTTAAAATACATTTAAATAGATAATATGTGTAGCAGAAAAGTGACCATGGTGGCACAGAGAAGAAGGTTAACTTTTCCTCGAGTTGTGAGAATTACAATCACAACCAATTTGACAGCTAACGAGCTTTGATTGTGATTATATTTATACGTAAACGTACTTTTATGCTTTGGCATACGCATATGTTTACACATCAAATTTCATGAGTACCTAGCACTCACGCCTTTTTTTTTGTTCCCGTACTTTTTCTGTTACTCACTTTTTACTCTCACTTCAGAGAGTCCTTTTGCTCTTTCAGATTTTTACAGCATTTTACACGAAAAGTATTAGATCAGATCTATTATATCATCCATACATATGTATATATACTTATATTCATGTCTGTTCATCAGTCATCAACGGTCCAAGTTAAAATGATTTCAGTATTTTTTAAATTTTTGCTTTGCTTTTTTAACAATAGACTACTACCTATGCCTAAAACCATGCTACAAATATCAAAACCACTTGCAACAAATGAGTTCATACCTATGTACGTATGTACACACAAACTTAGGTATGTTAGATATAGGTACAAAGCTACGATTGAGAAATAGAGATTGCGCCTATCGCGGTACCGCTAATCCGCTCTTTGTTATTTTGACAAAATCAGCTGTGTGCGTGACGTCATCTTGGTGCAATTGTTGATTGTGAGCATACGAAAAACCCAAATAACAATTTTAATATTTGTGCGTTAATATTTCTGCGTGGTTTTAAACAATTATTGAGACATTACAAAGCAAAATGAAGTGTACAGTGGCAAAGTGTAATAGTGAAAACAAAAGGAAAGCGTGCGATATATGTAAGTTTTTTTTTCATTTCCTACGGACGTAAACCTGGCGAAAAAGTGGAAGCAGTTCGGTCGGCGAGGAGATGCATTAAACACCAAATCGACCTTTGAGCTATGAGCTTCTACATGGAACTACATATGTTGGCCTTTCCTTGGTGAATTGTAGTAGGTATATTTCCATGGTGAATGTAGTTGCTGGTTTAGTTTGCTGGCAATGGCATATATACAAACGCAGTGTCTACAGTAAATAGATACAAGAACTTCACTACCTACTTATGTTTGTTAGTACCTGATTCTTTTTAGTGCTGGTATGAGGCAATGCACCAGTGGATAAGGTCGTCAGGCGCTAGTTCAAGGGGCATTTTACCGCGCTGTTACACACCTAATACAAAACAGTGCCCAAATTATTATACATTTAAAAGTTCAGCTTAAATTATGTTTTACTTACATAGAATATTTGCTTCTGAAGAAGCCAAGGATGCATGATCCTCTCGGAAATGGTCAAAAGTCGTCAAATCAAAGTTGTGGAGTCAACAGCTGTGGAGTTTATGGTGGTTGCCTACCGTCAGCAAATATAAATATGCACTCTGCATGGCTTTTTACAATGTATGCTTTTGGCGAGTCCGAAAATTCACTTTGCTGCACACCTTCCTTTTGGTCTACATGAAATTGCAAACACTGTTAATACATCAATTTTTTCATGTGCTAAAAATCGTACTTACCTAAAGGGCTACATGTCCAAAATTATTGTTACGTGTTCCTAATTAATCAATCTTTGTAAATTTATTGATTCCTGCAATATTGGCCCATGTAATAGTAATATTAACACATTCTTCTGCATTATGTACATATTTTTCTATGCGTTTTGGCATTTCTCTCTCGCAATTGCACCAAGATGACGTCACGCAAAAATTACGCTCATAAATCCTCTCTCATAGGCGCAGTCTTGTATTTTATCATTCTTGGTACAAAGCCGTATGCATGCGCGGACTTTGCATAATCGGAAGCAGTGTACTTATTGTGCGACTAAGGTGTCAAATTGACGCTTTTTGGAGATCGATGCCCCCTGACACCGACTTTTTAGAAATGGACTTATTTTGAAACTTTTTTTTAAAAATCATGCGACTTTTGCCCCTTTTAAAAGTTATATATACACATTTTGACAATTTTTTCATTAAATATTACTTTTCAAGGGCGCTTAAAAATTACATCTCTGGCAAGATTTCGACTGGTTTCAACTTTTTTATTATGGCAAAATTTATAACTTCCGCAAGTTATTTGTGTTAAATTCATTTTCATGGCTCCCGGTACAAACAAATAATCGGCGATAATTTGTATACAAGCTTAAAAGGCTAAACCTTGTTGCAATAATTGTGTTATATTGATGTAAGTACTTTTTTAACTGCAATTTTGTTTTCATAATAAATACAAAATATGCATATTGCGTATTTTTAAGATATTCCTTATCAATAGGTTTATATTTTAAGAGAAAAAAATGCTTTTCGCATAAAATTATCTCCATTAGCAATTTATTAAAAATAATGGGTCATACTCGTAGATGAAACAAAGTCGAGTCTAATGTTAGGTGCAGCTTTTTTAACAGAGTCGATTTTATTTCGACTATGAATATGCGCCAATAAGTTGCGAGAGGTAAAATTATGAAAGTCTTTATATACGTGGTATAAAAGATTTGAATTACTTCAATACACTTTTTTCATATTTTCTGAGACTTATTTTGGCGTCTAAAAAACTTTTGAGCATGTTTCCGAGGAAAAATTATATTTTTTTCTGGATCACCCTAATGTATAACATGCGAATTTTACAAGCTCACGCTCAACTGTGTGCGTACGCCAAGCATTTGATGTGAAGTTCTGAACACATTGAAAACGACGAGCTACGGGCCACAGCTTCTAATTTGTTATCTTCATTATCTAAACGCTTTGTCGATGACGACATGATATTTTTGAACGCGGCAGTGACATAATGAATTTGTAAGAGTTTGACATAAAAGAAGACGAAGAACCTTAACTGTCGCTGGAAAAATAGAAATAGATTTAATCTGGCCACAATCACAGTCGTCGCGTAGCCCGGTGGTCGCCAAGATAATTATCTAATAAGAGTACGTGTTAAAATAATCTGACAGTTGTGGTCCGTAGCTCGTCGTTTTTATTGTGCTATGAACGACAAGTTTTGACAGATGCGTGCGAGCGTGCAAAAGAATACAAATGGAACTATTTGCCTTTGCGAATGTTAACGTTCACGCTCGCATTGAACTGTATAGCGAGCTTAAGCGATATTTTAGATATTGTATTCGAATCTACCCACAGTCTACACTATGTTAAGTTTCGGGTGCCCCAGTCGGACCATGTAGAATGGTTCCCTAAGAATTCCTTTTAGGGTACAGGTTTTTTCACGAGAAATTCGAAACACATTAGATTATGTAAGAAAAACAGGAAAAAATCTACATGAAGAAATAACTACAATCTACTACGCTCAAAACGTAGCTGCGAAATCTCCGGATGAACATCTTCTCATATATGATCTTGGGTTATGCTTCGATAGCATAAAAGGGAATCTGACTGGCAGCACAGCAACCAGACCCCTCCAAGGCAGCAAAGAAAAAAAAATAAAATGGATAGTATAAATAAATTAAGATAAATTGAGCACGCCAAGAGCGAAATTAATTTTGCTTAGGAAATTTTTTTTTTGTAATTTTGCTTAGGAAATTAAAAAAAAAAAAAATTCAACAGTTAATTGAAAAATAAACAAAGAAAAAAGAGCTTCTTATAAGCATTAAAATTTTTTTTACATCAGTATGCAGGAGATTACGACTCAGGAGGAATTCAATAGAGTATTTAAAAAGTGCGAAGACACCATAAAGGAACTCATAAAAATTTCCGAAAAAATCCTTTAGAGTCGTAACACTGCAAAGCAAGGTCCGACGCCGATTACCATAGAAGAGTATCGGCGACGGAATAAGCTTAATAAAAAGGAAGAAATTCCTAAAATACCTACCCCTATAAAAATCCACAAAAGGAGACGGGGAGGTAAACAATTCAAAAAAAAGAAAGAAATAGCCGTAACTTTTAGGCTACTGAATCTAACAACAAATACGGTTGATAGATTAAGATTAAAAGAAAAAATAAATATGTTAAGAAATAATTAATTTTTCAGAAAATAATAAAACTTGTTAATAACAAACTGAGTAAATTGGAATGTCGAAGGATTTTTCTAAAAACCCACTTAAGGGGGATCAAAACGCAACTTTAAAAGTTAGAGAGAGAGAGAGCGAATTAGCTTATGGAGTTTAATAGGTATGACTAGGGAACCTACTTTAGATGATGCCTACAACTAGAGAAGAAGAAACATGTAGGATGATGAGGATGGTATTCCCTAATGAGGATTAAATTAAGTTGTAAGAGATTCTTTTCAGTAAATAAATAAATAAAAATATACACATAACGACTTTAATTCTTTTTGAAAATGGCATGGTGGAAAACCGTATTACACGGTATTCTAATAGGAATAGCAGGATACGAAGTCGGTAAGGAAAATTCTGGAGAGAAAAACGCTGAAAATAAACTGGTCAGGTATGAACCAAAACTCAGTATAGAAAACAAAGAAGAAATCTCAGATAAATGGTTAACTATTTTCGCATGTGTAACTACATTTTTAATTGTCGCAATTGCAATTCTATTAAAAAATTATATAAAGAATAAACTGAGACAATTGAACACGGTACAACAACGTCTAAACAAAAAATTCGATATTCCAAGAAATGAACCAATGGCAAGAAATATACGACGTATTATCTGAAGAAAAAAAAAAAAGCTAGTAAGTCGTACAAATGCATAAATAAAAACGCTACTATAAAAATAGAAACAGTAGTAAAGCATTTGAACATAATTTTAGAAGCTCTAAAAAGAATAAGACAGGTGATCAATACAACAGACCGTATACTTACCAAAGAACACCAGAAAGAAGTCCGCCAATTTTTCTTCGCGTACGAGATAAGTTGGTATCTTCTTTAGCTAGACACAATATAGAAGTAACAATACCAACCACAGTAGAGGAAAAACTCCAGATCGATTTCAATTCAATTTTATCAGAACGTGCTCAGAGCCCGATTCCATCACCTTCCGTGAGCCAAACTTCATCAGTGGAAGAAAAGAAGCCGTTAGACATCCCAATCATAAACGTCACAATGGTGCAAACTGTAGTCGAATTTATTAAAACTGCTTCATCAGTGCTACCAGAGTTTGATGGTAAGCCGCAGAACTTACACAGTTTCCTAGACGCCCTTGATATACTTGATCAAATCAAAGATGATCACGAAGCCTTAGCGATAACAATGATAAAAACCAAGCTAAAAGGCATGGCAAGAAATTTTATCAGTACCGAAAACACAATAGAACAGATAAAAACAAGATTAAAAAACGCAATAAAGGGTGAATCAGTAGAAGTTTTAACCGCTAAACTCCTGAACATCCAACAACCTAGCAAAACTGCTAATCAACACACAGCAGAAATAGAAAAAATTACTAGGTCATTGGAAGGAGCATATATCTCGGATGGACTCAACCCAGACTTAGCAACGAGATATTCAACCCATGCAGCAGTCAAAGCAATGTGTAAAAACTGCTCCAATGACAAGGTCAAAATGATAATGCAAGCGGGAACGTTCACAACTATGAACGATGCAATCTCTAAATTTACGAACAGCTGTACCGAAATAACGTGCAGCTCAAACACAATTTTGAATGTACGACAGCAGAGTCAGTACCGGAGTAATTTCCGTGGAGCTTACCGAAGTAACAACTATGGAAATTACCAAAGTAGGAGATTTAGACCGCAACCGAGATACAACAATAACTCGAGGTCCAACAGCAATAATAATAATAATAATAACCGAAGAGGATCACAAGCTCAAAATGGCAATAGACCTTACAACCCGACCCGTAACGTGCGCAGCTGCACCCAGACGGAAAACCAAGAAACTCCACTTCAAGATCCGTAGATAGGAAAATATGCGTACTAAATCTACATCTCAACAGCTTTATAGCTACGAGGACTTCATTAAATAATTCGATTTCAAATTTCTTAATTGATACAGGAGCAGACATCTCCATTATAAAAAAGCATCAAATTAGTAAAAATCACCAAATAAATACAGAACAAATTACAGATTTAAAAGGCATTGGTCAGGGAATATCCAGCACATTAGGCACAATCAAAGCAGACTTAAAAGGCGATGACCTCTTAATTTACCATAAATTTCATGTCGTAGAAGAAGACTTTCCAATTCCATGCGATGGAATAATAGGACTAGATTTCATAAAGAAGTGCAATTGTATCTGATACTATGGAAAAACAGAGGATAAACTAATTCTAAGACCATATGATTTCCCCCAAACAATAACGATGCACCTAACAAATTGTCTATCTGTTAATACAATTACGATCCCTTCTAGATCTGAAGTCATTAGACAAGTCAAAGTAAACACTGACAACAAAAACATCTTCATCCCACACCAGCAATTATCTGAGGGCATTTTCATAGCAAACACCATTACAAATAAAGATCAAACTTTCGTTAGAATTATCAACACAACACATAAAAACACAACCATTCAAAATTACAAGATCAATACCGAAAATTTAGACGAGTACACACTAATTAAAACAACCACAAACGATAAAAATTGCAACGATACAGAGAAATTAAAAAGATTAACAAAAAACTTTCCAAAATTTGTCAACTTCCAGTTAGCAACACTATGCACAGAATTCATAGACATATTTGCACTAGAAACTGATCCAATCTCCTCTAACAATTTTTATAAACAAAAATTATACATGAAGGATGACACTCCAGTTTACATAAAAAATTATAGATTGCCTCAAACGCAAAAAGGAGAAATAAGCAAACAGGTAAATAAGTTAATAGAAGATGATATAATAGAACCCTCTATATCAGAATATAATAGCCCAATCTTATTAGTCCCCAAAAAATCACTCCCAGGAAAAACAGAAAAAAGATGGAGATTATTGGTAGACTACAGACAAGTAAATAAAAAGGTAGCAGCAGACAAATTCCCACTTCCAAGAATTGACGATATTTTAGACCAACTTGGAAGAGCAAAATATTTTTCATGCCTAGACCTTGTCAGGTTTTCATCAAATCGAATTACACCCAGACTCCAGAGATATAACCTCATTCACAGCCGAAAATGGCACATATAGATTCAAAAGACTACCTTACGGATTAAAAGGAGCACCAAATTCATTCCAAAGAATGATGACACTAGCATTTGCAGGCCTCAAACCATCTAAAGCATTTCTCTACATGGACGATTTCGTTGTATTAGGCTGTTCTGAAAACCATATGCTAAAAAATTTAAGAGACGTATTCTCCACATGTAGAAAATACAACCTAAAATTACATCCCGATAAATGCCTATTTTTTAGCCAAGAGGTAACTTATTTAGGACATAAATGCACAAACAAGGGAATACTACCCGATCCGAGCAAATTTGAAACAGTTCAAAATTACCCAACACCAAAAACAGCGGACGAAGTTAAGAGATTCGTAGCTTTCTGCAACTATTACAGAAGATTTGTACCGAATTTCGCAGAACACTCACGAAAATTAACTAGGCTTTGCAAAAAAGAATGTTTCCTTCGAATGGACAGAAGAATGTCAAAAAGCTTTTGTCTACTTAAAGGAAGCATTAATTAGTCCAAATCTTCTGCAATACCCAGATTTCGACAAAGAATTCTGCATAACAACAGACGCTAGTGGGTACGCTTGTGGGGCAGTCCTTAGCCAAGAACACGATGGCAAACAGTTACCAATTGCCTACGCTTCCAGGTCATTCACAAAAGGTGAAATCAACAAAACCACAATAGAAAAGGAATTGGCCGCAATCCATTGGGCCATAACCTTCTTCAGACCATATGTCTATGGCAGAAAATTTCTAGTTAAAACCGACCACCGTCCCTTAACATACCTATTCTCAATGAAGAGTCTCCTTCATCAAAACTGACACGAGTAAGACTCGATTTAGAAGAGTACGATTTTGAAGTGGAGTATATCGCCGGAAAGGAAAACCACATTGCGGATGCATTATCCCGCATAACAATCACAAACTTAAAAGATATGTCAGTGGAAGAAAGTAAAATATTGAAAATAACAACAAGATCAGCAGCAAAAAGCATCAGCACAAGTAATACTGAAAATAAAGAAAGTCACAAAGAGAACCCCAGAATATACGAAGCGCTAAATAAATTTGAAGTAAAAAGACATGTCGAGCTCGTTTTCACTCCTCCGAAATTATATTTCAAAAAAGGAAAGAAAATTTGTAGCAATTTTGATACAAGCAACCTAATTGTTGAGGATAAGATTGACTTAGGACAATTCTTTACCAGGCTTGAAAAAGAAGCCGGCAATTTAGGACTTGTACAAATACAGTTGTCCTTAGGGGACAAATTGTTTAAAAGAAATTATACTGCAGTAGGCAAATTTATACAAATGGGTAACAAAGTTCTCAAAAATCTAACAATCGCACTAACCCCAGAGGTTATATACGTGACAAATCCCGGGAAAATTAAAGAAATTCTGCATAAATATCATGACGATCCTATCAGTGGTGGCCACCCAGGAATAAATCGCATGACAGACAAAATCAAGCAGAAGTATGGCTGGCTGAATATGAAAAATTACGTAAGAAAATACGTAAAAAACTGCATCCACTGTAAGAAAAATAAGACTAACAAGCATATAAAAGAACCAATGACAATAACGGAGACACCTCCGAAGGCATTTGATATTGTACAAATCGATACAGTCGGACCATTACCGAAGTCGATAAATGGAAACGAGTATGCAGTTACCATTATATGCGATCTAACCAAATACTTGGTAGCTATCCCAGTCCCAAGCAAACACGCAACGACAGTCGCTAAAGCCGTGTTTGAGCATTTCATCTTGATTTATGGACAAATGAAAACAATCACGACAGACATGGTCACAGAATACAAAAACAAATTATTCAAAGAACTGTGTAAATTGTTAAAAATTGTACATAAAACTTCAACACCGTACCATCATCAAACTTTGGGTACTGTAGAACGCAGTCACCGGACATTCAATGAATACATACGTTCATACATATCCAGTGACGAAGACGATTGGGATGAATACCTCAGGTATTTCGCGTATTGTTACAATACGACGCCATCTACCACACACAAGTATTGCCCATTTGAACTAATATTTGCAAAAAACCCACCGAACTACGATTTCTTAAAAGAAAATAAAATCAGCCCTTTGTACAATCACGAAGCTTACGACAAAGAGGTAAAATATAGACTTCAAATAGCCCAGCAAAGAGCTAGGAAATTAGTCCAAGAGGCTAAAGAAAAGCAAAAAAAGAATTATGATAAAAGTAGCTATAGTAAGGAAATAAACATAGGAGATTTAGTATTAGTTAGAGAAGTGGCCTCCCATAAGTTAGAGAATAGATATAACGGACACTACAAAGTTAAAAATATTGATAAGAATAACAATTTTACTTTAATACCACATAGCATAGGAAATAGCAATAAAAACAATAAAGAAATCATAATTAATAAGAATAGACTTAAAGCAGTATAACACCACTAGTAATAACAAAAA